>NC_139660.1:5775131-5777631 GCF_951799395.1 Argentina silus | reverse complement strand
CTCCGTCTAAGAAGGGTCGCGTGGCTCTGACGGTGCCTAAGTACACCGGGCCTGGAGCGGCCTGGTCAGCCAGCCAGCTGCCCTCAGAGAGAGACGACAACATCTATGACCTGAGAGGAGCACGCAGCTTCCCTACGCTGGAGGACGAGGGTACACACGCACACACACACACACACACACACACACACACACACACACACACACCGTACGTCATAGTCTGGTGGCAGCTGCTTTTATTTGTCAACCTGAGCTTTAGCTAATCTGACTCTCTCTCTCTCCTTTTCTCTCTCTCTCTCTCTTTCTCTCTCTCTCTCTTTCTCTCAGGGCGACCAGACCTCCTCCCCTGCACCCCTCCGTCGTTTGAGGAGGCCACCACCGCCTCCATCGCCACCACGCTCTCCTCCACCACCTCTCTGTCCATCCCCGAGCGCTCCCCCTCAGACACAGCAGAGCACCCCCGCTACAGGTACATACACCACCAACACCACTGACACATTATCTAATGTCCTGTTGTCTAATAGGAGGAAGAAATATCTATGGTCTATCGAATAATATCTAAAAATATTGTACACACCCTTCAGCAGGGCATTTGGGCGTGTTAGGCATGCTGTATTAGGGTGGCTTAAAGGCAGTCCTGAATGTCATCTTCATTAGATAAAAAACGGATGTATTTATATACTAAATCACAAACAACCAAAAGGCTGTCTGAAATAGTCCGAGCTCCACACCCTATTTTAGGAAGCCCCACCCTGTCTCTGGCCTGATGTGTTTTGTCACCTAGCTGAACATACTGTGACAGTGCTCTCTCTGTCTCTCTGTTTCTGCAGGAGACACACCCAATCTGTCAGCCATGATGGGAGGTAAGTGAGAGAGAGAGAGAGAGAGAGAGAGAGAGAGAGAGAGAGAGAGAGAGAGAGAGAGAGAGAGAGAGAGAGAGAGAGAGAGAGAGAGAGAGAGAACCAACATAATGACTGCGTGGTTTGGGATGAATGCACGCACACTTATTTCCATGGTTTTGCCAGCTCAGTTGTATGGGTCCCTACAGCCAGGCTGTTTGTTCAGCCTGTTTGTCCGTGTTATTGGGTGTGACCGCTCTTCCTGTTGCTGAGTTTTAGTTTCTGTGTGGGTGTGGGTGTGGGTGTGGGTGTGGGTGTGGGTGTGGGTGTGGGTGTGGATGTGGATGTGTGTGTGGGTGTGTGGGTGTGGGTGTGAGCGTGCATGTGTGCATGCGTGCGTGCTCTTCCTGTTGCTGAGTTTTAGTTTCTGTGTGGGTGTGGATGTGTGTGTGTGTGTGTGTGGGTGTGAGCGTGCGTGCGTGCGTGCACACGTGTGTGTGCATATGTGTGTGTATTGTGAGTGTGTGTGTGTGTGTGTGTGTGTATTTACACCTGTGTGTGTGTGTGTGTGTGTGTGTGTGTGTGTGTGTGTGTGTGTGTGTAGGACCCAGGAGGAGGTGCGTGTGTGTCAGGAGGAGCAGCAGCAGACTATCACAGTGGAGGTGGAGATGAAGAGACATGACAGTGAGCCCACCATCACCGCCCCACAGCCCTCCCCAGAGACCAGGTACACACACACACACACACACACACACACACACACACACACACACACACTGCCCCACAGCCCTCCCCAGAGACCAGGTACACACACACACACACACACACACACACACACACACACACACACACACACACACACACACACACACACACTGACCCACAGCCCTCCCCAGAGACCAGGTACACACACACACACACACACACACACATACATACACACACACACACACACACACACACACATACAGACACACACACACACACACACACACTGCCCCACAGCCCTCCCCAGAGACCAGGTACACACACAGGACCCCACCCTGCTGACACTACATCTCCACCACACACACACACACACACACACACTCTGCCAAACACTGACACACACTCATGGTGCACACCATGTATATTACACAGTTATACAATATAGCCATCAGTGTTCCAGATATATGACCTCTGATCGGGTTGCGTTGTGGTCGACCTGTTCTGAGTGCTCTGGCCCCAATCAACAGCACAATGATCTATTCACTGTAAATAACCTGGACCTGTCTCAGAAGATTATTATTATTATATCACCTAGATTATATCACCCAGATTAGCCCACCTCTAGGTACTTATCTCACCTCCAGGTTAGCCCACTCTAGGATATGAGGCAGGCCCCTATTAGGTTATTGGGGTGCGATGTTGTTAAGTCCCTGGTTATGGACAGATAAGCACTGCAGGCGTTATCTGGAGCAGTCGAGGTTAACCCTCTGAAGGCCAAGCATTTTCTGGGCGTTTTTTGCTCCTATCACATTTTTACTCACTGTGGGCTCATTTTTCACTGCACCTACAAGTCCTGGACCTCTATGGAAACATCACAATCGTGGCTAGAAGTAGGGAGAACTCAAACATGTATTTTGTGCAGTATAACACGGTTAGAATGTCATAAATCATTGAAT
>NC_139660.1:5705131-5772631 GCF_951799395.1 Argentina silus | reverse complement strand
GTGTTAAGTGTGGGTTGGAGTGTTCTCAGAGGGTCAGTCCACCATCCTCCTTCAATTCTCTTCTGCTGTCTACTGGTGATATTCAATGTAGGAGGTAGGAGGTAGGAGGTAGCCCAACATAGGGAGCCCAGACTCCGGGGGAGGCTGCTGGAGGCAGAATTTGGAATGGTACCATTCCTGATTGCGTTCTGTTTATGTTTTAAATTACTTTGAGCCTGTCCTCCGATTTCTACCTCCACCAGCCTCCCCTGCCAGACTCATGGATCTGTACTTCTAACTGTGACATGATCAGCAGATGGTAAAGTTACAAAGTTAAAGAGACTGTCAAGTTCTTCACTCCTTTGTTCTAACCACACATCCTCTTTGCTGGTATGTGTGCCACATATATGAAATCCTCAATGTTCTTATATGTCTATGGTGTGTGCCTTCTAATTTGCATGGATTTGCCCTTGTCCTCCTTAAAAACAAAATGATAGCCAAGGACTTGGTTTTCAGCTGGGACTGACTGTTTTTGTAGTCAAAGCTGGTCTTCAGACTAGGGCCAGAGCCATGCATGAATGTATCAGGTGGTGATAGGAGGGCTAGATAGTGCAGTCTCCCCTGGCTCCCTCTGCTCTGGCCAGCGGAGTGTGTCATTCCTGCTATCAAACACCCCATGGAGCAGCCTGGAAGGCTCAGAGAGTCAGCAGGTCAGGGGCTCTCAGCTGTCTGATGGTCATCTCAGCTGCCCTGCCCTGCCCTGCCCTGCTCTGGTCTCTAATCTGGGGCTCTCCTTACACACTGGAGAGACAGGAGAGACAGGAGAAAGAGAGAGAGAGAGGGGGAGAGATTGAGAGACACGAGAGACAAGGGGAGAGACGCACACACACACACACACACGCTCACAGTGCGAGAGTAGAGGAGAGGAGGGACACAGGTAAGAGCTGTATAGCTCAACACTGTATTGCTCAACACTCATCATTGTCCTCAGGCAACCTCATTTATTCATTTTTAGGGTTGTGCTTTTTGTGCTTTATGTCCTCTATGGCTCAGTTGGTAGAGCATGGCGCTAACAACGCTTAGGTTGTGGGTTTGATTCCTGCTGGGACCATATATACTGAATTGTATACTGAAAAGTCGCTTTGGATAAAAGCATCAGCTAAATGGCATATATATATATATATATATATATATATATATATATATATATATATATATATTATGATTGTTGTACAGTAGCATTCTATGGGCATGGACGACAACGCCCGGTCTATCAATATGACGACACAGCAAATACACACAGAGTGTCTTTGGGGAATTTTTTGATTGAATGGAGATGAGACAACTTTACCAATCGCAACAGTGGTATTGTTCCTGTCCTGAGAGAGCGTGCTGCTGAGTGCAGCTCTGAGCCCGGGGAGAGCTGCTGCTGCTGCAGAGCTGGAGTGATTGTTGCAGTCAGCCCAGGCGCTGGAGAGATGGATGAGAGTTCCACTTCACAAGACGGTGTGAGTGGCCATCGTCTGAATTATTCATCCGGTATCAGCAGTTACCACCCCACCCTCTCTCTCTCTCTCTCTCTCTCTCTCTCTCTCTCTCTCTCTCTATCCCATTCCTCCTCTTTTCTGATTAATGTCAGTAAGCCGTGATTGAGGTTGTACATGGTGAGTGATGGAGGGGAGAGAGGGATGAGGGAGGAGAGCACTAGACCTGTAAATCCATTCGTCATCACGGATTCACTTCCCATTTTCTTTTTTGTATTCCCCTTCTCTTTCCATCACTCTCTCTCCGTCTCTCTCTATCTCTGTCTTTGTCTTTCTCTCCTCTCTCTCTCCCTCTCTCCTTGTCTCTCTCTTTCTCTCTCCGTCTCTCTTTGTCTCTCTTAGTCTCTCTCTCCGTCTCTCTTTGTCTCTCTCTCTCTCTCTCTCTCTCTCTCTCCGTCTCTCTCTCTCTCTTTCTCGCTCTCTCTCCATCTCTCTTTGTCTCTCTCTGTCTCTCTTTGTCTCTCTTTGTCTCTCTCTCTCTCTCTCTCCTCCCCATCCGTTGCCTCAGTTAGCGGATGGGAGAACCTGGGTGTTCTCTCCCGTCCTACGGAGGGGGAGGCTCCGGTCCAACTGCAGTGTAAGTCAGTGGAGTGAATTGGCCTGTGATTGTAGCTGCTTAGTCAGTGCTCCTATCAGTAGACAGGTTCTGCTGCTTCGTCTAGACAGGTATCACTTGTTTTACATACAGTAGATGGAAATAGTGTTCTGGTCTATGTCTATGTTGACAGTGCTTCGTCCCCCAGACTGGTTGCTTGTGTGGTAGTGCTGCACCTATAGTGATACAAGATCTCACACAAACACATGGCAACACATCCTGACCATGTGACCTGACCCAGGACAATGCTGTACTCTGGTTATCATCACCTCATTATTTCATATACATCCTGAGTCATTTTAATGACATGTCATTTCCGATTTCATTAAAAGGCCGTGCGTCATTACAAGCTCTTCTTGTGTATCATATCATAGTTCAAGTTATTAATTCACCACATCCTCCGCTTTGGGTGAACCTTCATGTTGAATTATAAAAGACATGCCAGACTGGAGAATACATTCCCTGTAGAGAGAGAGAGAGAGGGGGAGAGATGGGGCAAGGAAGAGGGGGAAGAAAGGAGAGGTGGTGTTAATAAGGAGGGGACTTTGTTTTTCATTAGAAGCCATCTGTCTCTTCTTTACTCTCATTGCCCATCTTCCTTCCCCTTACTCTCTCCTTCTCTATCGCTCCACCTGAGTGGTCCCTCTCTCTCTGTGGGTGGTGTGTCAGCTCTCGCACTGTGAGCGTGCGTGTGTGTGTGTGTGTGTGTGTGTGTGTGTGTGTGTGTGTGTGCGCGTGTGTGCGTGTGTGTGTGTGTGTGACGTCAAACCTCAGTGCCTCCGCCTTCGTCACTGGCAGTGTGTTGCAGCTGCTGCTCTCTTAAAGGGCCAGTACCACCCTGGGGGGGCTCTTTCTTAAAGGGACGGCACCACCGTGGGACCCTTACACGGTGTCATGGAGGCAGAGCTGCATGGAGTCTCTGACTGACAGGGTTAAAAATGCAGTGATGCAGTGGCTTAATGCATGCACGTAATGCATCGAGCACTCCTCTCTATCGTGACAGACAGGCGTTCTGCTTTGGCTGAAGATGCCCTTTTAGCTTTTGGCAGTCATCCTGGCAGCCTGGCTTTCCTCCTACATCCACACCCACACCCACACCGACCCCCACCCCCACCCCCCACCCCCACCCCCACCCCTGTTCTCTGGCTGATGCTCATAGATTGTGTGTCTGTCTAATTTAGCTTGCTTTTTATTCATCCATGACAAGGAGCGACAGGGTGCCAATAGAAAAGGCAGTTGCATAGAAGTAGCGTTCGTTAGATGAGGCCACACCAAGTGGCATTCAAAGAATATTTACTGCACTTGAGCATTGTAAAAGGTATCAGGAAAGGACTAACATTTCTATTTCTAACTATGGTTTCATTTTCACATGCTTACGGATAATCTATATTTCAAGCTCTCACTGTCTATCCCAGCATTTTCTCCTTGCAACATTTCTAATTTTCTTTTCCTGCCTTGTCTTGTCTTGTCTTGTCCTGTCTCTCTCTCTCTCTCTCTCTCTTGCCTGCCTCTGCTTCTCTGTGTGCGTCCAATCTGTCTCTCTGGCACCCTCTGCTGTGGTCGTCACGTATGTGCAGCCTCAAGATGACAGGACCTGGGTGTATTCCCCTCTACACTACGGCAGTGAGTCTAAGACCTTGCCGGATGGAGACGGGAATGGGGAGAGCGAGACAGTAAGTGAGAATAACCCATACAGTGTGTGTGTGTGTGTGTGTGTGTGTGTGTGTGTGTGTGTGTGTGTGTGTGTGTGTGTGTGTGTGTGTGTGTGTGTGTGTGTGGGGGCCCGACCTGACCTCCATACCCAGTGACTGCCAACAGTATGACCATTTGGTGCCGTGCCCCCTTTCCATAAACCCCAACAGCATGCTGCTCAGTAATGTTCCACTGCCCCGACCTTCGTTCTGCCTGCATGGGGTTTCACACATGTCTCCTCCGCGTCATGCATCACCATGATCAGACTCCCACGCCCACACAGATTAGCGTTGGCCTGTTTCTCATCTGGGCAGCATGTCAGTGATTAGTAGATGGAGTTGGTGAGCTGAATGATGGCAAGTATGGACCTTGAATATCAGGTTTGATTTGTATGGCTCCTCTGTGAAACTTCAGAGTGTCTGAGTTTTCATTTGTTGATAATGTAATTAAAATCCTGAAAGTATCATTTTCATAATCTTCTCTAAACCATTCTGATCCCTCGGCGCAAACATTAGATTACTGATGGCTTGGTAACTGGCTTTGTACTTTCAGGGTATCAAATCACATGATTTGTGAATGTTTGTTTAATATGAATGTTCTTGTTACCAAGGCAATCATCATGGCTTCAGAATGTTAGCAGCCATAATTCATTGGGGGGGGGGGGGCTGATGAGAAATCATTCCTTCTAGTCTCAAAGGATTGAATTGAAGGCATGACAAATTTGATGATTAAAGCCATTCCTCTCTAATCTTGTATGGAACATTGAATGACCCTGTTTTGCCCTCAGAGCTATCTTTGGCCAGGGTGTTTTAACAGAGTTGGTTGAGCAATCTTTTGGGGGGAACCGGTCTCTTCTTTTTCTCAGATTTGTATCAACTGTATTCCAATGTGTATGTCTACTCTTGCTGGTTTATGAATTGTTGAAGTGTTCAGTTATACAGTGTTGTGGGAGAATGAGTAGATTTAGCTTGACACATGAAATAATAAAAGAGGATTTATAACATACTCTCTTACACTCTCTCTCTCTCTCTCTCTCTCTCTCTCTTTCTCCCCCTCCCTCCCTCCCTCCCCCTCTCTACCAACAGTAAACACACTAGTGGACAGTGGAAGATGATTCTGTGGAGAAGAGGACCCATCATGCTGATCTGATCCCCAGGCCTCAAGAGTGGCAGAAGGATTTCAGTCCAAATCCAAATCTGTATTTTATTCATGAATACAAAAACAAACAAAAAAAAAGACTGAATACTGGAGGAGGAAATCCTCTACGTCCCATGATCACCGTGGTGATATGATATCCATTCTCTTCTTTCATCAAAACCAAAACAATGAACTAGGCTGAACAACAGGGACCCAAATGACTATACCCAAATGTGGCTGTAGTCCAGTTTGCCCTATCAGAGCAGAGGCATCCCTGCCACCCCTCACATTCCCATTGGTAGAGAAATTCATATCATGTTTAATGTTAATTTATATTGTGTGCTTTATGTTTTTTGTACTTTTTTTTATTTGGGCACTTTTTTTCAGCCATTTGTAATACTGTGAACATATTTTTTGTTATGCTGTGTGCTTAAAAAGTAGCTTTAGCCTCGGTCTTTATATTGCTTTTCAAGATGATCATCAAGGTGATGTTGAATGGTACGTCACCATTTGAGGGAACAGTTTTTTTTTCCATATGCTGAAACATCTGTATACCATGTGTCAGACATGAATTTATGTTTTAATATTTCTGTAGCATACTACTGTATATCTGATTTTACTGGTTTGTTTTTACGTTGTGTATTTATTATGTAATTTCGGTCACAGTATTACTACATTTCCCATACAGAACACAACCCTTGTGTCGGTTATTGCCTCAAACTAGGTTGTTTTACTGTATACGTGCAACACTAACAAGGTTGAGACATCGGTCATTACAATATCTTACAACATGACAATGTACTCCAGGATCACCCTGCTTTTGGAGGAATGCAAATATTCTCTCAGAATAATTATTCATTGAGTATCATGAAAACGATCAACATTTCTGTCGTGGAACATCGGCACTTATGATCAGATTCAATAATCATTACAACCTCTTGACAGTTTGTTCTGATTGTAGGTCTAGAACGTCCATCTGAGTACAACGATATAGTCAGTTATTTTAGTCAATCAAATGTATGTTTATTATGAGACATAGCAGTTGGCACAGAAATGTGAGGTAAATTAACTGAATGTTAGAGCTGGAGAAGAGGACACGAAGACTGATGCAGTTACAGAGGCCAAATAACCCACAATATCACATCAACATTTGGTTTTCACATTAGAATTCTAATCACAGAGGGATTTCAGGCTTCTTTTAGACAGCACTCTGTTTACCGGTGCAAGTGTGAAAGTGCAGTTATCACAATCATCATAGGATTAGGTGTTACAGTTATCAGTCTTTCTGTGAATGACATCGTAGGACTCAAGTAGGATATGAGTTATGTTTTAAAATGTTTTTATTACTCTTTTTTTGTTTCACGCTTCGCTGCTTTTTACAAGTTTGTTGGTGTGTTTCTATGTTTGTGTGTGAGGGATGTGGGTGTCAGTGTCAGACATTGTAAAATAATGATCATTCTATCATAATGTGCAGTGGCCAGTTGTAATCAGTTGCTGTTGTTAATGACATCAAGAGACCATAGCAGCAATATTTGTATAGCATTGTTTTTAAGTTAATTTTAATTGCCTTATCAAGAAATTTGAAATTCATAATTTTTATTTTTTTCCCTTGTAGTGCTGTTGTATTTATTTTCTTTCTATAGTTGTGTCTCCTGAAAATGTGTACATAGAATTATAAATACATATATAAAGATATATAAATATATTTTCCATTTGAATTGGAGAATATTATTTTTATTTGATTTTATTTTTTGCTGCTGGCAAGAAATTATTACAATGGACATTATTTACTGTACCATATTATTCAATGCGTCAATAAGATGCAGGTATACAGTGCCTTTGGAAAGTATTCAAACCCCTTTTACTTTTTCCACATTTTGTTGTGTTATAGACTCAATTTAAAATGGATTAAATTAAAAGAATTTGCCATCAATCCACACGCAATACCCCAGAATGACAAAGCGGAAACCCGTTTTTTTTTTAAATTTCAGTCAATTTATTAAAATTTAAATACAGAAATACCTCATGTACATAAGTATTCAGACCTTTTGCTATGACACTCTTAAAATGAGCTAAAATGCAAAAATGTCATCAAGAAATCACTCAATAAGTTGAATTGACTCCATCTTAATGCAAGGATAATAGTTCATGTCATTTTGGAATTAATATCTTTGTTTATATAGGGTCTCTGATTTGCATAGGAATCAATAACACACTGTGTAGCTTTGGATGTCACTACCAACTCAGCAAATTTCATAATTTTCTCTTGATCCTGACGCTCCAATTTTCTCTTGATCCAAACGCTCCAGTCCCTGCCAGTGACAAACATACCCATAACTGGCTACCACTATTCTTCACAGGAGAGATGGTGCAGAAACTGCATTGCATGTGCTGGATTTGCACCAAACTTAATGCTTTGTAGTAAAACCAAATAAACACATTTCCAGCCACTTTCTTTGCTGTATCACTTGAATTCATTATTGCAAACACAATTATGGATATGAGATAGACTATTTTCCATTAAGGGATTCTTTTTGGCCACTTGGTTATAGACCAATTGTGTAGAGTGACCATTCAACTTTGTACATTTTTGTAAGTCTCTCCAGGCCTCAGGGTCGCATTCCTGAGCAGCTTTGTTCCTCTCCATTTGCTCAGTTTGTAATGACATGATCCACACAGAGTGCAATTGATTTCTATGCAAATTAGAGACCCTATAAAAACAAAGATATTAATTCCAAAATTACATGACTTCCAAAACTATTATCCTTGCATTAAGATGGACTCAATTCAACTTATTGAGTGATTTGTCAATGACATTTTTGCATTTTTTCTAATTTTAAGTGTCATAGCAAAGGGTCTGAATACTTATGTACATGAGGTATTTCTGTATTTCAATTTTAATAAATTTACTGACATTTCTAAAAACCTGTTTTTGCTTTGTCATTCTGGGGTATTGTGTGTGGATTGATGGCAAATTCTTTTAATTTAATCCATTTTAAATTGAGCCTATAACACAACAAAATGTGGAAAAAGTGAAGGGGTCTGAACACTTTCCGAAGGCACTGTATTTATGGTGTATAAATCTCAGCTGTATGATATCCGTGACTGAAGAGTTGTCAGTTTTACTGTACATGCAAATCAGTAGGGATTCTTCCGACAGTTTAGCTGTGTTTGTGTCTGTGTTTTCAAATCGCCGTGTGCCCTCACTTAGGGAGAGTCCTTTACAGAGACAAAGCATGATTTAATATGAATATGCATATCAGAAATATGTATTTATGTATATCTGTGTATATTCATCTATTTATATATGAGTATAAATAGATGGCTGTGTGTGGGTGTGGGTGTGTGTGTGGGTGTGTTTGGACTCTTACGATCAGAATGAATACAAAATAAAGCAGTTCTATGTCTATGAACTATTGTATTTGTCCATATGCTTCCAAAGTCCTGTCTCTGTGAATTTTCAGAATATATAGCTCATGTTTGCAAGCAGGGAATTCTCTCTGTGTCTCTGCTGTTTTAGTGTTCTGGAGGGGAAAAAACTTTATTGTACTGTGCTTGATTTGTGTGTGCCTTTTTTAAGTCAGTCAGTCAAGTAGATTGATTATTATACAGTGCCACACATGAAAATCATAACTACATCTCCAACTACACGAAAACAAATCAGAGATAGTTTTATTTGGCCCTCCTAACTCCACTTATGTTATTCTTAACAATCTAGGTTGTCTTGACTACTACTGTCAAAGTTGTTGCGAGAAATGTAGGGGTATTTTTTATTATATTTTATAAGAAATATTTCCAAAAAAAGGTATTTTTTCTCGGAGAAAGTTATCCTTGCGTTTCATTATTCTTATTGCAACTCGTGCAGACAGTGCAGAATCCAGCAGCGAGGCCTTTAACAAGAAGTAAGAAGAGAGGAGAACACATCAAACCAATTTGTGCCTCCTTACACTCCTTGCAGACCGTTTAACGCCATGAATGGTGACCGGGCCATCTCTGAAAACTCTGTGTCCTCTTTACGTTTATCGTAAAAACCTATTTCTATAAACTTACATTCAATTGTTGCTAATTTATCTGGATGTATACGTATTATTTTGTAATGTTGTTGACTTGTCTGAATCTCTATTATTCTACATTATTTATTATTTAAATGTTGCTTTCTTTCTGTTTGGAATTGCACTCATGCTTATGTATTTCTATTATCTTTTCTCTTGTTATAGTCGCACTTTGTAACCTTGTTTTAAAAAAGCGTATTGTGCATAGTTACAGCTTCGTTATATTGTTATATATCAAGTACCTCGATCATGCAGGTGAGTTCTAGCAAAGACCGTCTCGGGAGCGGGAAGCTGGCATAAGAACGAATCTGTCATCACGGAATGGTCGAATAAATGACGTCAGGTTTCCTTGGAGATCGGTTTAACGATACATTTTGAAAGTCCTGATATTTTAGCATTCGTACGAATCAATGGGTGTTGTCTTTGATAGTGTTACAAATGAATGTAGGCCTAATGTATCATAAGTTTATGGATGCCGTTTAGAGTTGTCTTGTTATTCTGGTAGCTCAAGGGAGAGTTGCTCACTAATCATTGACATGATGATGGACAATGGAGATTACACAATGCCCAAATGGGAAGATCCTAGCAAGGTCTGTTTTGTGTCTTTTCTAGACTTTAGTAAATGTCAATGTTTTTGCATAGCCTACAGCCTATAAACCCTACTTGGATATCTGATTGGTTCCAGGGTCTTGGAGACAAAATGTCCAATGCAGGAAACAGTAGATGCTCAACTCCTGCATCTGGAGTTCTCAGTGATGAAGGCAGTCCACCCAGTGGTAAGACTGACATAGCCTTGATTTTGAAAAGCAGACTGTTTTAACTGCATGTATTCTTTACTTAATTAAAATTAAAATTAAAGTTATAATTCACTTATTCACTCTTTTATTTTCTAGATACACCTAGTGTAGGCCTAATGTTTACACAACTTTATACTGAGATAGAAAATTCAAAATTATTATCAAACATGGAAGGGGGGGCGCTAGAGGACCTCCTCCAATCCAAAGTAAAGGTAGGATATACAGTAGTGGAACTGCTATACACTGTACATTTCACATTTTTATCTTTGGGCTTTCAATTGTTATTTGTGACTCTAACTGTGATCTATGGATCTATAGAAGAACCACTTCGTCAAAATGATGAGAAGAAAACAAACCCTTTTTTGTCACTTAATGTCCTCAGCCTCTTTTGGAGAAAATACATGCAGATGCACATAAAGTGGTGGTCGGTTATAAGGGAGTGGGGGATAGCTGTCATAGGAAGGACGAGCTTCAAAGACACATTCTCCTTCATTGCCCCACCCTCCAAGAGTTTGTCTTGAAGTTAGGCTTTAGCAAAAACATGGTAGGTGCACTAGATGAATTCTCCCTCTTGACTAGGGTTGTCATCATTCATCATCATTATATGATGACCAATATATGGCCAATGTCCAGTATGTTTTTTGGGGCATGAGAAAAATGTTTAGTGGACCAGCTATTCTCTATTCTGTGCTCACTGTCTGCTGTGTTTGACTGAAGGATGAGCTGCAGCGCTACCTGATCTCCTCCGACCGAACCTGCCTACTCTCTGAGAACGATGCCCTGAAGATGGAGCTCAGAGATGCCCAATGCAGACACCAGACTGTGGTTAAAGGTCTCCATCTATCCCTCCACTCTGCTGAGCAAGAGAGCAAGGGCTCCAGGCTCTCGCTACAGCAGAATCTGAAGCTGTCCGAAGACAAGTTGCATTCGCAGGAACAGAAACTCAAGGAATATGAGGGACAACTTCTGTCCCTGCAGCACACTCTGATGGGCTTTAATGACAAGACCCAGGGCCTACAGAAAACCCTCCGTGTGTCCGACATGAGGCTCACGTCCATGCAACAGGATGTGGAGGAGTCTGAGAAGAGAGCCCAGGGTCTGCAGCACGACCTCCAGGTCTCCCAGGAGAGGAACCAGACCCTGGAACAGAACCTGGCCTCCTCCGAGAAAAACATACAAGCCCTCAGGCAGAACCTCAGCAATTTTGAAAATAAGGTCCAATTCCATCAGCATAACCACTGGGCATCTGAGGAGAAGGTGAAATCCCTGCAGCAGGCCCTCAGCTCCTCCGAGCAAGAGGCTTCGCTGCTGCAGCAGAGTCTGAAGACCTCAGAGGAGAAGGTCCTCTCCCTCCAACAGAACCACTGGGCCGCGGAGGAAAAGGCCCAGTCCCTGCAGTGCAGCCTCAGCTCCTCTGAGGAAAAGACCCAGTCCATGCAGCAACGTCTGAGGGCCACAGATGAGAAGGCTAAAATTCTAAAGGAGGCTCTCAGATCTTCAGAGGAGAAAACCCAGTCCTTACAGGAGGCCCTGTGGGCCAGTGAGAGCCGGTTCAGGGCGTCCAAGGCCCAGCAGCAGTCCCTGGAGCAATGCAAAGGGGAGCAGGGGGAGAGGATCCAGAGTTTGATGCAGACTCTCAGGGCTTCGGAGGAGAAGCACCAGAGCACCATGCAGGACATGCAGACAGGTCTGCACAGTGAAAGGGCGAAGGTGGAGATTTTGCAGGACGCCCTGGACAGGACGGAGTCCGGGCACGTAAAGGAGGTTGGACAGCTTCAACAGAAATTGCACATAGCTGTGAAGAAAGGTGCTGCAGCAGAGCAAGAACTTCTGTGCCAGGGTGAGGGTTAACCTGGCCTCATCAATGTGAAAGTTATTGTCCATGTTCATACTGATATTCATATTAATCAAATGTATATTTATATTGATAATCATATCAGGCCATGTGATGTTTTTTTGTTTCATTGTATAATGTTGGGGTTTTATGTTCCCTTTGTTAGTTGTTGCCCTAAACAGTAAACTACTGGAGGAACAGTCAAATGCAAGCAAGGAGCTAGAGAGATCTGTCAAATATGAGAAAGAGCTGCAAAACACTATCAAGGACCTCAGGTAACAAATGCAAGCAAACACACACACACACACACACACACACACACACACACACACACACACACACACGCTTTATTGAAAAAAGTTAGATTTTACGCTTGTGACATTAGAAGCACACAAGCCAATACTTGACATTATCTTAAAGTGGACAATAATACATTGCATGACTAGATTACATTCAGACTGGAACACATTGTGTGTGAACCCTCACTAATTTCCCTGATCCCCACATTTGCAGGCAGAAGCTGAGAATACAAACTGAGGACAGGGAGTTTGCTCTGGACAGCCTCAGGAAGCGACAGAAGGATTTGGCAGAGGTACAACGCCTCCTACAGGCAGATCTGCTGAGATGCAGCCAAGCCTGTGGTCAGGAGAAGGGGCAGCAGCACTTCTCTCTCAGCAAGAGTGGTCTGAAGGAAGAGTTTGTGAACCTGAGGACCAGCCTGCACTCAGTACTGGAGAACGATGGTGGGAGAGAGCAGCAGAGGAGGCAGGACTGGGTGGAGGTTTTGGACAAGAGCAAGGAATGGGAGAAAAAGGCAGAGAAACTGGTGTGACTCAACCCAAAATCATCAAGACCTAAATGTATCTTACTTGTATTATTATTATTTTGAATTATACATAACTGATGACCAAAACAGTATTTCACTCTCAGATGTTATGGATATACAATTATTACTTGAAACTGTTTCCACTAAACTAAACTAATTTTATGAGAAAACACAATTTGGGTTTCACAAACGGCTGAAAACATCGGTATCATCATTGCTTTATGACTGTACTTGAAAATAGACCTCTATGGTTGGCTGGCTGTGTGTTCCTGTATCTGCAGGTGGACAGTTTAAATTCTATGCAAAGTCATCACCTGCTGTTGAAGGAAGCAGGAGGCGAGAGACACCAATATAGAGCAGCAGCAGCATCACCAGCAGCAGTATGGAGAAGTGGAACATCGCCCTCCTCCCTCGTTGCCACGCTGCCCCAGAGGACCCACTCCATCAGGCCCTCCTCTCCATATCCCCATGGGTAATCATCAGCATTTCGGCACCAGTATCATCATTTAGCCCAGATGTCTCATTTTTTTCTTTTTCTACTTAACTTGACGGTTTGTGCCCAGGAAGAGTGGACGGCAATTTAAGTCTGTAACTACCAGCTAAAAGGTTGTTGTGGGCTTTTTAAGGCCTTTGCTATAGTTTTGAATATTTTGATACTCGTAAACTGTACCTTTCTGTCATATTTCTCCACAGTCAGTATTTAGGCCATGAGAAGAAGTCCAACTCTTACCGTGGACTGAAGGATTCTGAATGCGTGCAGCATTTACTAACAGTCCAAAAAAGACTAAAGAAGCTCCAGTCGGGTAAACAGCTAGGAGTCTTATACCTTGATATACTATACCAGGGTTTGGGTCAATGCCATTTCAATTCAGTCAATTCAAGAAGTGCATTGAGTGTCTAGGGACAGGCCTATAGAAAGTAATGGGCAATGTCCGATTATTACATTGAAATGAAATTCATCCCATTCACTTTTGGATTTGCAATGGTCTTTAACTCAAGTTGAGTTCCTCAACCCTGGCATATAATGATGATGGGATAAGTCCATTGACCTCTTTGTAGACAGTTTTCCCCACCCGTTAATATCACATACCACATACCAGTCGAAACTAAATAGGTCATTTTCGAGACAGATGGATCCACTGAAATATAAGAGACAATTGAATTACAGAAAGGCATATTTTGTGAATTACACGCTCCATTAACGTGTAATGTGGGTGTAGTCAGATCCAACTGGAAAGCCCTCACGTCTTATTGTTTGTTTTGTTTCCCTTCTTTGAGGTATTTTGTTGTTAAATGTCTGAAGTAGGCCAGTGTTTATTCCCCTCATTGTCCTGGCTTTTGTGCGGCAGCATGCTATTTGGTAATAGTGTTGGATTATAATCAAAGTCTTCACTGGAGTGAATGTGTAACTCTAGTTTATGTGTTTATTTCCCTATGTAGTTGATTTCCAGAAGAATGTCAGGGGTGCGCTCCGGCTGTCGTAGGACCAACAACAGCAAGAATCACTGCAGCCTTAGAATTAAAAGTATAATACGAAAGTCATAATTTAAAAAATGACTAACAATATGTCCATTGTCATGATAATTTGAACGATTTCACATAAAATAAATAATTGGCTCTAGTGGTGTTTCTGCTACTTTTTCAACGATGTATAGTTCATCCAACAACAACATTAATTTATGCACTAGGGAAATTGCTCAATCCACATTTTTATGGGGCTGCACAGTTTTTCTGACAAAAACTACACCCTATTAATATGCCTATTGGTCAGTGTTTCAAAGAGAAGGGTATTATTTGTCAAGTTATCTATCACTTTAAAAGAGTCGCTTCTAATTGGTCGAAGCTAGTGTCCCTCAGCTCACGTGCGTATTCCCTCGGGAGACTGTTTTCCTGCCACCGGACTGTGACAGGAGCTGCTCTGGTTGTCCAAAAATACTTTCATAAAGTAGAAAATCGGCAAAATGGGAACCCGAGATGACGAATACGATTATCTATTCAAAGGTAAGAATGGCTCTACATGTGCAAATGTGAAGGCATCGTCTGCTTATTCTCTCAACAGTTGAAGTTCAGACTGAGGAGGGGAAGTCCTAAGCGTTCCCCGTACTACTAACCCGCTATGTTAGCCTGCCAGCTAACAAGCTACCGATCTGTTCATTTGCGGCCCAAAACAAAAGGCTTCTTCTCTTTACAATTTCGACAGGTTGTTACATTAAGCCAATATTGTGATTTAAAATAATTCAATTCAGGCTAGTTTGCGTACGTGTGTTAATTGTTAAATCTACTTCATAATGCTAGCTAACAGTGCTATTGATCTAGCTAGCATGTATCAGCTTGGAAATTCTAGCGACCTAGCTAATGTTAGCTTGACTCCCAGCTAAACCTCAGTCTCACTCAGATAGCCTAGCACTTTCTTTGGTGTGTATCCTTTAACTCGATTATGTTGCTAGCCTGGCCACTGAATTGCCAAACCCCTATAAAAAAACCATGATGTTATTTCTTTGTCTGACAATTGAAGGAATTACATGGCTAGAAACGTTGGCTATTTCTTTTGACTGTGTGCAAACTTGTGGCTGTCAACTTGACATGTTCACGTCTTGTAGCTGTTTGTTTACTGATGCCGACTGAAGAGGGATCCAAACTGTAAGGAGAAGATGTGTATGATATGTGAAACCCATTATCTCTGTGACCTAGATAAATGTCACCAACAATCTTCACTCTCTCACTCATGCAGATGACCCTGTCTAGGCATCACTACGATCTGCATCATTTTCCTCTGAAGTTGTACTATCAGTAGTTATGTCCTTCAACATAGTGGTTTACTAACTGATAAGGTGATTAGTAATCCAACAACAACCTCAATGATGAGTCTATGCCTAAATCAGTTACAATGACTCACACTGTACAAGTGTAGCCTGTGTGTGTAGTCACTGCTGTCAACTCATCTTTTCCACTGATTGTGAAATAGCAGCTGACTCAAGGTAGATCTAATGCTGTCCGTGTGTTTTGGTATGTGTGTTTTGTTTCCAGTTGTGCTGATCGGAGACTCAGGTGTTGGGAAGAGTAACCTGCTGTCCCGTTTCACACGGAATGAGTTCAACCTGGAGAGCAAGAGCACCATTGGAGTGGAATTTGCCACCCGCAGCATCCAAGTGGACGGCAAGACGATAAAGGCCCAGATCTGGGATACAGCTGGACAGGAGCGCTACAGAGCCATCACCTCAGCGTGAGTGGGAGGGGAGGGGGGTGTGTGACCGGAGAGGAGGGGAACTACGGAGGAGAGGGACAGCCATGTGCATGTCTATGAACTACTGGAATACTCTAGCTACATACCCATGCAAAATAATAGTGATGAGAATTAGATACTAGGCCTGTAGTAAACACTGATAAATTAACGGGTGAGTAATACTCACTTTACTCATGTACCCATTGGGACATAAGGCCACAGTATGGAGTCACCATGAAACAGTACTTTGAACAGGGATGAAAATTCGCCCCTTTGTCCTTCTGACCTTGTGTTCTCCATGCTCTACCCTACCACAGGTACTACCGGGGGGCGGTGGGGGCTCTCTTAGTGTATGACATCGCCAAGCATCTGACCTATGAAAATGTGGAGCGCTGGCTAAAGGAGCTGCGGGATCATGCTGATAACAACATCGTCATCATGCAAGTGGGCAACAAAAGTGACCTGCGCCACCTCAGGGCAGTGCCCACAGACGAGGCTCGCGCCTTCGCAGGTAAACACACGCAGCACTGCAGGAGACAGCAGTGCACTCTGGGTACAGACATGTTCACATAGACACCCCTGTTTGTCTCAACTCTAAACCCCTGTTCTTCTTCTCTCTCTTAGAGAAGAATACTCTGTCGTTTATTGAAACATCTGCCCTGGACTCCACAAATGTAGAAGAGGCATTCAAGAACATCCTAACAGGTAGGACAAGCCTTAGTAAAACACACTTAGTAAAATAGGAGTGTTAAGGAAGCTATTGATATTTGTACATTTGTAATGATCAGTGACCGATGCTTCCTAACCCTTTTTTTCCAACAGAAATCTACCGAATCGTATCACAGAAGCAGATAGCTGACAGATCTGCACATGACGAATCTCCAGGCAACAATGTAGTGGACATCAGTGTCCCCCCCACCACTGATGGGCAGAGAGGCAGCAAATTGCAGTGTTGCCAAAACCTGTGACTCTCAACACTCCCCCCCAACTCCCCCCCCCCCCCCTCCCTCCTTCTTCACCCCCACCCCGCCTCTCACTCTTCATCTCTGCTTTACTCCTTGAGTGTTGTGCTGGTGTCTCTATACCTCTGTGTGTTTAGAAGAAGTCACCTAGAAGCCCAGACTTTCTAGATAACATTCCTTTTCCAATACGTTTGTTTGTTGATTGTATACTATCTTCTCTCAACCTCAGAACATAGATCTTCTACCAAGTGATAAGGATTTTTTTTTTTCTTTGACTATTTGGGCTCTGATCATGTGACCCAGTCCTGTGGAAGGAATGGTGAGGGATCAGAAATGCTGAATTCTAAATCGGACCCTAGGTACAACCCCCCCCTGGTCACTCCTGCTGATCTGAAAGGATGGGATAGAAAAGCATCATGGTGATTACTCCAACTTGCCCATTGATAATCTATTTTGCTTATACCCATCCAATACTCACAGATCTAAAGGAGTGGCCAGGGAGTTTGGGCTAGGGGCCGAATAGGAATTCAGCATTAGTCCCAAGTTTCTGGTTGCCTCTTTGCTTTCCTTTTGTCCCTATGCTGAGTGTGGAACGAAATAAGCAAGAACGGGGACTCCGAGTAGTGTCTGACTTGGGCTGATATAGACAAGTGTTTTTAAAGTGTTAAGCCGGGTCCACAGAGATACCAAAGGAGCGCTGCAATCATTTTCAATGCTTAGGCCATCTCATGTTAACCGTAAAGCAATTCTCTCAGACAGGCACATTTGTCAAGATTGGGCCTTTTCCAGTTGTCATCTGCTATGATGTACTGTTGCTAGCTGCAGTTTATTGACTGGGTTCTCCCTCTGTAGTTTGTTCACATTTTGAGCTCATCCCACAGTCTGACTGCAATGGAAAACAGAAGTGGATACTGTATGCAGAGTGTGTCCTGCCAATCATTTCAATGGATTTCGCCACGTAAAACCAACAACTAATTTAGAATGACTCTTGACATCACAATGCTCTAGCTGGTCACTTGAGGAAAGAGGAAGGCTATTAACACTCAAAGTCTAGGGTGGAGGGTGCTGTTCTCTTTTCAGTCTCTTGTCCAACCATGTAAGCATCTTAAATTTAGTTGTCGGTGGAATTTAAGAAAAATGTTGCTTCTGTTCTGTGTGGTTGGCTAAAATGCCTTATGTCTCCCCTTTTTGGTAGAAATGCCTTTTTGGAGTGTTGCACATGTACGTCATTTCTTGTCACATGTCCGAGTTTGAAATCAACAACACATCTGTAAATCAGCCTTTTCATCAAGAAACATTGAAATGGAAATAAACCAAATCCATACGACCGGTTGGCAGACAGATCTTCTTTGAGCATCAAGAGCTCTTCTCTCAGAATAGCTTTTGAGTAAAAGCTGTTGTTCATTGTAATGCATGCAGAAATATGATTTGAATGCTACAAAGTCATCTCGTGATCATTGAATTTTGGGATGATGTACAATGTCCCCAAACTGAACTGTGTATAAACCCTGTTATATCATCTGATGATAAGAAACTTACAGTGTTAGGACACACTATTATCTGAACTACAATTTCAGACCGGTTTACAACTTTATTGTTTGTTTTGACATTACGCTGGGTTTTCCTTATCCCTTTGCATTACCTTGAGATGCAAAAATATGTCATGTATTTTAGCATATTAAAATGAAATGCAAGACTTATGCAATATATAGTACACTGACACAGGTCAACATGTTGGAGAAGACAGTACTTATTGTACAATCTCACAGCCACAGGAATTTTGTTTGCTCCTCATCTACAGATAGGCTACCATGAGGCTGTGGCACATTACAACTTGGGAGAAGATGTCTGAATGTGAATCTTCCCTTTTTCATTTTTTTTTCTTTCACTATTTGACTGATTAGCTTTAAACTATAGTAATCTCTGCCTGATACTTACTTTTTCTCCTTTTACTCTAGAGAAACTATTCAGGAAATAGTTGATGCTCTTCACACCAATGTTTTGATTAGCCTGCCATACTTAATGAAGGATTTCTCTAATGCACAATTGAATAGCTATATTTTATCATATATTCCCACATTGAACGATTTTCATGTTTTGTTTTTTTACGTGCAATCCACTATGTAAATATGTAAGTCACTTAATTTGTGCATGGCTGATTAACATGTGGATAAATACGTTGCCAAACAAAATGTTTGCTTGCCTGTGTTCATTTACATTTTACAAATAAAGACCCTTTTCTTCCATGATAGTGGGATAAAAACAATACTGTCTGATTATCTGAATATGATTTATTTAGTCTCATCTATTAGTCCTTGTATATATGTTATACCGTATCAATTTCATACAGTAGTATCAGTATCAACTGATTCCAGTTGAATGTTTTCATAGACATAGTATACTACTATCACTACTACTATAGTAGGCCTGATTTTCTCAAAAGTTGTTATTATGTGCACTGCAACAGTGTACATTTTAGTTAAGTGGGGAATTAGCAGTCAGTATGCTTATTGTCCACAATAAACTGATATTTCAGCTTTCTTCTTGACCGAAGAGAAATGTCTGATATTTTGAAACAGTGACCCACATCTGTCTTGATTTGGCGTTGGATTTTCTCAGCGTCGGAATATCGGCAGCTTGCTGGGTAAACTAGCGGAAGCACAGGCACCGTGGGTGGCAGAGGAAGCAGGCAGGGGGCTGTACTGCTGTTGTCGTCTGTCAGCTGAGGACAGCAGGAAAATGCGAACTAGCACAACCAGCTAGCTGGAAATAAATCAACTGTTATCAACTGTTTCCGATTTTGTTTCGATTCACCCCACACGTGACCTGGTAAAAATGAAAACAGAAGAAGGGACGCTGTAAGTAAATTGTTTATTTTCACTTCCGTTCCGCTTCTATCGGGCTAGCTAGCAAAATAGCTTGATGCTGGCAGCAGTCTGGCTAATTTAGATAGCTACGGGTAGCTAGCTAGCCCCGTCTGGCATCCGTTTTCTAGCTAGATACAACAATCCAGATGTGGACATATTCAATTAAGCTATAAGCAGTGATCATTTTAATGTAAAAAAAAAAAAACGTTCCCAAACGTTAGCTATACTTAGCCACGGCGGATACAGTTTGCCTTACAAGATGAACACAGCTGGCTGATATGAAGGAGCTGACCAGCTGTGTCAGTTATCATAAAGCTCGACAGTTTGAAGGTTTTTCTTTGTGATTGCTTCTAGTATCACGTTCATCATCACCAAGAGAGATGCCTAATACCAGATAATCTATGAACATATATGCTAACACCTGCTTAAAATCCTGGTTACAATTGGTACTGCCTCCTGACATACAGTACTGTATCTTTTGTGAGTAGACCTAGCCTATGCTAGTATGTCTCGACATCATTCTAGTTAATGGTTTCATGCTGTCTACACTCAATCTCTATTGTGTATGAGAGGTAGACTACAAAGGGAATACAATGTTTTGTCATAGCTGTTCCTGATATTTGTCAAGGACATGTGTCAAACAGGATATTTGTGAGAAGCTCTCATTTCATGAAGTAAGTGTATTCATTAGAGTAAGAGATACATAAGCAGCAGGCGAGAATAATTCTGTGTCTGAGTTGTATCTTGATAAGGGGATATCTATCCAGACAGCTGTTTACCAGTCCACTGGTGCACTGCTCATCATTGACTGTTTGAGTTGTTCTCAGAAATAGGATGTATTTTGACAAGTGGGCACCCACAGTTTGTTTCAGTCTCAGTCAGTTTCTTTCCCAACCAATTCTCACACTCAAATAATTTTTAATACTTAAATAATTTTCCATTTTCATTTTTACTTTTTTCCTACTGACTTGAGATGACTGCTCTCCCTATGTGGCAATGTTTTTTTGCGGTCTAGCCTTGTTCTCTTGAATTTCAACACATAGGAAGTGCTTGCTCAGCCATTCCAATTTACTCAAGAAGTATGAAATTTAGCAGTGAAATAGGGCAATATGTAGGGTGTGGAAAGCTAAGAAATCATTTCATATTGTTTTCATACAGGATTTATCAACTCAGTCTCTCCATCCCTTCTCTCTCCAGCTGTTGGGCCTAACTGCTCTGACCTGTGGGAGCGGAGTCTGCTCCCCTCTTTCCCCCCCTTCACCTTTCACCCCTGACCCCCCCCCCCCCTGGACGGTGTAACCATGACGACAGGGGAGTGTTGCCACCTCCCGGGCTCTCTGTGCGATTGTGCTGCTGGCAACGCTGCTCTGTCGAAAACCGTGGATGAATCTGACAACCGGCAGGCTCAGTATGTCACCCAGGTCACTGCCAAAGACGGACGGCTGCTGTCCACCGTCATCAAACCCCTGTGCACACAGAGGTAATCTATCTACTGTACTGTGTGCGTGTGTGTGTGTCTGTCTGTCTGTGTAGAAAAGGCATGTCTCACTCTCACACTTCTGCATTTACCAGTAATTGCTGTTAAGTGTGTGAAATATTCAGTGATATCCAACATCCTGTCGAATTAGTAATGTTGACTAGTAATCATCATCAGCCCCCTGCTCAGTCTACACCCCTGTATTGTTTCTCTTGTAGCGATGGGCCAATCTGCAGGATCTGCCACGAGGGGGGTAACGGTGAGGGGCTCCTGTCCCCCTGTGACTGCACTGGCACCCTGGGTACGGTGCATAAGAGCTGCCTGGAGAAGTGGCTGTCCTCCTCCAACACCAGCTACTGTGAGCTGTGCCACACAGAGTTCACCATCGAGCGCAGGCCCCGGCCCCTCACAGAGGTAACAAAGGTCAATGCCTTTGCCTTGTCTGCACTCCTCTCTGCCTGCCTTGTGTTTTTGTGTTTGAGAGAGAGAGAGAGAGAGAGAGAGAGAGACTTGTTGCTTACAGTGCATGCATGTGTCACTTTCTTTTTTTTTTTTTTCAGCTTGCTTGCTTATAATCTCACAAGATGTCTGATGTAACCACATAGACCGACCCCCAGTGTGGTGTAATATATATAACATTTGTAGCTTTGTGTGGAAAATGAAATACAGAAGAAGAAGACACTTCCCCATTTTCGTCCTCATTAGTGAACAGTGTGTGCAGGCGTTCATTCTTAGTAACTGTTAGTATCTCTCTCTCTCGATCTCTCTCTTTCGCTCTGTCTCTCTTTCTCTGTCTCTCTCCCCCCTTCCCCCTCCCTCCACAGTGGCTGCGGGACCCCGGCCCTCGTAACGAGAAGCGCACGTTGTTCTGTGACATGGTGTGTTTCTTTTTCATCACGCCGCTGGCGGCCATCTCTGGTTGGCTGTGCCTGCGCGGCGCCCAGGACCACCTGCAGCTCAAGAGCAGACTGGAGGCTGTGGGGCTCATCGCCCTCACCATCGCCCTCTTTACCATCTACGTTCTCTGGACTCTGGTAAACACTCCCAACATCACAACCTGTGCACCTCAGGCTTGGGCTAGGATCATAGGCACTGTGTTACCACCCTAGGAGACACCATGTGACTGACTAGACACCCCATAGCCAAATCATGTTTACGGGAAAGTTGCCACTTGCATTGAACACCCTTTGAATAATATACCCAGTGGCATTACCAAACGCAGGAATGTATTTTCTTGAAAAGACTGTAGCTGCTGTGTCCCACGTGATTTCATGAATGATTGTATGTTTTTTATGAGTCTTTACTCAATTCAAGTTGATTGCTGAGTCTTATGCCCAATAGTGTCTTTTTGCCCAGAAATGAACTCTATTAACCAGTCCTAATGTGTATGCAAAGCAATTTCACTTTGTCTTCAGATCTTTCGGAATAACACCAACATTCCCCTCCCCCCTCCCCTCTACAGGTGTCATTCCGCTACCACTGTCAGCTGTACTCTGAGTGGAGACGAACCAATCAGAAAGTACGCCTGCTCATTCCTGATGCCAAGGGGGCTCATTCTACCCAGCATTCCTTGCTCTCCACTAAGCTGATGAAGAAGACGGCAGATGAGAGCATAGTATGAGGTCAAAGGAAGGAAGGTGTGGTTATTAGAAGAAGAAGGTGTTATTGGTGTGCTGGGGGGTTTTCCACTCAACCACGTCTCCAAGCAGAGACAAAGCACTTGTGGACGCTTTTTTTTGTTTTGTTTTCCTTTCGTAATTGTTCTATTTAAGTCCTTTTTACCTGCGTGTGTTAGCACTTCATGCTCCTTCCGTCTGTCTTTTTTTAATTTAGTCGTGTGAGTGATGATCCTCTTAAGGTCCTCTTAAGGTGTCTAAGTTAGTGGCCTGTTAAAAGAAACCAGTGTAAGTTAGGGGGCTAGTGAGAAGAAGCAAGGCCCTCTAGCCTCTTAGTGTTCAGTACGGCGTGTTTTTAGGTTGTGTAGTAAAGGTTGGTTGAGATGGACAGGTTTCCGCTGGGCACTGCAACCAGACTGGCCAGGGACGGGACAGATGGACAAAGGCTGAGTGGAGACTGTTGGCTGCAGAAGCTGAAGACCAAACCCTCAAGCCTTTAGTTGACTGTTACTCCACTTCTCCTTCTCTCCACCCCTCGTCCTCTCGGTCCTCCACAGCCCACTAGAAAGTGTAGCATTGATCGTTAAAACGCTGATCTGAAGTACGACGTTCATTCAGAACCACTGAATAGAAATGAGAAGCTCAAAGCTTTGATTCCTCTTCACCAGCCAGAGCCTGTTAGACTAGGGGATTAAAAGATGCTCGTGACGTTTTTACGCAATGCCAGTTGACGCCCATTATCAATTAACTTCATTACGACCGCTCTTTCTCCCCCTCCCCCTCCCCCTCCCCCTCCCCCTCCCCCTCCTCCTAGTGTGAGCAGTGATGGCTTTGGTAAAGCTGGAAATTGTGCAATAAAACAGTGTGGATGCTGGTCCTCCTCACGGTATGTGAAGGGACTACCACCAACACTGTGGATGCTGGTCCTCCTCACGGTATGTGAAGGGACTACCACCAACACTGTGGATGCTGGTCCTCCTCACGGTATGTGAAGGGACTACCACCAACACTGTGGATGCTGGTCCTCCTCACGGTATGTGAAGGGACTACCACCAACACTGTGGATGCTGGTCCTCCTCACGGTATGTGAAGGGACTACCACCAACACTGTGGATGCTGGTCCTCCTCACGGTATGTGAAGGGACTACCACCAACACTGTGGATGCTGGTCCTCCTCACGGTATGTGAAGGGACTACCACCAACACTGTGGATGCTGGTCCTCCTCACGGTATGTGAAGGGACTACCACCAACACTGTGGATGCTGGTCCTCCTCACGGTATGTGAAGGGACTACCACCAACACTGTGGATGCTGGTCCTCCTCACGGTATGTGAAGGGACTACCACCAACACTGTGGATGCTGGTCCTCCTCACGGTATGTGAAGGGACTACCACCAACACTGTGGATGCTGGTCCTCCTCACGGTATGTGAAGGGACTACCACCAACACTGTGGATGCTGGTCCTCCTCACGGTATGTGAAGGGACTACCACCAACACTGTGGATGCTGGTCCTCCTCACGGTATGTGAAGGGACTACCACCAACACTGTGGATGCTGGTCCTCCTCACGGTATGTGAAGGGACTACCACCAACACTGTGGATGCTGGTCCTCCTCACGGTATGTGAAGGGACTACCACCAACACGCACAGTTGTGCATGCATGCACTGTAAAGAAAGAATTGCTTTTTTTACTTGTGGGGGATTGTAAAAGTTTTTTTTTTTTTTTTTTTTTTTTTTTTTTATCAAATGAACATATTGACAACTCCTCCCATTGTTCTAGTGTTTAGAGTGCTGTCCTCTCCCTCTGCATTATGGGGAGGTCTCTCATACTAGATGCCAGCAGAAAGATAGAGTGAGTTAATCTAGTGTGTAGATCAAAACAGGGCACAAACAATGATAACGATACCCTTTATGGAAAAGATTCCACAAACATACAATGTGAACTTTTGTGGTTGATGCAATGTAAGGCTTACCTTTCTAGGACAATATTATAGTAGTGCAAGAAATATTAATTTCAAACTACAGGAAATCATGTGTACATTGTTCCCCGATGAGAGTGCAGTCAAATACTCTTATAGTGCGTGTGCGTGTGTGTGTGTGTGTGTGTGTGTGTGTGTGTGTGTGTGTGTTTGTGTGTGTGTTTTGTATTTGTGTGTATCTGTTTGTGTAGCCACGTAACAATAGCTAGTGATCACATGCAGCAAGAGTATAGAGTACGTTGGTGTACTTTCTGTAGCAGCAGTCCTCTCTCTCTTTGATGTGCACTGTACCAGACTGAAGAATCTAGGTCTGCATCCTGCCTGATAGTCAAATCAGGTGTCTGTCTGGTGCAGCATTTGCAGCATGCAACTGCATGAGTTGTCCTCTGTGGTAGAGGGATATGCAAAAACATTTACCAAGCGCTAATTTGTAGGTCTGGACACAGGTGACACTGACTTCATTGGGGTTTTTATCACCAGCCGCAGAGTATTTATGGGCTTATGGTTGGACTTCTTCTATCCTGGATTAAGGCATAGCTCATCTTTTTATGAGTTTTGTACATTTGTTTTCCCTACACTGTTTGGTCCATTTATAACCCCCCCCCCCCCCTTCTTTTCTTAATTTGTACTTATTTACTTGCATTTTGTTAATCATCATGGATTCCTTCTTGGTTGAACGTAAGAAGTATTGACCCTAAATCTTAAAACCTGTCAACATTGAAGGAAGTCTTATAGCAAATGAACTCTGTGGTGCACAGAAGCCAAAACCCCTAGGTCTGGATATTATAGAACTCTCTTTTAATCTATGATTCTAGACTGTTGATCTGTTAATGGAGAATCAACCCCTTCATTACTTGAAGGCTTTATGTGTAGGTTTGTCTGAGGTGCTTGCCTCGCAGTGGGACAGCCATGCAGCTGGAGAAGCGTTAGTTCTATGCAGCCTGGCCAGACCAGAGCTCTTTGTGCTATGAGCTAATTCCTTACTGTCGTTGTCACGTTGTGCATGAGAACTGCAGTTGTAGAAATAATAACTAACAGATCTGAGGCGACCAGGCCGGCTGAGGAGCTGCTGGTTGTAGTGAGAGTGGCTGTCTTACATCATGTTCTGAGGCTAGGACTGTCTCTCTAGGACTGTCTCTCGGTAGGCTGGACTACAGCAGGCCTGCTCTTCTTCTCTATAATCTGAACTGGACTGCGGCCGGCACTCGCTGTGCTGTGATCTGTGCTAGCACCCTTAAAATGTGCTCTCGAGAAATTAGGAATTTAGATTAAACCTGAAATGGTTCACTCCTGGTCCACACAATAGGAAGGAAGTCATTCTCTGAACTTGAGCAGTGTAGATACTAGTCAGCCAAGTCCAGAGGAGTCTTGTTTAGGAGACCCCTTTCACTGTTAATGGGGAGACCCCTCTGATTCTAGGACACGGGAACTGTCAAGTGTCAACAGAGATGGATAATAGTATCCTGTTTTCTTTTCCTTTCTTTTGTAAAGTGTTGATCGTCACTCTAAATGAATCCTATTGTCTTTAAATAATTTGTATGTTGTGGGTAGATAAAGTTGTGCAGTGCGATAGTAATACTAGAGCTTAGTATGAAGTTATTTTCATTCATTTGTGTGTGTGCGCGCGCGCGCGTGTGTGTGTGTGTGTGTCTGACTGAGTGTGTGTGTGTGTGGGGGTGGAAGAGCAGTGTTGAGGATCTTTCAGCATGGAGAGAGTTATTATCTGCATAGTCAGCTTGGGCCACTGTCCTGTCACATGCTGGCCCTGTCTAGAAATAACCCCTATCTCCTTTATACTATACACTTCCTGTAGACAAGTCAGACATGCTTGGATGGGTATAAGCAAGATGGCTTACATTCCACCCTGCCCTCTGATAGGCTAGGTGATATTTAAGCCATCTTGCTTATACCCATCTGATCCTTTTAGATCTACCTTAGTGTCTAGGGAGTAGGGGTTAGGACTTGTTTCTGGACAGGGCTGCTGTCTCATTGGTGTGCCTCCATCTGAAAGGGTTTGAGAATCTCTTATGGAGACTTTGCAATGTAGGGTGTAGTAACAGCAAGTGTGCAATTTGATAACTTTACAATGCAATTCTTACCTATAACCTTAACAATACATAATGAAATCTGAAATATAATGTAGTAGAGGTTAGTTCATAATATGAAGGACTATAGGAGTTCACTCACTCACTCACTCAAGCAGGCTGAGAGGGCTATGATAGAATTTCTTTTGCTATGTGAGTCTGTAAGTCTAAGTTGTCTACAATATGCAACACTGGTCCCACTGTAGGTGACAGACAGGCTCGCCTCTTATCCAGTGTTATATACCTAACTCAAACAGGTCTTTCGCTCCAAAGAACCATTCATTATTTTGTTTGATGTATCCTATGCGACACTTTCACAATATTATAGTGGAAAAAACTGTTTGGTTGTTGATTATAAAGTATAGTCTCATAGTTCAGAAAGGGATTTTTAAGAAACGTTCCTGGAATTTTGTTTTTGAATTTCAACTGAAACAAGGACTCCAACATTGACCTATGTAAAAGGAACAGCATACCAGATTTGTAGACTTGTCTTTTGTTTGATAATGTTTTAATCTCTATTTAATTTGACCACTGTTTTTGTTTTGTATATTCATGTGTATCATTTGTAATTTATGTTTTTCAATTACTCTCATCATGCACAGGATTTTTTATCACTCTTAATATGTTTTGAAATACTATAATGTTTATGTTGTGCAGTGGAGAAAAAGGAAGGTGTCTTCACCAAAATATGTTGGTGCTTGAAATCAGCCAAGAAAAGTGTGCAAAGCAAATTAAAAATGAAGCTACAGTATGGATAAACATTGATGAGCCCTTTGTGTTGGTGTGTGTGTGTGCGCCTCCCATGCCTCCCATTACATTTAGACATTCACACTTCATTATCATCACTACTCACTTTCAAATAAATACTGTATAATGTTATTTACAATTTGGGTAAAATATAGACACCCTCAAATATAAAAAATACCCCACCTCCATTTTCGATGAGGCTCTTTTCTGACATCATCCTCTCAAGTAGAGGAGAAGTGTGTCAGGAGATAAGTCAGTTTATTTAGACTGTCTTCTACTATATCTCTTATGGCTACACAGAGGTAAACAACTGATGGAAGGGCACATATTTTGCATCATATCCCTGTTAACAGTTACGCCCACTAGACGCAGAGAATGTCCGGGTCCCACCCTGTGCTGGGGCAAATATGAGGCTTAGAATAAACACTGGTGTAATATTTTCCATATGCTGCATATTCTAATGGGGTGGGGTTCTCCCTGCAGCTCAGCATGGGGGGGTGAAACAGGGTTGAGTCTAAGGGGAAACATAAACAATCTCTTGCAGCCCCCTGGCTTGTCAACAGAATTCCTTTGGACGGGTACATGGGAGATGAGAACACCCACAAAAACCTGATAGGGAATGGGAACTGGTGACTCACATATCATAAATTCAGTATCGGGATTCCACAATTAACTTGAATAGCCGACCACTTCCTACACTGAAATAAGTGATGATGAATGAAAAACAAATGAGTTAGCCTACTTTGTCAAGGAGTTTATTGTAAATTTCATACAGTGCATATTGAAAGTAAAACAATGATAACTTCAGCCAAATATATTTGAATAAATACACAATGAGGGTCATTTTTGGCATGATCATTTACTGCAAGAAAAGTAAGAGCCACACTTAAGACAAAATGCATACATACCAATGTAATACTGCCTTGTTTTTGAGCAACTGTGAGTGGTTATATTCACAGCACCATCTAGTGGTCATTATTCAGTGTTTCCCAGCTACAGCCCTTCAAGTACAGCTCAATCGACTTCAAAGACAACTGCCGTGTTCATACACAGCATTTTTAAAGGCTTTTTAAATTTCACTTCATGGCAGAAGAGCACATGTGAGTGAGTTCACAAGTCGTAAAAATGAAGTATTGTATACAGACAGGGAGGGGTGGGCGTCGACACATATGGGAACAATGACAAAATGGGCGGGTGACAGGATGAGAGTGTGTGTTGGAGATGGAAATGGAAGGGGGATGGGGGCTTGGGGGGGTAACAGGAGTGTTGAGTGTCACAGGTTTTGGCAGCACTGCAGTTTGTTGCCTCTCTGCCCATCAGTGGTGGGGGGGACACTGATGTCCACTACATTGTTGCCTGGAGATTCGTCATGTGCAGATCTGTCAGCTATCTGCTTCTGTGATACGATTCGGTAGATTTCTGTTGAACAAATAAGTACTGATTTCTTTTGAACAATGACGTTACTGTTCCCCTACATAACATCCATTCCATTTGTGTTTTGGAACAATATGTGATATGTTCTTAGATCAGTGGTTAGAACTCATCCCTAAATGGTAAACAATATTGACATAGCTAGTTGATACACTTTCTAGTTTGTACAATGGACCAAGATTGGATTCATACCAGTTAGAATGTTCTTGAATGCCTCTTCTACATTTGTGGAGTCCAGGGCAGATGTTTCAATAAATGATAGAGTATTCTTCTCTGAAGGAGAGAAAAAGGAACAGGGGTTAAGCGCTGTGATGGACAGGTGTGTCTATGTAAACATGCTGCCTCCTGCAGTGCTGTGTGTGTTTACCTGCGAAGGCGCGAGCCTCGTCTGTGGGCACTGCCCTGAGGTGGCGCAGGTCACTCTTGTTGCCCACCAGCATGATGACGATGTTGTTATCAGCATGATCCCGCAGCTCCTTCAGCCAGCGCTCCATGTTTTCATAGGTCAGATGCTTGGCAATGTCATACACTAGGAGAGCCCCCACCGCCCCCCGGTAATACCTGTGGTAGGGTAGAGCATGGAGAACACAAGGTCAGAAGGCAGAAAGGACAGAGGAGGGATATCTCATCCCCATACTGTGGCCTTATGTCCCAGCGGGTACATGAGTGAGTTAGCATTACTCACCTGTTAATTTATCAGTGTTTACTACAAGTCTAGTATCTAATTCTCATCACAGGGATATCATGTTGCATGGGTATGTAGCTAGAGTATTCCAGTAGTTCATAGACATGCACATCTCCCCATATTGCAGCCTCTCTCTCCACCTGTTACTCCTCTCTGTAATTCCTATCTCTATTCTGTAGTTCCCGCTCCCCCCCGCTCCACCCCGCCCCCCTCCCCTCCCACTCACGCTGAGGTGATGGCTCTGTAGCGCTCCTGTCCAGCTGTATCCCAGATCTGGGCCTTTATCGTCTTGCCGTCCACTTGGATGCTGCGGGTGGCAAATTCCACTCCAATGGTGCTCTTGCTCTCCAGGTTGAACTCATTCCGTGTGAAACGGGACAGCAGGTTACTCTTCCCAACACCTGAGTCTCCGATCAGCACAACTGGAAACAGAACACACACACCAAAACACACGGAGTGCATTAGAACCATGATAGTCTGCTGTGTCCAGTACCCATGGAGCACTGGGGAAAAGATGTACAGTATAACCTACAATAACCTACAAAAACATTATTTCTCCAAATTAAAATAAATGAGCAGTGATGTTGAAAGGAGTAGGCCTATAGCTATAAAAACAGTTTTGATCGTTTAATACTGTGGTTTGCAACGCCTTTCCAAAAAAACCAACTGGAAAACTATATTTTTGAAAGCAATGAAATCTAATAGGAGTGCAAAGTGCTGCTGTGCCCCTTCGGAGGAATCCTACTCAACCTTTGTCCTGTAGTCATGCAGCAGGAAACTGAAACTGTTCACTGGTAAATCTGAGTCAACACTTTTCACAGGACCTCTCTTTTCCTGTCCTCTCTCCACTGTCTCCCCCTGTGCTGTTCACTTGGAACGTCTCTTCATTTACATCCTGTCACTTTGATCACATCTTCTGCTGCGTAATGTTCAGTGTTATTTGAGTTAGGCCTACTACATTACTATAGAGGCTAGTCTAGTCTAGGCTAGTTATAGGCATATTAACTCAATGCAGTTGACATGGTTACAGGTAGGCCTAGTCATGATGTACTTGTGTGTCATTGATTTGAAAATAGAACAGCTAATGATAGCTCATCCATAGGATGATGGGGAGAGGCCATATTTATTGCTGCTGTCTAGGTTCTTCTCATTATCTCATCCATTTAAAAAAAAAACTGTGTAGCCTTCTTGATACCTTAAAGGCATAGTTCACCCAAATTACAAAATGAAAGTAAAAGAGTACACACATTATATTTTATAAGGTGACATCTATTAACTCTCTGTTTAGGCTACACCTTATCATATTAACGTCAATAAAATAAATAAATAAATGATCTTGTACATTTTACCATTAGTAAACGTGTGAGAATCCTAAATAACACACACAAAATCGACATGTTACATCTGGATACGAGGTTACAATCTATACAACTAACGGAGCTGTATGGGGTAATACACATTGAGGTATAAAGCATAGTGCATGTGCATTCATCACACTGCGACAAACAATTATCAAAGCATTTAAAACATTCCGTAATTATAAAATGTACAGACTTGTTGTTGTCATCTAACAGTATAGGCTACCCACAAAATTGGCATAAAAGGGAGACATGTTTGTTGATACCACCAGACAGAAGCAGCTGATGGGTAGAAATTGTTCATAGTTCGTTTACCTTTAAACAAGAAATCGTATTCATCATCTCTGTTACCCATGGCTTAAAAATATTCCAATCGTGATATTTTATGGGAATTGTTGTTTATATTCGTGCTGTAGCGGTTCACAGCGTTGCTTTGAAGTGGCGTCCCTTCGGTTCTTCTGTAACCCAACGGGAGAGACAATGCGCTGGCTGTCACCGTCCCCGTCCGACCGCAGGAAGGGGATCTTCCTGACTCTGCACAAGGGGAGGAGTCTGTGTTTTAAAATCTCTGGAGGAGTTGCAGTAACACATCCTGACAATCCACTCTATACTACCTCAATGTACTGCACATTAGGAATATCATATACTGATAGGCCTACATTTATTGTATTAATTAATGAATTAATTCATGCCTTCAAGTGGTGGTTATTCAGACTTCGGGTTGTGTTGGAATTACTATTTTCTCTCAGCTGACACGATCAAAAGCCAAATAAAAGGGCACTACTTTGTAATCATAATCCTCATCAATCGTATAAAATGTAAAGTGTCATCACTGAGAGTGTAACTTGTTTGCTGGTTGCCAGATCTGATATCACACATTTCTTCTCACAAAGTGGCAACAAATTAGGAGAAAGGAGAAAATTCCCAGCATGCTCTCGCCTTAGCAACCCATCAAATGATTCATCCTGATCCATCCGCCATTTCATTCGCTCGCCGAACTGCAGCCGGGCCGTCTCTTCATTCAAAGTTAGCCGTTTAAACCGTTATTTGTTCGACGCAGATACGTTTAAAGAGAGTGGAGGGCCACTGCCACGTTTAGGTAAAATTTAGCAGTTCTGTAAAAGTAGACTACAGACAATTTCATTCAACATTAGAACAGGAGAAACTGCGCAAGAAGATGTCGACTGAACAGGCTGCTCCAGAGAAGCCAGCAGGCCCGGGGTAAGATTTGAATCTATTGTTAGCTTAGGCACCAATTTTACTATTTTTCTCACATGTGTGCTAACGTTTGAGGTTTTAAAAAGCTTCAAGTTGAATTGTAGTGTCGGGCAAATTAGCCGAGTGTGTTAGTTCGCTGCCCAGCCAAACAATGGATTCTGCTCGCTATAGCGGCCACTTTGTGCAGCATCCCTCCATTTTGCCCTGCGTAATATGTTACGCCATCGTTAGCTAGCAAGCTAAGAAGAACCGGCCTATTATCACATGGCCTATTCTACACAGCCGTTCACGACAACGTTTATCCAGTAACCAGTAGCGAGATACGAACTACATATTTAATGTTTTCTACGGTGGTGCTGATTTTGCATCACTTATTCAATCTGACGACCTTTGTTTAACCGGTCCCAGTAATGCAAGCTGCGACATAGGCGACTGACTGTTTAGTTGTTTCAAGTGTATTATAGGTCAGATCTGTTGACTAGTGAGGTCATGTAATTTGTTTGCTGTGTGTTCCGGTAACTAAAAGCAGCGGTTTCTTTCTAAAGAGAAATGAACGGCAAGGCCAAGCATGAACCCGCCGCGAGGAAAGAGAGGCCCCAGAAACGCGGCGGAGGCGGCCGTTTTGAACCATATGGTGGAAATCCATCCAAGAGATACCGGGTGTTCGTCAGCAACATCCCATACGATGTGAAATGGCAGGCACTCAAAGATCTGATGAAGGAGAAAGGTAAGGTGTTCTTAAGACGAGTTCACCCACAGTAGATCACAGTAGGTCACCCGAGTGACCCCCCCCACCCCCACCCCGGATTGACTCGAAGTCTCTGGCAAATCTGCAAAGGTCCCAAGTTGCAGATCAGTTTGCTGCCCATGGTAGGGGACTAGGCGGCAAAACTTCAAGCGGGAGTGGTCATTCCATAGGCATGAGTTCTGCCAAGATGGCTCAGACTTTAGACTAGTTATTGCTGCTCTGTGATTTTGCCCCTGGCTAGTCATTTTTATAGTGCTGTGAATAGCATTATAAATGTGCACTTAACTTTGGAGTATTTGAATTTCTGCACTGACTCATGATTGAACAATGGGAATCTAAAAACGGTCGAGAGCACATTAATGTGTAGCTGTGCCATCAATTGCATAATTGTGTTGGGTCTTGAGTGGTATAGCAAGTTGCATTTTGCTTTCATAGAAATGCAGAAAAATCGAAAAAAAAAGTCCTTATTGACATTCATTTGCCTTGAGACATGAAAATGAATTGCTCTCAGGTGCTTATGCTAGCATTTGTTAAACCGGTACGTGCTTGATTTTATTTGCTTGATTGTGAGTTTGGGGAATGTCATGAAGACTACTGTAATGTTTGGACCTCTGTAATCTAATCTTAATTTGCAGCAGGGGTCAGTTGCCCTCATCCACTATTGTGACGACAATGTGAAACATGACAAAAGAATGGTGTGCCATTTATAGCGTAAGCTGTTGTTTACCTATCTGGCTTTGGCAAAGCTATGTATTTATTATAGGTAACTAGATAAACAGCACCTGCTTTAATCATGATAAAGCATAGGTGTTCTGAGAGGTCACCAATTGCCTTTCAGAAAAGTTACTTAGTGTCTGGATCTAATGATTTGATTGAATGTGGCGTTTAATTGCATTCTCTTTTTTAGGTTTGACACAGCGAATGTTGTTTCAGCAGATCGTCGTGTTGTACCAATCACGGATGTGTGTTGGGGATTTCTTGGGGTACAGGTCTACAAAACGAAGCAGCTTCTTACGCCTGTCCTTGTCAGCTGAGGATTGTCCATTTAGTGTGCAGACTCATTTGCTGGAATTAGCCATGGGTGTCCCTATTTGTCAGTTAAAATAAGAATTTGGACTTTTTGTGCCTCTAAGCTACAAGTCCAATGTCCAATAGATTTTAAAACATGGTGGTCCCTCAGAGATTGGAGTTCGCAGAGTTGGTAGAATTCAGATGCCAGTGTAGCTTCATGTTTTAAGGTGCGACACGTGGACAAAACGCATTGGTGAATCAGTCAGTGGTTGCAAATAGCCTTCATGTAACACAGAACATGGAATTTTGAAAGGGTGGACTTTCGTGGTTTTTGAAACGGACATTGCAAACTTTCAATTGTCATTGTCAACTTCACCCTAACGAAAATGGTTCATGACGACAACTTATCCAATTAGAGGGCTGATAGACCGTTGACGATTGTTCTCTTCAATCTATTGCTCTTGGTGTTGGGGGATTCAGCAAGGACAGGCTAAGAAGTCATTTTTAAGATACATGAGCTTGCTTTTTGTAGACCTGTACCAGACTTGTGCTGCTGAGGTGCTGGGGGGAGGCTCTGGACCTAGCAGGCCGAGCTCACTGTCCTCGCCTGCTTGTGTGTCTGCTCTAAACTCCCATTGTTCTCTCGGCTTCTCTCCCCTGGTGTGTGTCGTCTGGAATCTGATTTGTAGTGGGTGAGGTAACGTACGTGGAACACTTAATGGACGGAGAAGGCAAATCGAGGGTAAGTGCAATAAATAGACGAACCTGTGTTTGTCAGCTTGAGTTTCCTTTTCTTTCATTGTGGGGGATCATGTTCAAACCTGGAGGAGTCAGTGTTTGAGAAAGGTGTCTGAGTGGACGACACGAGAGGAGCATTCGGTGCAGTCTGTGGCACTGAATGAGGGCATCTCATTGGTTGGCCTATTGGGAATTCAGGTTTTTTGAGTAACCAATCCCATGTGATTGCAGTAGCTGGGAAATGTCCCTTTGCTTGTTGGATTTGTTCATGAGCTGGGACTTAATCTAAATGTGGTCCAGCCCCCAAGATGTTGTTACATGGTTGTTACATTGTTGTTACTATGTAATAGATGTCATAGAATTGTTTGTGGGACAGATATTTCCAATATCTCTTTTGTCAATGGGATGTCTGCTTTTGATGTGGAAAATGTTGAAGGTTTTTAAGATTCACCAGACAACCTGTGCATTTGTTATATTGTCTGGTGACCAGATTTTAAGCGGGGTAAGAGTTCAAGGCTAAGGCCTTACAAGTGAGTAGAATGTGTGTTTAAGCTTTTTTTATTGAATATGCATGAAGTTCATTAGTTGTTTGTCCATAACTAAAAGGTTGTTATGCCTCTGGATATCATTGTGATCTCAAAATCACCATTGTTTTATTCCTAACTTAAATCTTTTGTTTCTTCTACCCTCCTTCAATGGTGCTGTTGTGCTGTCCTCAATGAACAAAAGGGTTGCGCGTAAGTAGTTTTCCTCCCGTCTTTGTTAGAATCGGTTCTTTTCAAGCTGATTTAAGTTCTCTTCATGCCTGGTGGTGATAACCCGACCGACTGATTAATCGCTGTCTGCTTCTACAGGGTTGTTGAGTTCAGGACTGAAGAGCTGATGAAGAAGGCTGTGGAGAAGGTCAACAAGCACAACCTGAATGGACGACCCCTGAAGGTCAAAGAGGTAAGCAGATGGCGCTAATGGAAAAAGACTGCATCGCCATTGGCACCCTGGCTGCAGATGAATTGATGTGTTTGGGTATTCCCTGTTCAAGGGAAGAACTGTATATTGGAAGTGTTTTTAATAAATACAGGATATTTTTTCGTTACACTATTGACACGTAGCGTTATCCTCTTTTCTGTTTGCTAATATCATCGGTCATGTCTTTCCAGGACCCTGATGGTGTCATCGCCCAGAGGGACGCTCATAGAGCTCAGGGAGGTGGTGGTGGTGGTGGTGGCGGGGGACCCCCTGGCGGCCATGGTGGGATGGGCATGGGAGGGATGGGGATGGATCGCATGGGAATGGACAGGATGAACATGGACCGCATGGGCCCCGGCCCCGGAGCCCCATCCATGGTGAACATCCCCCCCAGCCTGATGAACAACCCCAACATCCCTAACGAGATCATCCACGGCCTGCAGGCCGGCAAGATTGGATCCACCGTCTTTGTGGCTAATGTAAGCGCCCCGCATTTGAATTTGAAGACCAGTGTTCTGGTTGCTGCACATTAGCAGCTTGAATTCTCAAATGTTCTGAAAGAAAATGTTGTAGTTGTGAAACATGCATCTGTTTTTCCACTGTGGTGATGTGGTCTGTTGAAATAGTCAGTCATGAACTAGCCCTTTTTTGAAAAATTCTGTTGTGAAGTCACAATGCTGCAAGTATTTTAAAACCACTGGCTGCAATGTCGTTATCCAGCTGGACTACAAGGTGGGCTGGAAGAAGCTGAAGGAGGTGTTTGGCATGGCTGGGGTGGTGATGCGTGCTGACATTCTGGAGGACAAGGACGGGAAGAGCAGGGGCATGGGCACGGTCACCTTCGACATGCCTATTGAAGCTGTCCAGGCAGTCTGTATCCTTTCAATGTGCATTTGTGGATGAACTGGGGATCGGGTTTCACCTTTTGAAGAGGTGTGTGTGTGAGAATGTTGCTGAATTTAATGTTAAACATGGGATGTGCTCAGTAAATCTGAAAGTGGTGCGAGTTGAGCACTCTCATGGCCTGTGGGTGGTAACTGTTCCGGAACCTGTTGGTCCGGGTCTGTAGTTTTGCTGATGTTGATGGATATCGTATGACCGGATATTGTGTCATCAGCAATATGTTTTTCCTTGACGATACTTCAGCTATGTTCAACGGTCAACTGCTGTTCAACAGAGTCATGCATGTTAAACTGGTAAGTAACCTATTCCAGATCCTCCCCTGTCTGAACATGAGGCCATGCACATATTTGCATGCATTTTAAGTGTATCGTTACTGTGTTTTTCAGGATGAGAAGTCCTTGCCCAAAGGAGACTTTGCTCCACCTGACAGACCTCCAGCACTTCCCCGTAAGTGAATAATGCAACTTCAAAAGAATAAAGTAAAGCCACGAATCAACAGGCACCATTTTGCTACACAAAGACATCACTTCAAGGATAACTCATCTAGGGTGTTCACTTGGAAGGTCTATGGTGCTTGTGTCTTCTATTTATCATCCATGTCCCCCCCCCCCCCCCCTCTCAGGTGGCCTGAGTGGTATTGGTCTTGGACTGGGGCCTGGTGGCCAACCCATTGATTCTACCCAGCTGAACAGAGGTGGTGGTGGTGGAGGAGGAATGGGCAACATGGGCCCTGGAGGTAAGAGCTGTTGCATTGTGTTAGAAGAAAATGTTTTTTACTTTTGGTTTATTTTCACTAAATGTTTTACTTTTTATCTGTAGGAATGGATGGAATTGGCTTTGGTGGTGGCATGGGAAGAATGGGAGGTATGCACCTCCATCTAGAAATCTATCCAGTTCAATTTATTGTTTTCTCCAATCTGTATGGCTAATGCCATGACTATTGTTCTTTATTTATGTATCTATTTATATAGATATATGGCATTTAGCTGATGCTTTTATCCAAAGCGAATTACATTGCAGTGAGTGCATACATTTCAGTGTATATATGGTCCCGGTGGGAATCAAACCCACAACCTAAATGTTGTTAGCGCCATGCTCTACCAACTGAGCCATAGAGGATCATTTTCTTGTATATTATCCCTTCAAGGAATGGATAACTTTGGAGGAGGAATGAACAACATGGATCGTTTCGGGCCATCTGGAATGGGCAGGATGAATGGTAAGGAAATGACTTGTTCATGCATATGTTTCACACCAACGTGTGGATTTCACACTGATTTATTTTGTACAAGTTTGGCAGGTTTTTCTAATAGTTTAACTTCTTACATTTGCAGAGATGGACCGTGGGATTGGTGGTGCTTTTGACAGGGAGTTTGGTCGAAATGAAATGGGCATGTCTCGTAATAATTTTGGAGACTCCTTTGAAAGAGGAATGCCGGGTTAGTACTTTCAGCCAACATTTCTTATGTTGATTGTTGATTCATCTCAAGTAGCTCAGATTTTTTTCACAATTTGTGTATGTGCGTTTTCACCCAATTTACAGGCAGCTCTTTGGGCATGGACCGTATGAATTCTGGAATCGACCGTCTTGGTGCCGGAATCGACCGTCTGGGTGGGATGGATCGTATGGGGATGGAGAGGATGGACCGTGTGTCTGATCTGGACAGGCTGGGGTCTGGCTTTGACCGGATGGGCTCAGGGATGGACCGGCTGGGGCCCAGTATGGACAGGCTTGGTTCTGGCCTGGACCGTATGAGCTCCAGCGTGGACCGCCTGGGCCCAGCTGGGTTTGACCGCCTAGGCCCGTCCAGTTTGGACCGCATGAGCGCCGGCCTGGACTTCACCTCCCCCATGAGCATGGACCGCATGAACTCCGGCCTGGAGAGGATGGGCGGCACCAACTTTGACCGCATGGGATCAGCCGGCATCGACCGCTTCCCAACGGCCGGTCTGGACCGCATGGGCTCCACGATGGACCGCATGGGTGCAGCTGGTGTGGGAGGAGGCCAATTTGACAGGCCTGCGGAGATGGAGCGAGGTGGCTTCGGAGGCAACGCCTTTGGGGGAGCCGGGGCCGGAGGGCCTGGGGCTGGAGCCAACGCCAGAAAAGGCTGTCAGATCTTTGTCAGAAATGTAAGTGTGCTTTTAATGTAGATAGGGTTGTAATTCAGATTTCACACATTGATTATTGGAAGACATGGCATTGAATGTGTTCAACCACCATTGTGAACGACATCTAATCTGTTTGAATCTTCTTTCTAGCTGCCCTTTGACTTCACCTGGAAGATGCTGAAGGATACCTTCAACACATGCGGTAAGAACAACCTTTACCATGCCTCTCTTCTACCCAAAACTAGACAAAAAAAATTTGATTGTGCCAAAAATAAATAAATTTGCACATCACAATTGACAGGGAGACCATGCTAAAAACCTTTACGACCCAAGCAACGACTTAAACATTTCATAAGAATGCTTAGTTTGTCCTAAATGTGCCTTTCTTCTACTGCAGGTATGGTCCAGTATGCTGACATCAAGATGGAGAACGGCAAGTCTAAGGGCTGTGGGGTGGTTCGCTTTGACAACCCCGAGACCGCGGAGAGGGCCTGCCGAACCATGAATGGCTACAGGCTGAACGGGAGAGAGATTGATGTCAGGATCGACAGAAATGCATAATTGTCCATTACAGATTACCTTGTCATGTGGCCCTGATCTGTACCGCCCTGTACACACAACCTTTCCACATTTACTATGTTTTGTTAGGCATTTGTAATGGTTCAAATGTGAACTTTTAGTTATTGCTCGACCCCTGGATTTTTTTAGTGACCAAATTTTAATTTCTTTTTTTCTTTTACCTGTAATGCTTTACTTCATTGCCTTTGTTCTATAAGGTGTTTTGATAAATAAATGTCAACATTTGAAGCTCTTGGTTTCTGTCTTCCTTGCATGTATGAAATATAAGTTTGGGATAGAACAGTATTGGAGACATTTCTCTTGCTAATATACACTCACCGAGCATTTTATTATTGCTCTCAAAACAGCCTCAAGTTTTCGTGGCATTGGTTCCACAAGATGTTGGGAAACATTCCTTTGAGATTCTGGTCCATGATGACATGATTGCATCACGCAATTCCTGCAGATTTTTCAGGTGCACTTTCAAGCTGTGAATCTCCTGCTCTATTGGATTCCGATCTGGTGACTGGGAAGGCCACTGAAGAACACTGAACCCATTGTCATGTTCATGAAACCTGTTTGAGATGACTTTTGCTTTGTGACATGGTGCATTATCATGCTAGAAATAGCCATTAGAAGATGGGTAAATTGTGGCCATGAAGGGATGCACGTGATCAGCAACAATACTCAAATAGGCTGTGGCATTCATAAAGTACTCGGTAAGTGTAGATGTTGCTGGTTAGGTTTTAGTTTAAGCCTAGGAAGCCACCTCTACACCCATGACCAGCTGGAACCACACCGCAACCACAACCTGTGATATTCTCTATGATTGAGGGGAATCATTTCTATGGCAAGTGACCCCAGAAGATGGCAAGCATGAAGTTTAGAAAATGAACTGCTAATCCAAATGTCCTTTGTATGAACCATAGTAGTAGGGCCAATAAAGGTAGCAAAATAACACATTCCTATCACGATGAACGCAGACACCATGCCGTTGATAAATCTACATTTATAATAGGCCATGATCAACTGCCATATTGTGGGCTACATCTCAGAACAATGTGTTCTCGGCACGTCTAGCCTGTCATGCTGCAGTTGTAACCTTTGGGCCCCTCCCACAAACGTACGTCAGAAGGTCATCACCGGAAAAGGTCACTGCAAGCAAGATGGCGGCCTCCTTGTGTCAGTGTTACCAGGTGAGTTGTCATTTAAGCGTTATCTATGAATCGCGATTATAAAGGGCTACAGTTTGTTGAGAGTAATGGTGAAACGCATGTACCCTTGAAGCGTCCACTGTACCACCGTTAGTTTTGACGCCAAATCAGTGACTTTACTTACCAGGAAGACACTGACTGAATGGGTCCTCAATCCTCTTGCACCGGTGTCCGGGCCTTGCATCATAACAGTGGAAAATGTGCTGCCAAGTAAAAAAAGGCATGCTGGCTTAAGATAACACCGTTTATATACATATATTTCGAGTTGCATTTACACTTTTCAACATCATGCATTTCAAAGCATATATTGCACCCCTTCGTGAATATCGATCTCATATGTGCAACAAGGACTCTGACCACCGCTTTCTGGGTATTTCTAACATGTAGGCTACTAGTCATTAGTGAAAATAACGTTGTTGGAATAAACAAAACGAACCTATGTAGCCAAACGAATTGCTTGGAAACTCTTAGTTCACATCAAAAGCTTTGTTCAGTCATTTAGCTGAATGCATGGGTGTCAATTGCTTGGGCTGTCATGTTAGTTTTTGTGCTGAATATTTCACACTCTCTCCAGCTGTGTGTTAGACGAGGTTTGCTGGTGTCCAGTCCTTCATACCTGCTCCTACACAACAGACCTCATGTATACAGGATATGTGGGTCCCTACCATCCCTCACAAATTCCTCACAGGTAATCCCACTGACCACTCTATAAATTGAGATTAGATTCTAAATAGATTCTATTTAAGCACCAAACTTTCCTGCTTGTCCTGCCATAGCTTACTGTGAAAGACACTGATAGTTCAAACAACAAACAAGTTGTCTTGCAATACCAAGCTTGTGCAAGGCTTCTAAGCTATTTAGTGTTGAGGATGGCTGGTGAATGACCTTGTGTAACAGGCTATCATTGACCTGTTTAGCAATGCCCATGTGTTGCTGTAGGCCCGGTATGCATCTGGACGGGGAGGCGGCCGGAAAGGCTTCCTAGGGGAGTTCCTGGACAACCTGAAGCATGAGCTGGGCAAGAACAAGGAGATGAAGGAGAATATCAAGAAGTTCCGCGAGGAAGCCAAGAAGTTGGAGGAGTCGGAAGCCCTGAAGCAAGCGAGGAGAAAATATGTAAGTGCTCCAGTGTCATACTTGAGACTTTTGTTTCTGGGTATTAAATAACCCGTGGGCCATGCAGCTGCTAGTATTGAAACACACTGGTGTATTGTTCATCATGTCATTTGCGACATTCTCAATGGCTAATGTGGCATGTGTGGGTCCATTTTCAGCTGAGTTTAATTTCACCGTCTCCCTCAGAAAACCATAGAGTCTGAAACTGTGAAGACATCTGAAGTTCTGAAGAAGAAGTTTGGGAACCTGTCAGAGACTTGGAAAGAGGTATGTAGCTTGTGTGTTATTTTCCTAAATTAGACTTATGATTGCATTTGAGAAAAGAAGGCTAAATGGTATAGCTGGTTGTTGGTTAAATGTCAACTTTGATTTAAATTTTGGTAGCCTATGCTTCGGTTTTGTCACAAGAAGTGTGCATGAGTGTTTTAGATGAAAAAGCATTCGGTTAAGATCATTTAGTTAACATTGTCTTATCATGTTACCATACGCCTGTTTGTACCTAAGTGAACCTCTGCTGTTGATGTGTGTGTTTGTAGGGTCTGGAGGAGGTCAGCCGTACAGACCTGGGGAAGAAGATCAAGGAGGGGGTCGAAGAGGCAGCAAAGACAGCCAAGACCTCAGCAGAGAGCGTGTCCAAGAGTGGAGAGAGGATTGGAAAGACGGGTGCCTTCAGAGCAATATCACAGGTGGGATCTCTATCTCTCTCTCTCTCTCACACATTCACTCACTCACTCTCTCTCTCTATATATATCCTGTATCTCCTCCTAGTATTCTTGCTATCCAACATCTCAAGCCAACTTTCTCTGCCCCACACACAGGGTATGGAGAGTGTGAAGAAAGAGATCGATGAACTTGGTCAGAGTGGCCCCTACCGCCCCCCTAAAAGACTACGGAAGAGGAGTGACTTCTCCTCCAAGTCTGCAGAGAATGAGAACAAGGTCTTCGAGGCCAACGAGTATGTACCTCTTTAGCATTCTAGAATAAGTGTAGAATCCTCTTGTTTAAGTGTCCTGTGCTGCCAATCATGAGTGGGTGAGAGTGTAACTTAGGGAACAAAGAATATCATAACAGGAATATGTTTGTTTGCGGTGTGCCATGTTCCCTGTTGTGAGGTGTAATCTGTTTTCCAGGGAGGCTATGGGGGTGGTGATGCACAAGGACTCTAAATGGTACCAGCAGTGGAAAGAATTCAAGGACAACAACGTTGTTTTCAACAGTAAGGACGGACTGTCTGTCTCTTGATCGCTGTTTGTTTATTTGTTTACGTCTTTGGTGTTTGCAGTGTTCTGTGCTGTTCAAGAATCACGCTTCATGTTTTGCTAATGTGATGTATTGCAGCAGACCTGTATTACTACTCAACTTCATCAAATGATATTTTTTATGAACGTCTGCTGCTGTTATACATATGACCAATAGATGGAGCTAAGTGTTAGTGTATTAGCAGAGCAGGTTAGCGTTGTGATTCTTTGAATCTGGCACTGTACGGCAGAGTTGGGGCAAATTCCTTTTCAATTCCGGAAATTCATTGAATTCCAATTCAGTAATTGAAAAAATTAGTTAATTTGTTTTATGCTGTATGTTCCAAAAGTCAGCAACTCAACTGTTTGTGTTCTTTACATTGTTCTGTAAATTGAAAGTAAAAGGCTTTGGCACTACAGTTTTAAAACACGTCCTGATTTGATGGAATTGAAAAGGAATTCGCCCCAACCCCGCTGTATACACTGTACTCTTGTATCGTTCTAGGTTAAAATGTGGTAGATTGAGAGCACACAGGTTACCCTTGTATAGTTCCTCTATATTGATTCTGCCTACCCAGACTTCAGATCCCAGTTACAGAGATGCACCCAAAGGCTGTATATTATGGAGATGCACCCAAAGGCTGTATATTTCTGTAGTTCTTTAGGCGGTGAGCAGGTGTAAACACGGTACCCACTAGCTGATTGCTAAAGCTAGCCGGTGAAAGTTGTTGTGTTCCTATTAAAGCCTCGTTAACCTTGGAGCTAATGAGGCCCCGCTAACGAGCAGAGCAGCAGGGTAACGATAGCCAGGGGACTCCCCTGGGGCTTGACAGCAGAGGACAGGGAGGGGAGCAGCAGGGGGCTTTTAACGGACGCCTCAATAACAGCCTCTTTCCTGTTGTAGGTTCCCACAGTGGCCAAATACAGCCAGCAAGCAATTAAGCATTGCTTAAGGAAACTTCTTCGGGTACTTAAGGAAACTTGGCCAACGATAAATCATTTTTGGACTTGTGAAAAAGGAGCTGTTTAGTTATACAGTGATGACATTGTACAAAGTCGATAAATCCAGTTGTACTGAGTTTCCTTTGTTGTTGTAGCCTCAGCCCTGTCTGGACATGAAATAGGAAAAGGAATCCAATTGAAGTGTGTGTGTGTGTGTGTGTGTGTGTGTGTGTGTGTGTGTGTGTGTGTGTGTGTGTGTGTGTGTGTGTGTGTGTGTGTGTGTGTGTGTGTGTGTGTGTGTGTGTGTGTGTGTGTGTGTGTGTGTGTGTGTGTACACGCTACCAGGAAATGTGTCAGGAAGGTGCAATGAGTCATCCATCACAGAGCAGAGGGATACAAACACAATGGCCTTGACATCGGCCCTGTTGTTTGGACCATACTCTCTAACACTGTACTCTGGCCTGGGGGGGGGAAACACTTTCACCAAGTCTGAAAACAATCCCTAGAGGACCCTACTTCTCGAGACCATTTTGGGATGAACTCTGACCTCTGCCTCCTTTCCTCAGGGTACTTTGAAATGAAGATGAAGTACGACGAGAGCGACAACGCCCTCATCAGAGCGTCGCGTGCCGTCACGGATAAGATGACCGACATTTTAGGTGACTCGCGTTCTGACGTCACTCAGACTCACAGGAATAGAATTTGAAGTCTGTCGTTCTGTCGGTCTGTGCTGCTGTTCGGTTTGTGGTGGCGTCTGTGTCTACCATTCCTCATTCCATTCCATGCATTACAATGAGCCCATCCTCTTGATTTCTACCTCCAACAGCCTCCCCTGGTGTCTATGCAGATGGGCTGTGTCTGGGTTCCAGTCTAATGTTATGCATGTCTGGTATGTACTTTACAGGGGAGGTTATGTCTTGAGTTCTAATCTCTCTTTGTGTCCGTGCAGGTGGTCTTTTCTCTAAGACGGAGATGTCTGAGGTGCTGACTGAGATCCTGAAGGTGGACCCTTCCTTCGACAAGGACTCCTTCCTCAAGCAGTGTGAGGCTGACATCATACCCAACATCCTGGAGGTCAATAACACAACTTTTTTTTTCTTCCCTTACTACCATAACCCTTCCCCTTCCCTAACAATTTATCTTGTACACCTTGTTATGAAACACATTGTATTGTACAGTGACATACAAAATGGAAACATCTGTTCAATATTTTTGTGCCGTGCCTTAATCTCTCTCTCTCTCTCTCTCTCCCTCTGTCTCTCTCGCTCTTTCCTCTCTCTCTCGCTCTTTCCTCTCTCTCTCTCTCTCTCTCTCTCTCTCTCTTTCTCTTTCTCTGTCTGCAGGCCATGATCCAAGGAGAGCTAGAGGTGCTGAAGGACTGGTGTTATGAAGCGGTATGTTCTACCTTTTGGACCGTTTCTAAATTTCAATGACTGTTGGAAGTTAATGTAGGCATGCTATGATGCTGAAGTGGATTTCTAGTTTCAAGTGTGATCATTTTTCCTTCTGTTGCTGTTTCTTAACCCCTTCCTCTCTGTCTGGCATGTAGACATACAGCCAGCTGGCCCACCCCCTCCAACAGGCCAAGGCCATGGGACTGAAGTTCCACTCCAGGGTCCTGGACATAGACAACATTGATGTGAGTTACTCTAGGCTACTGTTTTGTCAACTCCAGTCCTGGGGAGCTAGAGGGTAGCCCATTACTAACACACTTCCTCTTGTGTGTGTCTGTCTGTCTGTGTGTGTGTGTGTGTGTGTCTGTCTGTCTGTCTGTCTGTCTGTCTGTGTGTGTGTGTGTGTGTCTGTCTGTCTGTCTGTCTGTGTGTGTGTGTGTGTGTCTGTCTGTCTGTGTGTGTGTGTGTGTGTGTGTGTGTGTGTGTGTGTTTTCTCTCAAAGCTGGCCATGGGGAAGATGATGGAGCAAGGTCCAGTGCTGATCATCACCTTCCAGGCCCAGCTGGTCATGGTGATCAGGAACACTAAAGGAGACGTGGTGGAGGGAGACCCTGTGAGTAGTGTACCCACACACACTCTTACTCAGTCTGGACTCACTCACAGATTAAGACTAATCCTGGGGTGAAATGCAACCCCAATGGAGATGTTATTTAGTCTCAGACTAAGATTAATCTGTGGCTAATCTGGGACTTAAACTGTCAGCGGGGTTGGGGACTAGAGGTTGCTTTGGCTAGATGAAGGGAAGTAGATGAGGAGAGGGAGCCATCTATTGAGTTGCTGACTGCTGATGTTCCAGATTAATGCCCCCTGAGCTGTAAATCTGTCTGATTGCCTACTGAGGGCACCTCAAGGATGCCTCTGATTGGGGGAGGGCATCCAGTCAGGAAGGCAGGAATTTGGCAGACATTTTGCACCTCCTTGGTCTGCAAGAGAGGACTGCCAGGGGATTTATGGAGGCTCAGGCATCAGTGTTTTATGTTTGATGCAGTGACGCAGCTTTTGTTCCCACGTGTCTCCTGAGAGAACAGGCTAGCAGGCTGTGATAGAGGGGGGTTGTGATAGAGGTTTTGTTTTGTTAGGGGGGTGAAGGTGGTGGTGGTGGTGGTGAAGGTGAAGTTATGACCGTGTGTGTGTGTGTGTTTGCCCCTCAGGATAAGGTCCTGAGGATGATGTACGTGTGGGCGCTGTGTCGAGACCAGGAGGAGCTCAACCCTTACGCTGCCTGGAGACTCCTGGACATCTCTGCCTCCAGCACTGAGCAGATCCTCTGAGAGACCCATACACACACACAACCACTCCCAGGGACTGGCCGACCAGGAGGCTGGGGGTGGGCAGAGAGGAGAGGGGCTGGTGAAGGGGGGTGCTTGGGTGGGGGGGGGTGGAGGGGGAAAATGGACTCACCACAAGGACATGAACAAGCAGAGCTGGCCCCAACAACCCAACAGGCTCCTCAACTATGGGTTTTGGGTGTTTCCACATGGACCTCCTCTGGATGCCCCTCTCCGACTGGACTAGTCGTACTCACAGACCAAGAGAGAGGTCACTAGCACCCTCAATCAGGATGGACTAGTGTTACCACTGGGAGACACTAGGGGGCAACAGACCACATGGAGCAATCGTCCTATCCCATCCTCTGTCTGTCTGTCTGTCTGTCTGTCTGTCTGTCTGTTAACCCATGGTTAGTTACGCTGATGTTACCCTCCTCTCCCAGACTTCCTGTCACCCTCTGATGGAGGAAGGCGGGGCCTCAGCAACTCCTCTTTGTCTCTTTTATTCCTCCCAGGGTACGGGTGGACATATTGGATGCCATGTCGTCCGCTAGTGCCCTGGAGACCCAGATCTGTATAGAAGTCCAGTATAATTGTTAACAAATGAGAAAGTCTCTATTTATTCTGAAATAAAAATGACCCCTGTTGTCACCTTTTTTTTTTTTTTTTTTTTTTTTTGAGGAGAAATGTTTGTCAACCATCGGACATGTTTTAGGCTTGCCTAACTAACTTGGAAATAGAGGCTCAATTAAGCTATTCAATGTACGGCCGTTACCTGTTTTCTGAACTATTTTTTATAGTTAACTTTCCCAGTGCGAACAATATTGTTTTAGCGTCACTAATAACAATAATGCTGATAATTAATTAGCAAATACTCAATTCTTTGAGTGAAAGTTGGCTCTGCATTTGAAGTGGTTAGGCACACAATAATGTTAGACGCTGACGTTGGGTACATTTCACTTGGTTGTTTGCTTTTGTAGAATGTCATCTTTATTCACCTTCACTGTTGTGTTTCATGTCTAAATACAATGTGCCATGATGCTGCCCTGTCAAAACCACCTCTATGAACTTGACCTATGAGGTCTGCTTATACAAGGCCCATACAGACGAACTAGCTGCTTATTAACATTCATAACACAAGGATAGTCAGACTTCGTAACAGCTGTTCTTGTACACCTCAATTCTCCGCTGTCCCTCCATGTTCTGACAACAACACATTGATTTGTGATTTGCTGCAATCAGGATATTTTCATATGATCTGAGAATGTCTCTCATAAGCAACAGTGCATTGTGTATAATTTTTTTTTATTTTTTTATGTCAAGCCTACTTGAGTTATTGTATTGAGTTAAAATAATCAACATACAGATTATGTGTTTCAATGGCTGTAGTTTGTCACTACATCATGCCCTGCCCCAGTGTTTCCACTTCTGAATAAAATATCTGAGTTCCAACCACGCTTGCATTAATTTCTGTCTTCTTTTTGCATGTTTTAGATTCTCTTTTCTCTTTTCAGTGGGAAAATATTATTAAAATGTCAGAGAAAAACTGAAACCCCTTCAGAACGTTCAAATTGACACTGAGTCATGACATTTATAGCGGAAGAACAGAATGAGATTTACTGATACATTCACCCCGAAGGGACATACATTTTTCATACATTTGTCATACAATGCATGGCCAGCACTTGGCCCCATTGTCGTTTCCAGAAGGTACAATATATTGCGACCAATGGACCTCAGCATGAGTGATGTCACCCATTCTCTCCATATGAGAGCAGGCAGTGTAGCTAGTAGAGCAGGCAGTGTAGCTAGTAGAATGTAGAGCAGCAAGGCCTACTGAAGACAGTGCTGTTAGTAGAATGTAGAGCAGCAAGGCCTACTGAAGACTGCTGTTAGTAGAATGCAGAGCAGCAAGGCCTACTGAAGACAGTGCTGTTAGTAGAATGTAGAGCAGCAAGGCCTACTGAAGACAGTGCTGTTAGTAGAATGCAGAGCAGCAAGGCCTACTGAAGACAGTGCTGTTAGTAGAATGTAGAGCAGCAAGGCCTACTGAAGACTGCTGTTAGTAGAATGTAGAGCAGCAAGGCCTACTGAAGACAGTGCTGTTAGTAGAATGCAGAGCAGCAAGGCCTACTGAAGACTGCTGTTAGTAGAATGCAGAGCAGCAAGGCCTACTGAAGACTGCTGTTAGTAGAATATAGAGCAGCAAGGCCTGATGAGGACAGTGCATGTAAATATGGATGGCCCTGCTCCGATGCTCCAGGATTGATTACCCAAGTCTTGAAAACGTGGGGGAAGCCTGATAAACCAGCCTATTGATTCATACATGTGGGTAAGTAGCCAGCCTATTCTGGGGCTGTCCAAGATGATGGATCCCCCTCTCCACTGAGCTATGCTGAGGCTGCAGCTCCCCACTGGACTCCCCATCGCTCAGACTGCACCCCCACAACATGGTGGTCTATCTCACGCACGCACGCACACATACACGCACACACACGAACGCACGCACGCACGCACGCACGCACGCACGCACGCACGCGCGCACACACACACACACTTCCCACAAACCTACAAACACATCCAGACAGACCACCCCTGAGAATATTGCCCACAAGTCAGACATGTTCAGCAACACAGTGACCCAGAGAGGACCTGACACTTGCATACACACACACACACACACACACACACACACACACACACACACACACACACACACACACACACACACGCACACACGCACACACATGAATGCCTGCATGCTTAGGCCAGGACACACAAACACACATGAATGCGTACATGCTATGGCTAGTAGGGCAGCACAAGCAAACATACTGTATGTTCTCACCCCTTCAGACAGGGCAGCATGGACACAGGAAGACCCACCCACATACCCCCACACACACACCAAGACAATAGCAGTGGGGTCCAAAGTGGCAGAAACACACGCACACACACACACACACACACACACACACACACGCACACACACACACACACACACACACACACACACACACACGCACGCACTGGCGTGCCAAGAGTGACAGAGGGAGAGCAGAGTTCTGTCACACAGTCCGTTGGTGGACAAATGAGTGCTGACACACTATCAGCGCCTGACACGCAGGCTGGCAGGTGTGCTCACGCTAGGTGACACACACTCAACAAGGAAACCCTCAACCTTCCTCCTGGATTTATTGACCCCCCCCCCCCCTCTCCCCTCCCACTTGTGGCACAGACACACACACACACACACACACACACACACACACACACACACACACATACACACACACACACACACACACCACACACACACACACACACACACATACACACACACACACACACACACACACACACACCACACACACACACACACACACACACATACACACACACACACACACACACACCACACACACACACACACACACACACACACACCACACACACACACACACACACACACACACACACACACACACACACACACACACACACACACACACACACACACACACACGTTGTGCGTTATATCGTACTTCACACATTCAGCCATAGGCATCTGTTACAGTCTAATACATGGTCTAATACAGAAAAACATTTTTTTAAGAAATATACGTTTTATATCTCAATCTTCAGTAGGTGTCATGAAACCAATTTGATTGAGGAGGACCGGAAAATAACTGACAACAATATTCAATTCTGCGTCACACGTGCCAGTGAAGCTATGATTTCCTATGTGATACATTCAGCATTCATCTTGATATCGGCGTGTAAATGGCCTTTTCTGACACATGCCCGCCTGTAGAGTGCTCCTTGCCTGTCATCCTTCCACTTGTTTAATCTTCCCCTGTTTCTCTTGTCCTAACGCTCCATTAACTTGTCCTTGGGTTCCCCCTGGCCCCAGCACCCAGCACCCAGCACCCATCTTCCTACAGCCAACCGAGGTAGAGCCTATAACTCCACCCTTCATGTTTAATGGATAGAATGACACAACAATGCATACAAAGACTAGTAATGGAACTCTTGTCTTGTCTTCTAGCGTTTGTGTTTAGTGTGTGTTGGATGATGTCCTACCCTGAGGCTGAGACTAAGGAAGAGGAACAGCCACCCAGGCATGCAAGCAAGCACACACACTCCCTGCTTTAGTCTGTAAGAATAGAGGCACTTCAGCTTGCCCCCGGGCTACTCAGAAAGCTGGGCTCCACTCGGGACGGAGATCAAAGCCCTCCCTGACTAATCCCCCTCTCCCTTGGACACCACTCTGACCTTTTCCCATACTGCTGTCACACAGTAACAATGGCACAGTGCCACACTGCACCACAGGATTTGGGTTTTAGCACCAGCTTAAGTACACACATGCAGACATACACACACACACACACACACACACACACACACACACACACACACACACACACACACACACACAGCGAAGCTCCAACGCGTCAGTGACCTTCAGCTCTGTTCTCTCCAAAAGCTTAATGAGCATCTGTCCAAATCAGAGGTGCTTTTCAAGAGCCAACCCGTTGAACACGGCTTTAGAAAACAGACAAACGTACACCTGTGTCTGGGCAACGGGTACGATGTTCTTTTCAATGGCATTACTCTTTCTCCTCTTGTTTCAGAGCATGGAGAGAGGCCACTGCTGTGGAACAGAGGTACACCAGTGAGATCAGTCTCATGGAAGGACATCATTCAATACATACTAAACACACACGCTAAGACACTGCAGGGGCCAGGGGGGAACCAAGGACAAGTTAATGGAGCGTCAGGACAATAGCGAACATGAGATGTCGGAGTGCATGTGACACAGTCAACTCTACAGTGTAAATTCTCTCGTCTGTACGTCATATCCCGCATCCCACCTTTTAAAGAAGAGTTTGATGTTTCAATGTTTCAACATGCAGGGGAACAGTGAAGGTATCTTTAGCTCAGGAGTTTTGAGAATGGATCTTTCCATGCAACTTTGCCGTTTTGTTTTGGGATATTGCTTCGCATTAAAATGACATTTCTTAAAAGGTTATCCTTCCATCTTTTCATAAAGCTCCCCTCGTTATTGCGAGAGTGAGAGAGAGTGATGCTGTTCAGAATCTTTTACCGTGGGCTGCTACCTTTCCTCCAATGAAATTTTGTGTCCGATAATAATCATATTTCATTTTTTTAATACCTTGCCCATCCCATAAGATCAATCTATGATATTAAATGGTGAATGGAAACTGACTGAGCACGTGGGAGGAATAATTCTACCTCTAAGATAAAGAGGAGAGAGAAAGGCTGTTCTGGATTCTGCATAAGTCTGAAGTTGTTTAGCATTGGAGATGCTGTGTGTGTGTGTGTGTGTGTGTGTGTGTGTGTGTGTGTGTGTGTGTGTGTGTGTGTGTGTGTGTGTGTGTGTGTGTGTTTGTCTACAATGAGGATGGCCTCATTGTAATGCATGGCATGGAATGAGGAACGGTATCAAACACGTGTTATCAATCATGTTCCTAATTCCATTACATGCATTACAATGACCCGTCCTCCGATGTCTACCTCCACTATTCCTATCTCCACCAGCCTCCCCTGGTGTGTGTGTGTGTGTGTGTGTGTGTGTGTGTGTGTGTGTGTGTGTGTGTGTGTGTGTGTGTAGGAGTGGTGTGTGTGTGTGTGGGTCGCAGGCACGCTCCTCAGCAGTAATAGGCAGGGTTTGTGTCCTGACCAGTCTTCTGCCTGTCCCAGCCGTGTCCACAGTGTGGTGAGAGGAGAGGGGGGGGACGTGCTGTAACTCAGAGCTGGGACGTTAGTGCCACATTGGCGGGTATTTACAGTGTGGGCCTGGGCCTGCTGACAGGAGCTCTGTGCGCCTGCATACAATGGGTTGATAAACACACAGGCTGCCTCAGGTTGACTGGGGCCACTGGAGAAAGGAGCTAGGTGTAGGCGCAACCTTTCTCTCTCTTTCTCTCCGACTGCCTGCCTGCTTGCCTGTCTGTCTGTCTGTCTGTCTGTCTGTCTGTCTGTCTGTCTGTCTCTCTGTCTCTCTCTCCGTTTCTGTTTTTCTCTCCATCCCTCCCTCTCTCCATCTCTCTCTCTCTCTCTCTCTCTCTTCCTGTCTCTTTCTCTGTCTCTCTAATTGAATCACCCTTCCACCCCATTCTCTCTCTCTCTCACACACACACACACACACACACACACACACACACACACACACACACACACACACACACACACACACACACCCCTCTCTAATTACAAGAATCTATGATTCTGCTGTGAAAAAGGAAAACAATAGCAAATCCTGTTTCTATTGATCAGAGCACATCTCCCCCCCCCCCCCCCTCCACCCCCCACCCCAGCCCCCGAGCACCCAACCCGAGCCCTCCTTTGGTGCTGTCTAGAGGGATGATTCATCCGATGATTTAGTGTCCGGTCTCTGAGACTTGGAGGATTTCTACGAAATCACAAAAGAACTAAAGGTTGTAAATACGAGGTCCTGTCATAGAAACCAGACACAAATGGCTTCATAAGTTGTCTGGAAGAGTCACCCACACCATTACCTCCTGGCTCAGGACACAGACAGTGTAGCTTGAGTGTAGTCCTTACACTCTCACCTGCTCTATGCACTCTGTCACTTTTAACTTTTAACTTTTTTAAGGGTATTTCTGCTTTATTGGGATAGAGACGGGAGAGAGTGACAGGAAGGATGGGTGAGAGAGAGGAGGGATGACATGCAAGATATTTCGAGGGTCGAACCAGGAACTTTGCGATTATGTGGTACGCGCATTAGTGTGCTACGCCACTAAGCGCCCCGCCCTTTGTCTGTTTGACCACAGGCATGTATACTATGAAACAATATTACAGATTGACAGGAAGGATGGGTGAGAGAGAGGAGGGATGACATGCAAGATAGGTTGAGGGGGGAATCGAACCAGGAACCTTGCGATTACGTGGTAAGCGCATTAGTGTGCTACGCCACTAAGTGCCCCCACAAATCCGTATTTATTTTTGATGGAAATGCCCGAAGTCTGAAGACCTTCATTACAGCGTGCACCCTTCCTGCATTCCTGGCCCCACGCACCTGCAGTGCATGACTGAACTCTTTTGCATTGAGCCCAACAAAAAAAACCCTCCTCTACTTTGTACTGAAACATCTACCATGTTCTGTATAGAGTTTACTTTATAATGGTGTTTGAGAGGTGTCATGTTTAATGATCATGACGCCTCCCTTGGTGTCTTGCTTACTTTGGCTCTGCTCATCACAACCGTCAACATTGTCAATACATCCCACACAAGAGGACTGTGAGTGTGCCGTGGAGATGAGAAAGATACTTGGCCACACCTTGGACATACGTGTGGGTGTGTGTGTGTGTGTGTGTGTGTATGTGTGTGTGTGAGTGCGTGCATGTGTGTGTGTGTGTGTGTGAGTGCGTGCATGTGTGTGTGTGTGTGTGTGTGTGTGTGTGTGTGAGAGTGCGTGCATGTGTGTGTGTGTGTGCGTGCGTGTGTGTCATGTACATAGGCTACCCCTCCCTCCCTCCAGGCTGCTGCCATGACAGATAACCTCACCTCTGACACGGGGGAGGGGGTCCGATTCCCCCCATCACTCCCCCCCCAAGTGATTGTTTACTCTGGTCCAACGACAGTTAATCTATAGGAGTAAATCAGAGCGTGCGGGGGTGGGCCACAGGGGGTGGGCCACAGGGCAGCAGAGGCTCTGCTCTCAACGCCCTATCAATAACAGTAATGATGATGGAGGCCCTATTAGATTAACTTTCCACACCCCATCGCCATGGCATTCTATCAGTTATAACAGGGGCCATAGCGAAACACAGGGGAGATCCCAGACAGCACCAGACACGCATTAACATGAGGTAGAAGCCTGAGGCTAGTATAACTCCTCTTGCCCGGTCACAGGCGCTATACAGTCAACAAGTAATTACTATGGTTGTCATGCAGCATAGCACACACAGATCCAGGGCGACCCAGGCCAGCTGTCCTCTCCCCCATAGAGAGATCAGAGGGAGACCCAGGACCGAGAGGCAACACTCATTTTGACTGAGGTAGTTATCACTGGTGGTTCTGGAGAGATACAGGGTGTGCAGGCTTGGTTCTTCAACAAACCTAGAACCTTCAACAAACCTAGAACCGCGCCAGGGGAGGCTAGTGGAGGTCTTTGTAATGCATAGAATGGAATGAGGAACGTGTTTGATACCATTCCTCATTCCATTCCATGCATTACAATGAGCCCGTCCTCCGGTGTCTACCAGCCTCCCCTGTTGTGTGCAGTAGATAAGAGTGTTAGTACTGGGCTGGAACAAAAAGGCTGCACACCCTGGAGCTCCCAGGGACCAGGGACTGGGCCACAGCTAGACAGAAACGTCTGATTACAACCTTCTGCCCTCTCCTGAGATGAAGAAAAGATAGAATAAGATTGAAAAGATAGGATGTGAAAAGGAGGGAGAGATGAAGGAGGAGATAGGATATATTGGAGGACAAAGAGCTTAGTGTGTGTGTGTGTGTGTGTGTGTGTGTGTGTGTGTATGTGTGTGTGTGTGTGTGTGTGTGTGTGTGTGTGTGTGTGTGTGTGTGTGTGTGTGTATGTGTGTGTGTGTGTGCGTGTGTGTGCGTGTGTGTGTGTGTGTATTCACACGTGCCTGTGTGTGTAGTTGCAGTAACAATGGTTGGTTTACTATTGTTTATCCATAAGCATCATTGGGAGATGACAGTTGGGACAAGGAGTTATGATCCCATCATTAATAGTATATTGATCCAGGTCAGGGTTATAGAAAAAGCAGGTTGATCGATTTAGAATACTGTCAAAGGAAGAACATTAGAGGGAAGCACATCAATCAATCAATCACCTACCAACCCCTCGGAGTGGCAGGTAGCCTAGAGGTTAGAGAGGTCAGACAGCAATCAGTAGGTTGCTGGTTCAATCCCCACCCCAGGAGGTTGCTGGTTCGATCCCCACCCCAGGAGGGAGCCGGATATTATCTGGTGACTAGAAGGTTGCTGGCATCATATCTAAGGTGCCTACCACTGCTGTTGTGCCCTTGAGCAAGGCACTTAACCCCTAACTGCTCCAAGGATACTGAATATGGCTGACCCAGAGCTTTGTTCTCCCTTGGGGGTGTGCATGTGTGTTGTCTTGTAGGGGGGGTGTGCAGTGCCTGTGTGTGTGTTGTCTCGGGTGTGCAAACATTACCACATTCCAACAATTGATGAGAATTGATTGCTTTGCTCAGAAGAACGAAATTGTGCAAAGGGTCATGACCATATGTTATTCCTAATGGGGGATGTTGAGCTTGTATAAAAAGATTAGCTGCATTTTGCTGCAGGATTTATTTGATTTGAGATTAGCTGTGGAGAGTGTTTGGGTTGTCGTGAACTCCCAGTAATAAATGATGTAGAGTAGAGCATAATTAGCTTAAAGACCTGAGCCTGTGGTTTTGTTTATTGCATTCATAGTAGGCTAATTACTGTTACATGTAACAGTAATTAACAGTCATCATTTGATTCATTGATTGCAGATTGCTTATTAGCACTATGACTTACTCCTTCTCCTTTCAGGTGTCAGAAGCCCCTGAAATAAATGTGTTTTCTCTCAGTCTTACCACACACTCCCCCCCCAAATGAACTACAGGTATAGAGTAATTCCACCTCACTCTTCCCATGAGAATACCCCATGCACTAAGTAGACTTCTACGAAAAATGTAAGTCATTAGCAGTTATGCAAAAATCACATTTCCTCATATTGTGGGTTCTTGGTTAATTCCCATAGACTTCATGTCCCAGTGTTCCACACTGTGCTGTTTCTAGCCCTGGGCAAGGACTCATGTCCTTCACAACCACTGGGGCTTTAGTGAATGATTATTCCTGTAATACTGAGGTCCCATTAGGCCACCATGCTATAGCCTATAGATGAGCTCAGTTTTCTCTTGGGGATGAAAGCTTAACCTTGATGGTGTTGATTCAGAGATCTCGCAGGCTTAGAAGCCGTTGGTGAAGTTCAGGCTGATGAGGACCCCCACGCCATCAGAATCGTCAACGATGACCCCACCAGTGCCCCCCTCAAGTCACTCACACATGCCCTGTCATTCTAACACATATGCACACACATAATCATCCATCTGCTATTTATATTGCTTACTTATATGCTTACTGGTTATACTGTTCATATTGTTTATACTGTTTATACTGTCCATACTGTATATTTTTTAGTACTTCTATTTTTATTTTATTGTATTTTAAAACTTATTGTGTTGTTGCACTACTCTGTGGCACTGTCACTTTTGCATTTCACTGTATACTTGTATGCACGTGACAAATAAAGAAATCTTGAATCTTGAATCAATGGGAACCAGGCAATCTGATTAAAATTCATCTGAGAGTGGACTATGGCTAAGTACTGAGTACTGTAGTTTGTCCCTAAGCCTAATCTATTTCCAAACTCTGTCTTTCCCTGTGCTGCTGTGTGTGTCTTACTGAGGTATACAGTTCTCTCTCTCTCTCTCTCTCTCTCTCTCTCTCTCTCTCTCTCCTCTCTCCCCTCTCCATCTCTCCCTCCCCTCACGAAAGGCCAATCAGGAGGCAGAATGATGTTTACTAAGCAGCGGCTCATGGCTCCATAAAAGGCGTGGCTCTGGGTGTCTCATTAGAGGTCCGGGGAGTGACGGATGGCGCCCTGGTCGGCCTGGCGGAATAAATAGCAGCATTAGCAGCGCTACAGCTGGCCTGAGCCGCTGCCTGCCTAAACCTGAGACTGCGCCGGAGCTTACTGGCCTATGAAATGTGCAACATGGCCGCCGTGATAAATGGCTTATATTCCTCGCTAAAGCATATTAAAGTCAGATCACATGATGGATAGCAGACGGAGGAGAGGAGGAGGGGAGGGGGGTGGTGGTGGTGGTGGGGGAGGCGGGGAGATTTTGGAAGCAAGGGAAGCTTTTGATGAAATATGAAAAGGGAGGAAATTAAATCCTAGACAAAAATATCAAAACTCAGCCCCCACCCTCCCTACACCACCCTTCTTTACTGGTGAATGATGAAGAGAGTACAGCCAGTTTAAATTTTTAATGAATGACTCCCCCCCTCCCCCACAACCCCCCACCCCCCACACAACCCCCCACCCCCTACCTCCAGTCTAGTCGGTGCATGCCTTCATGGCTCTTCAGAGTATTCTTGTGCTGTTGCTTCAGTTCACACAGCTCAGATTGTTCCCAAAGGTAACATGGAGGATTTCCTCATGACCTGCATTACCAGAGGGTGACTACATTCATTCATCGTTCATAATCAGATGTTCACTAGGCTGTGGTAGAGACCAGGTGTCGACTCATCTGGTCCCCGTCCACTGTAGCTTATATCTCTGATATGTACAAATGCCGGATGTTTGACACGTCAGACTCGGGGCCAGAGCTGCTAAGACTAACAGTCAGTTCAAATACAATCAAGCGAGTAAATAAATACTATTCTCCTATCATTCAAAATACCTGTCTGTTTGGAACTTTACCCCCTTTTCTGGTTGTGGCCAACACTTGTGGGCGTCCCTCGATCGGTGTCCTAGAAAGGGAGTTCCCTAGATACAGAGAATAGAGTTCCTCAAGACAAAGCACTACCCCCAGAGGTCCACACCTTGCCCCATTGTGGCTCCCCCCCTTGGGAAGGTCATTCAGTTGATGTTAAGCCTATGTTGAATAAATACACCAGCTTGCCTGGTTTGACCCGTGCCTCTGTGTTGAGTATCTGTAGTCATTTGTCATCACTACCCTCCCTACTACACCATATAATCAACAGAGACCTCATCAATAAAAAAACACACTTCGTTTGATGCAGAAATCCATTTGGCTGCCAGTAATTACCTCCAAGACTCCCTCCCTCATAAGTAACTCTTTTCATTATTGATGTCCTCTAGACCGTTATTATTAACGCATCGTTTTTAAGTGGCAGTAATTATGCAGAAAATGTCATTTAATTAGTTAACTGTCATCTTAAGCCCTGTCAAATAATTGCTTTTTGCCTGATGTTTAATTTTGCATTGACGTGATGTGGATTTGATCCCATGAGTGTTTGGTGTGGGTAGGGATGGAATTGGGGACTTGCATTGAACATGTAATTTCCTGGATGGTTGCTCACTTCCTATGCGGGGAAGCCTGCACCACTTCCTCCTGGGGTCACTGGAGATTGAAAGTCTGATTGAACTGAGAGACTGTTCACTTTGCTGCTGATATCTTCATCTGACGGAAATGCCCACTGACAAGTAACAGATTAAAAATAATTGAACCCTGAATGTTGTTAATCACACATAGACTATATTGAGGCATGATTTAAGTGATGGGTTAAATAGAGCACATCCAGTCAAGTCTGCTGAGAGACCCTGTGTGGAGCCTACTCCTTAGTTTAGCAGCATGTGCGTGTGAGCGCGTGTTTGTGTGTGTGTGTGTGTGTGAGTGTGTGCGTGTGTGTGTGCGTAAGAGCGACCGGGGACTAGTTTTCTTCACTGGTGGCAACGCTGGATAAAAGACGAATAGGGGAAAAAACCACATTTGAAAGTGATGCATTGCAGCAGCGCGGCTGGCTGCCTCTCTGGCGAGACTCCATCCTCATTCCTTATTAATATATTTATTATTTTTTTCATTAATTTATGAAAATTATCAATCACTTTAAATGTAGGCAGAATGAATCCTCTGGCGATGCTAATCGGGGGGAGAATTTGAGATGAGGCGTCATCAGTCAACTGGCCTGGTCTATGTGTTATCTGTACAAACTGTCCTCTCTAATTTTATTTCCCCCCCTTCTCTCTCTGTCTCTCTCTCTCTCTCTCTCTCTCTCTCTCTCTCTCTCTCTGTCTCTCTCTCTCTCTCTCTCTCTTTCTCTCCATCCCTCTGTGTGTAACAGTAATTCACGGTATTAGTGTTGTGCACAGAAGGAGAGGTTGATGTCCAGTATGGATTGATGCAATGACTTCAGAAGCCTTGACACAAACCTACCAATAATTCACAGCGATGAACAACAGCTCATTTCCAAAAATATAAGCTGTTAATATATCAGAATTGATATCAACTGATACTGGAGTTGTGGACAAGAGCCAAAGAAGAGGCAACAGGTCCATGATCATAACCTTTCAGATGTTTCATTCTTAACCGAATCAGTATTTCTTCCTGAGGAAAAAAAAAATCTGAAAGTGAATCTGAATCGGTGAATGTAACACATGAACACATGATAATCAAACACCATCAGACGGAGTTGACCAACCGACTAACACCTCCTTTATTAACACACACACACACACACACACACAGACTGTGTTTACTACATTATATCCTAATGGTTCACAAGCAGCGCTAAACAGCCATGCATATTTAACATCTTATGAATATCAAAGCGGTCACCAAGGCCTGCTCTGCCTCTCTGCCTTCACTCAATCAGTAAACACACGCCTTGCTTTCAGGCAGGTTAGAACATAAATTCTCCAAACCCCAACACCAAGGTCATCCAAGGACTTAATGTTCCCATCACACAATCCTTCTCCTATCATAGGAGCTGTCCTATTGGAATATCAGGACTGATGAATGACTTCAAGGTACTGATCTATACCTGGTGTCCTTCTTTTTAAGGGTGGCGAGTGGATGGTGAATGGGGGTCATTCATTCTCCAGCACCACACCATTTTGTCTTCTAGGGAGGACCGGGTGTTACAGAACACACACACACACACACACACACAAAAACATACCTGTCTACACCCTAGGCTTGTACATTTACAGCTCCAGGGTTTTTCTGCTGCTCTGTAATGTCCATGGAGCAGAGTGTTGGCATACTAGCATAGTATACTAGTACTGTATATCGGAGCTCGCTAGCATACTCTATGGTGAAGCCTTGCCAGCCACGCTAGGGTAATTACCTAAAAATAGAATAGCTAATGGCCCATGAAGCGGGGGTCAGCCAAGAGGGGAGAAGGGGCTGGGGAGGCCGTATTACGGTGGTACAATGTTCATACATGCTTCCTCCACAACAAGTAGGTCAGGGGAGGAACAATTAGGCCTTCATCACCCAATCACCTGCCCTGTTATGGTCAGATCTAATGAACCCAAGCGTGGACACAGAGTCAGGACATGAATATGAAATAATAAGGTATTTAATAAGGGACAAGCAGGGAATGGGACAAGCAGGGAATGGGACAAGCAGGGAATGGGACAAGCAGGGGGGAATGGCAAATGAGGTAGGGCAGGCAGACAGGTAGGGCAGGCAGACAGGCAGGGCAGGCGAGCACATAGGGCAGGCAGACAGGCAGACAGACAGGGCAGGCGAGCACGTAGGGCAGGCAGGGTAGGTAGACTAGGCAGGCAGGACAGACGGGTAGTGCGGGCAGGCAGGTTGACAGGTAGACAGATGAATAGCCGGTAGGGTTTCTGGAGGATAAAGGAAAGATGGTCAAAACAGAGAACAAACAGGCAGACTAGAATCTAGAACACTGAGGCCGAGAACGGGACTAACGTGTAGGAACACTAAACAACGATCTGGCGATGAGTGGATGGGAAGCCGGGGTTTAAATACAGGTGATGGGTTGATGAGCAGCAGGTGTGTAGATCAGGCAGGTGGAGATGATGAACTGAAACGAGAACCGGAGCCTGGCCACGCCCACACACAACACAACACACACAGACAGACAAGACAGACAGGAGAGAGGGAGGCACTGGCACAGACCAGGAGGAAGTGGAGGGCGTGACATTCCCTCAAGCATAACCAGGAAACCACCAATCACCTGCCCTCCAGCATAACCAGGAAACCACCAGGGAACTCAGCTAACAGGCCTTTCCCTTCTGCTCAATTACACTCCTAAAGCATCAGTAAAACAGTCACACACACACACACACACACACACACACACACACACACACACACACACACACACACACACACACACACACAATAGCACACACTACGTGGGAACATACAGGTCCAGAGAGAGTGTGTGGTATAGGATCAGCAGGGGGGAGAGAGATGGTTTTCCTTCCAAGGTCCTGGAGGTCGCTGCTGAAAACTCCTGCTGCCCCATATAGGATCTGGCCAATAGCATCTTATAGCTCACGCATGCACACACACACACACACACACACACACACACACACACACACACACACACACACACACACACACACACACACACACACACACAGGACAGCCACACACACACACACACACACACACAGGACAGCCACACACACACACACACACACACACAAATGTGCTGGGGAACAAACGCCTCAAGGTAGGTCACTGGCTAGACATATGGTTTTAACCAGAGCCATATACAGATATATTTCTATGTATGACTCTGGTTTTAACACTTTTTTTTACCACATGCCAGCATCCGGTCCATCTTATTGTTGTCATAATCCATAGGCTGGTGTTTACGAAGGAAGGAAGGGATTATAGATATGACGGATGGTGGACTGGAGGAAGAGGAGAGTTGTCAAGCTCAACAAAAAAGCCTTCAAATATCGCTTTGGGTGGGCTGTCATGTACTGTAAATGTGTACATATTATGTAAAACCTAATCCAGTCTATATGAACACTGGTATTTTAGTTTCAAGCTGTCAGCCTCAAAATGCCAAGCACTGAGAGGATATTTTCAGAAAGTAATTTCTACCGCTGTCTGTTAATGTTAAATCCTTCTACTCAGTGTCCTCTGTCCAGATGCAACTTCTCTGAAATGAAACTTGCCTACGCTATACCGCCACATACAGCGTGTGACTGTGCTTGTTTGAGCTTTCTTGCATTGTTCATTAGTGTACAAGTGTAAATAAAAAACGCCACGTTGCTTGTGAGAACAAACAACAGAGTGTTGCATCTTCGGTGGGTGGCTGAGAGTCTTCTCCAGGATGTAAAGGTTAATGAGGTGTGTTTGGACTCTGAGGAGAAGATGATGCTCTTTAAGGAAGAGGAGGTGTTCTCTGCCTGAGGGGCCGCCATAATGACACCCCTCAGATCTCATTATCAGGGTTATTGATTGGACGAGGCCACCTGCCCACCCCCTCTCCCTGCCCCTCAGTCTCTGGTCTCGTCCTCTCCCCCTGGTTAACAGGCTCTGAGCTGCCAGCCAGTCAAACAGGCCTCGGAGGAACTGCCACTCCAGCCTCCTCATCCTCCTCCTCCACACCTCCCAGAAGACACATGGATGACAGTGACACTCACACTTAGACACACATACACACACACACACACACTCACACACACATACATACACACACACACACACACACACACACACACACACACACACACACACACACACACACACACACACACACACACACACACACACACACACACACACCAAAGGACAGGGCCATTTATAGCACAGCAGGGGAAGCTGCATTTGGTTCCAAGAGAACATTGGTTTAATTAGAATGAACAAGGTGGTAATTTGTGTGTATCCAGCTGGGTTGTCAAAGGTTTCAACACAGTACTGTGTTGGTCCTACATTCTCTCCTCACAAATGAATCTAAGGGGAGCATTTGACATTGTTCTAAAAACTGTCCTACTGTAATACCCTTATTGACATTGCTGAGATGAGAGTAGATGAATTCGAAATTAATTTGAAATGAGACAATATTAAAACAATATTGATATGGGTAGAAGTATTTCCAAAAACCATAAAACACATCCAGTCATTCGGCCCTAGCTTCTGCCAGCCGTGAATGGCGGGAGGTGGGAGCAGAAGCGCTTGTAAATCTAATTACGGGAGCGCTGCGTGGCATGCAGGACCAGTCTGTAACGACTCTGGTCCTGCCTGTCCTCGCCCACCGCACCCCGACCCCAGTGGATGGGGCATCAGCGAAGCGACTGGCACGGCTGAGGCCTGGCAGCATGACGAGGGGACGGCAGCAGGTGGCACAGATGGCCCAGCTGCCACCTATCCCTCGGACCACAGCCCGAGATAGGAGTCCTGGGACATGGGTGGAGGGATGGAGGGGTGCGGGGGTCAGGCTACAGGAGGAGGAGGTGAGAGGAGGAATGAGTGATGGAGGAGGAGGTGAGGGAAGAAGGAGTGTGATGGAGGAGAGAGTGATGGAGGGGGAGATGAGAGGAGGAGGTGGAGGCAAGAGGTGAGGATTTGTGTATTGGGAATCCCATGATAAACATGGATTTTCAGTCAAATTTGTGCTGTTGTCTGTCATCATCAGAGGTTGGGGATAGCAAGTTTAGCGCCATACATTTAATAGAATCCAGTGGTGGTCCTCTGTGGCTCAGTTGGTAGAGCATGGTGCAACAACACTTAAGTTGTGGGTTCGATTCCTGCTGGGATCATATATACTGAAAAATGTATGCGCTCACTGCAATGTAAGTTGCTTTGGATAAAAGTGTTAGCTAAATTGCATATATTGTTATTATATTATAGTATTAAACACACAAGTGGTTATTTGTAGCATTTGAAAAAAAAAAAACATATTCTGTGATAAAAATCGAGGTGAAGTGTTCATGTGAGTGCCATTAGAGTGTTCTATCACTGTGATAAACATAAAAGGATTTTGACGTGTCCAAATATAGTTCTTGTGACTATGATAGGCATTTATGTCACGAGAGTGACCATAGGCATCTTTTTTTCTGATTGGTTAGGAGCCCACCGAAAGAGAAGTGGGTGGGGGTGCTTTAAGAGCCTCGCTCACCAACAATCTTCATAATATCAGATCGCCCCCTGGCAAGAGAGCGCATGCACGGTCCAGCCACAATAACAAGCGCACATCGCACTGCCGAATAAGTTTGAACAACAGACTCTTCGAACGGATAACGAACTGTCACTTAATTTCAGGTTTGTCCATTTTATTTTCGATAAATATTTTTTCTGATTATGTTGTACTGCATGCATGCCACAGTTTTTAGGAACGCGCGCGTAAAAGTAGCCTCGTGGATACCACTGACTGTCCATTTGTGTCTCCAAAGTGACTTTAGAAATAACGTGGACAGTTAAAGTAATCTTACACATATGACAAACCGATTCGATATGTAGGCTATGTTTTATAATAATAGTAATATATCAGAATATGCCGTTAACATTGTTAGTAAATTGAAAAGTTTGTGTTTCATCGGCACCTCTTCAAAAGCGCAAGTCGCTTTATGCGTTTTACCTATAGCACAAAACATTTAATGAATGCAAACAATTTTACTAAGGAATATTGCCATGAGATATTTAGCAACGATTTCAAAGTTTACAGGACTTGTGAAATAGACTACCTTTTATTACGTGGATGGCATTCATGACATGTAATTGTCTCACCGTTTAGCCTAATCCCTTAAACCTGCTCTGTTGCAGCGTTGTCTCAACGCCTGTCAGTCAGTCTATGTTTATTCAGCCAAATGCCAAGACGCAATTAGCTAATCATAGTACCTTTGCCAAAGTGCGGCAATAAACGCTATTGTAAATGATTTTGACTGGAGCAGAGGGGTGGCCTACGGGAATGCCGTCTTGGCACCATAATAATCAGCAAAAACTAAATGCATAAACTTTTAAAGTAGAGACCAAATAAATAATGAAAGACAATTTGTATAATATGCTGAATAGTTTTAGAGTTAAAAAAAACTGAATAAAGGGTAGTTTGGAGGATCTGTTTGGGATACATTGTAAATGTTTTTTCTTCAGTATTTGCTTTCTTCTGATTTACAATGTATGACTTCTCCATTGTGTATCATTGTCCATTCAGACTGCGCAGTAATAGAAAATAATGAAACAATACTTCAGGGAGCCCCAACAGGAGCCAAGCTGTTTGCTTTGATTTATCTGAAACTAGAGAACCTTCAGGTTACCACATGAGGTTGACCAATGTGCCATGAAATTGTGTGTTGTGGCGAGACATTTTTCCATTACAAAATCTATCCTATATTGTATCTAAACCCTTAGCTTTAATGATAATGATAGACCTCCCAAACAGCCATAAAATACCAATTACATTCAAACTGTCAATCAGAGTAAATATCTAATTTGTCCCTCATTGCATTATGCATTCCATTTGATGCGCTCTGTCCAGCTTGTAATTAATGTTAATGGGAAACAGTAGTAGCAGCTGGTTATCTGTCTACTGTATGTCCCATATTGTTTTCCTACCAGTAGTATGTTATTGGATACAAGGCCAGTGGAGCAGAAGCGGACACAGGAAAGGGAAGTGACTTGGGGCTATCTCTCTGTGCGGTGCATACACAATCTCTATCCATCTATCTCTCCGCACACCGGAGGCCCAGAGCCATTTGAGCTCAGTGGAATCTGTGCTGGCCTTGGGTGTGATGTGAGAGGTGAGGTGGAGACACCCTGCCCATCAGAGGACGAGGCTTTATCAGTGTTGTGTTGCATTGTATTACCTCCTCCTGCTTAATTCATGAAGCCCTGTTTCCTATAATGAGTCATGCGAGTTTGAGGCTTGGGGAATATGATGTACACTAGCTATGGTAATGCTGATCTGCTGCATGTGTTGCCACGGCAATAATCAGAGGAGGAACGGGGAGGAAAGAGTAAACTTGAGGCACTCAGCAACCTTGTCAGGTTGGACAGCGTGACGACGCTTCAGCAGGTGTCCACTTCATAGCCCCCGTCTCCTAGTACAGGATGTTGCCATATCCTGTATACTGGCTCCCTAGTACAGTATGTCACATGCGTCTGTACTGGCTTTAATAACTGAGTTTTAGAGAGCCAACCTGTGTGAGCTGCTGATATGATAAAAAAAATGTCATGTTCTTGCGAGATTACATTTTCAAAGGGCTGTTCAAATGTGTCAGCATAGTGAGTCAGAATGTCTTACAGGTTCCAGCCTCTATTCACGCTAGGAGAAACAAACATCTCCCTGACGGAACCTATCTGCCAGCAGGTGAACCAGCCTCCATCAGCCACACAATATGGACAATCATTCCACTCTTGTTGAATTAGAAATAAGACTATTAGCTGTCATGGGACTCCGACCTCAATTCAGGAACACGGATCGGTGCGGTTTCGGTTTCCTGCCGAAGATCACTCTTCAAATATTCATCATCCCCATAATCTAGAGCCATTTGATAATTGACACTGGGTCTGTTTTTTTTCTTTTTATTATCTCCTGTCCTCATCTCAGCAAAGTGGAGCACCATTAAAGATAGCCCTTTGCCCCCTGCTCCTCTCTCCAGAGCTGCACCAACCAGGGCTATTAACTAGCCTTTTGAGACCGGGCCCGATCGGCTTCTTGGAATAGAATCTGCTGACTGTTGGAGACAGTTGTTTCTGTTAAGCTCTGCTTTCCTTCTTCCCCTCTTTTGTTTGGCCTGCTTTTCTCTGAGAGATATGAGGCCAAGGCTGGAGGACTTCCCTCCGAGCCCAGAGATCAGTTTAGCTGACGACCTCACCATTCTGTGAAAGTCCATGTCTTTGCGGTGACTTTTTTTTTGTGGTGACTTTTTCTTCTGTGTAATCCATTCTTGAAAGGCTCAATGTGTGCCTCCTGTTGTGAATGGGGATCTTGGGGGGTCAGCATGTATTTGGAGCTCACAGTTATCAGTTTGACCACAGAATCAGCATTCTTACCCTCCAGTCAATAACAGGGAACCTTCCCTTTCATCCTGAAGGTTGACTTAACATTGTGGCCAGAGATTAGAAAATAGGATGTCGAGGAGGGTGGACTATCCGGTCAGGATCTGTCTGTCAGTAAGGCTTTTTAAATCACTGTGAAATGTGTTGTGCTATATCCGTCCTCATAGTTTCTCTAACCTTTCAGACCTTCCTTTTGACGTACTGCGACACACTGCAAAGTTTTGATTTAGACTTTGCTGACTCTCAGCTTGTCAGTAAGAACAAGTGTTCTGCGTGCCAGGCCATGTAATACTGTAGATATGCGTTCATACTCTTCGTCCCCGGGCTGGCTGGCACCAGTCCCACTCTGTCCCCGCAGCACGTCGGACCTGTCAGAAGTCAGGAAAGTGGTGTCCTCTGACTTTGGGACTTTGGGACTGCTGACATCTCCATATTCCTACACCCCCCTCCCCCCCCTCGCTCCCTCGCTCCCTTGCTCCCTCGCTCCCTCGCTCCCTCCCTATCCCAGCTTCCTCCTAGTTCTCTTTCTGATTGATGTGCTCTGCCCGCCTTCTAACGTCTGTTTTCCTCTGTGAATACAGACTTGAGTCACAGA
>NC_139660.1:5682631-5700131 GCF_951799395.1 Argentina silus | reverse complement strand
TCTATCCCCCCCTCTATCCCCCTCTCTCCCCAGTGGCAAAGGAAATGGAGTGGGTGTCTGTCACTACAGGAGATGGATGGGAATTCCAAAAGTATGCATATGATGTCAGGAGCGTGTGGGTGTGTGTGTGTGGGTGTGTGTGTGGGTGTGTGTGTGTGTGTGTCTGGGTGTGTGTGTGTGTGTGTGTGTGCGTGATGAGGCCTGCTGAGGGACATATATGGCTCTGTAGCAGCAGACAGTCTCACAGTGCGTCAAGCTGGTCTGCATGCCGGTACTGTGTTAGTTGTGTGTGTCGTGTGGTGTTGCCGTCTGCCAGTGGTCCCTGTGCCATGTTGGCACGGCCCTGGCCAAGCGGACAGAGCACTGTTGCTGGGCAGCTCTATCACCTGGCTCTCACCCCTCTCTCCCACTGTCACCCCTCTCTCCCACTGTTACGTCACACACACACACACACACACACACACACACACACACACACTGCTCATTTCTAACTTTCAGTTCATATTAAAGTTCCATCAGTCTTCTATAGTGCAGTGATGAAACCAATCAGTGCTTGGTGTGTGTAATCACACATAATCACACATGTCTTCCAGGTCTTACAGCCTAGGGGGCAGCCAGCCGGCCGACAGACCACTGGCCACTGACTTCATAGAGTTGCTGTGCTGGGCTCTGGGGACTCTGTGATGAAGTATCACTAGGAACAAGTCAGACCCCAGAGAGGACGAGGGAGGGAGGGATGGAGGGATGGAGAGAGAGAGGAAGAGGGGGAGAGAGGGAGAGAGGGAGAGGGGGAGAGGGAGGGAGAGATAGAGAGAGAGGGGAAAAGAACAGTAGTGTGGCAAAGTTGTGTGTAAGGCACTTTGCCACTTTGCTGGGGGGGTCGGGTAGAGGAGAGGTACAGTGGTAGATGCCAACCTGGCTCCACACCTCTGCCGAATCACTGCAGGTACTTTGGCTCCGTCCATCTATCTTCCTCTCTCCTGCTCTATCCATCTCTCTCTCCCTCTTTTATCTTTCTCTACCCATCTCTCTATCTTTCTGTCCTTCCAGTGTGTTCTCTAAATGGCCCCTCCTCTGTGTGAATAGACCAGTCATTGCCGAGCTGGTCCACAGTGGATGAATGGCTCTCTGTGAATGGTGCTGGTGTCATGTTTCACCTCTGATTTGAGACCCGATCCGAGGACCGGAGATGTGATTTTAGATTATTCATGAGCAAACGACCCACTGAAACCCACAGTTCTGATGAGCGAACGTGACATTTGCAATATAAATGTTTGCAAGTGTGTATTCATTACGGCTAATGGCTCTGTAATGCCACCGTAATCACCTCCTAAATGAGTGTAATCAAGTGGAATGGTAGGGTGTGTGTAATGCCCATTACACAGCTGGGAAATGTCGCCGTGCCATTGTTACTCATTGAAACCCATGTCTTTGAATGGTACGACGGGTGTAATGTGAACATGCAAAGCATCAGTGTAATGTTCAATGGCTAATGGTCTGATGACGGTTAGGGTCAGAGCGGGCCGTTTGTCTGCTGCGGGCTGTGGTGTGAGGGTCTTACCTTTTGTGTTTCTTGTGCTTTCAGGGTGTGTGAGGGGAGGAGGCAAGGAAGGCGAGCGGAGGAAAAAGAACGGCTTCATTTCGAGGGCAGACTCTACATGTGTGTTCTGCTTGGCTCAACACGCCAGAAGAAACAACAGCTTCCGTCCCTGACGAACCTCTTTTGACACGGCAGTGAATCCCCACTGAAGGTTGAAGGCGCTGGACCATTGATTGTGCGACCAGAAGCTGTTCCAGAACCCCCTTCGCTGACAGGCAGATAGACATAGGACAACTGAGGCTCTCAGCATCCTAGACCTTGTAGTAGTTCTTTACAACTTATTTCCTCCTTTTCACCCTAAGGATACATTTCATAGCCAAAAGCAGGACAGCAGGGTGAAACCGTGCTCTGACAGCTTCTCATGTTCACGCCTCACAGGCCTGTAGACAGAGTCCCACTTATCAGTCCTCAGCAAAGGGAAAACAGCTTATTTGGCAGCTAACGGGAGCTTTTTCACTTTCACACTCGGCACCATTGATTCACAGACCCATCTGATCTGATTAGCCTCCCAGCCTGTTCTACTGTTTACACACACACACACACACACACACACACACACACACACACACACACACACACACACTCCCTCCCCGGCTCCAGTGTGGTGCCTGTCTCCTTTTAAATAAAAATAGCTGTAGCACGCGTGGCTGTCAACTTGTTGACACATGGCAGTGGTCTCCTCTGGCCTGGCTGGGATTAGCACATACACTCCAGACCACACCTGGGTACGAGAGACCCATCTGTGCACCATTAGCCCCTATTGAGGGAGCTGCAGTGTACTGCTGTGGTACTACACCAGCCTGTGTTTGTGCATGCGTTTGTGTGTGTGTGTGTGTGTGTGTGTGTGTGTGTTTGTTGTATTAGTGTGTTTACCCACTCTGGCAGGTGCTAGTGTCATGTCCGATCTGCTCAGCCTGTGAGAACGAGAGTGGACATGACGTGGTGGTGGTTATGAGAAACAGACTGTCATCTGCTGCTTACGGGTCGGTCTCTTACAGGGAGAGAGGTCCAGGGCCTGATTAGACTGCTCTGTCTGTGTGTATGTGTGTGCGCGTCTATCACACTGTCAGAGAAGATCAGGACCAGACTTGATGTCAATGATATAAATGAGGACACGTAAAGGTTAAACAAAAAAGACCACCTGCCCCTTTTAGTCTGTCTGTCTATCTGTCCATCTGTGATAGAGTAGCCCCTCTGTCCTTATCATTGTCCTGGTTGCCCCCCCCCCTCCCCCACACCCCACTCTGGCCGGCCCACCTCCTCCATCCAGGCTGTGTCTAAGTTCTGCCTTTGGGCCCGCGTGGAGGATGAGTGATGTCCCCACCCTGGACTATGAGCTGCTGTCCCCCGGCCCGTCTCTCCCTGGGGGGCCCTCCAGCAGCCCCCCCCTGGTCGGCGGGGATAACGAGCAGCGGACGGCCTTCGCCTTTGTGGGTCTCCTCATGCTCTTCCTGGTCTTTCTGCTGGTCCGCTGCTTCCGCATCCTGCTGGACCCTTACAGCCGCATGCCCGCCTCCTCCTGGACCGACCACAAGGAGGCGGGGATAGAGAGGGGGCAGTTTGACTACGCTCTGGTCTAGGCCTGGGGAAGGAGGGAGTCCAGACAGGGAAACCCCAGAACTAAACCTGACCCGTTGAGACCCAGACCAAGACCCAGAACGTGACCAAAACCAGGCCTCTTTCGACCCAGACCAATACCTGGACTAAGACCTTGACCAAGAGTGGTTGTGATGCATTGCTGCCTTATGGACACCCACTTCCTGCTGTAGTCCCTCTCTAAGTAGGGGATAGCTGACAAACCTCTCTAAATCTTACTTTCACTTAAATATAGTGTGCTGTATGTATCATATCTGTTTCCATCCATCCTATTGAAGCTCCCATCAGGCAGTTAGCTGTTTGGCTGTTAATGATTTTCCTCTCTGACAGCTTATGAAATGTTGTACCGAATACACATCCCTTGTGTCTTTTACAGTAATAATAGAGTATTGCTTTTTGTCAACTTTAGCCCTACATCTCTCTCTGTGGTAAATATCTGACAGCACTAAACTATTACAAGTTTACAGAAGCAGCTGCCCCTTTAAGAAACCAGACACTATTTGTCTCCATAGATTTACTCTTAAGTGTGTGTTTTGTGTCTGTATTTAACTGAAAAGCCATATCTATAGAGTATATAAATATATATCTTAGTTTATATGTTGTTTAGTTGCCCTGTTAGCTCTAGCCTACCTGCTGAGCTTGGTGAAAATGTAGTGTTCTCTGTAGGCTACGACTGCGACTTTTAGAAACTTCGAAAATGCTTTATTTTTGTATTCAGACTCAAGTTTGGAGTCTCCTTTTTGCTATTGTTCTCAGTGTTTTTCTCTGATTTGTAGCGCGCTCTGATCTTCACTTGCTGTGATTCTTGGGGTAGCCAGGTCTTGGGAACGAATAGGCAGGGCAGTCAGCTTTGCTTGAGTGTTTTCAAGATTTCTAAGTAGATATTTTTCCTAACTGCTTTGACTTTGCTACGCTGGGTTCAATCTGAGAAATAAAATGGGGTTTTCTTCAATTAGTGTTCTTCAATTTCCTGTGTGGGGTAAACTGTCTGACTGGGCAGATTCCTCCTCCTGGAGGATCAATAAAACATCTCACACCATTACTGCAGCTTTAATCACCGTAACCTGCTGCTAACGGACACTCAAGAGTAAATGGAAAATGAAACTCAAGAAGACAGTCTTTTAAAAATATAACCCACAATACTTTTATTGCCATTTATGTCACTGACAAAAGTTTAAAAAATGAATCACTCAGATTTGACAATATTGCAAATGTGTGTATATCAAATTGATGTCAAGAATCTTCTTTTGTGTGATTTGTCCAAGCATTATAAAATAAGAATTGTTTAGAAAATTACAAAATACTAGTGTGTGAGGGATGATCTGTTTAGACCTAGATAGAGATATGGATATGGTGTGGCTCAATAATTGTCATGGAAACCGTCAGTTGGTTCCGATTGGTTTCTGAGATCTACAGGCGTAGAGCCTGCATCCTACACCACCATGAGCACCTCTGAAGAACCCAAGTCTCCCATGTCTTGTTTTCTCCCTTAAATCGATCGATTGATTGATTGATGATGACAGCATATTTCAAGTTTGACATTGAAGCTGAGATACAGTACGCACACGCACATTCTTTCCTTAATGTAGTGGCAAATAAAATTAAAAAAACGAAAAAACAAACTGACAAAAAAAGATACAAAGTATACAAAGTTCCCATGTTAGAAAAATGGTTATGCATAAATATAGCCTAGGCTGTGGAACAGTGCAGTAACCTTGGATGTTCAGAGAGTAAAATCATAGTTCAGCACCGTCAATTGAGATGGCCATGTCAGGTTGAATCCTAAAGGCTTGTTACAGTGTCAACTTCCCAATACTGAGATACTGTATTGTGGGAATGCTTCACACATAGAAATATAATTCATAGAAGATACATTTTCCCTCAGATTTGACTGGAACAATATGTCCGTACGTCCACACAGAGACTGGTTGAATTGACTGGTAATGTCCTTCCTATCAATTCGAATTCTATGGCTTTCCATGCGTTTTGGTCTCTGACACTCTCACACTTGACAACAAATTATGAGCATTATGAGCTCAGAGACTATGAGCTGAGAAAGGACTATGATTGGTTAAGAGTGGTTCTTAAGGCCATGTTCTGTGATCAACAAAGATGACGCCATGTAGGATTCCGTTTGATCTTTTTTTTTTTCTGAGCAAAACAAAGTCACCAGCACTTTAAGGCCTTCAATCTTGGGTTTACAATAAGTATTTGGTTTGACAGCCTTGACGCTTTTAAAAACAACAACATCAAAAACATCTACATTTCACTTAAAAATATACAATTTAATTTTCAAGAAGCAAGTTCGATAATATTGGTTTTCAGCATTAAGACATTACAAAAGACAGACACACACAAAACAAAAACAAAAAAAAAAGAAACTAATAAAAATGTCACTTTTGCAATCAAGATTCAAGACTGCATTTTTGTGTACAGCGTTAAGAGATGGACCTATTTAGCACCTTCTTCTCTTTGAGAAAAAATCATGATAAATGAGAATTGACCTGATTGGATACATGTTTTCAGTGAGGTTCGGTGTTTACCTGTGTGTGTGCCTGCATTATGTGTGTTAAGCATCCCAAACGTTGCCTGCGGTAGCAGGTTACGTTTTCATGTACCAGTGAGGTTGTTACGTTTAGTCTCTAGCTACATCTCTCATTGGGCGGGAGTTGGTTCATCCAACAGGAGTTCAAACGACCAATCAGAACGCCAGCTCACAGTAAAGCCGTAGTTCTGTCGTTGTTCTGAACCCATCAGGACCGGTTTGCTGCGTTTCTCGGCAAAATCTCCCTGATTCAAAATCAAAGAGCAGTTTCAGTGCATGGTCAAACTGCAGCACCAATAGTACACTGTCCTGGCAGTCTATTGAAAATAGGACATCTATAAGACTGTGTAAATTTGCCCAAACCACACATTGAGGATCAGATTACCCTGCCCCCAATTCTAGCCTTAACCACTAGGGGGTAAGACAATATCTGATCCTGGCCCTTCTCCCCACTCCTCCCTCTGTCTTGCTGGTGAGCCCTGGATATGGTCCATGGAGACTTAGAGGGACAGTGGCGCCCTCTGCTGCTCACAGGCAGCATTACAGCAGAGCTACTTGTGGTTTTATGGACATGAGCTGGACTGAAGCATTGAGGTAACATCAACAAAACGCAGCATGGCAGCCCACACGAAACACACCAGCGGGTCCCTGCTTGTCATCAGGACATGACATAAACACTATACAGCTGTTGTTCTACTCTGAGGGTCGTTCGGTTGCTATGCTGAGATTGTTGACCAAACTCCCCTTTTTCTTTTATGACTAACCTGAAATGTTGTGTAAAACTTGCAGTCCTTCGTGTGAACATTTTTGAACAGTACAAATACATTAAATGACACATTAGAATACTGAGTAGGGCGAAGCGTTGACCTTTCACCCCAGGTGGGTGACCTTTCACCCCAGTGTTGTGGTTTCACAGAGAATACAGAGAGGTGAGGGACTGCTTGGACCACCGTTCACCTCAACACCTACCCCGAATATCTCCTTTCAAATCTACATCTCCACTTCATGTGTTGCACCTATACTGTCTAAACTTGACAGCCTTTATTATTACAAGACTGTTTTAACTTTCAACACTTTCATCACAACACTCTCTTAAAACATTTAATCTATTATGTGCATCGTCTTCCCTCTCCCCTCAATCCTAGTTGTGCTTCATGGAAGGCATGAATCAATTCTTGTCAGCCATTTTCTAAATCGGTGGGCAGACATTACCCACGCACAAATCTAAAATGGTGGTGGTTGTGATCCAAGCACTGCACACCTTTCTGTAATCTCCTCCACTCGTTCTCTAAGTGGAATAGAAGGGGTGGGTCAGGGCTGTGGAAGGGTAAAGGGCGGTGGGGGGGTGGGAGTGTAGTCAAGGTAACAAATAAAAGACAACAGACAAAATAAACATCAACAATTACAAAGTGGTGGTTGGGCTGGTTGACTCAGTCTTTCAAATCCCCTCTCCCCTGATTGGTGGGGATGGTCCTGGGGGTTCAGGGTTAAAGGTCAGGGGTTAAGGGTCAGTCCAGGGCTGTGGAGAGGCGCGCTCAGTGCAGGTGGATGTGGAGCTTGATGCGCAGGGCGTCTCCTAACTCTCCCAGCAGATAGTCGATGTCATGTTCATCCTCCATCTGCCTCAGACGGCGTGGGCCAAACAGCCGCAGGCTGGCGATCTCCAGGCGGTAGGACCCGGGGGGCGGTGTCTTCCTGCCCAGCCGCAGCACGCTCTTCCCGTCGCGACGCTCCAGCAGGCGGAAGTGCTCGCCCTGGTTGCCGTGGGTGATGACGTAGCGGACGTGGTGTTCGAGGGGCTCGATGGCGGGGAGGAGCTCCAGGAGGGGCTCCTTGTTGTGCAGCGCGGCAAGGCTCAGGTTCATGGGGATGGACGACTGGGTGTCCACACTGGCCATGCTCACTGACGGCTCCTGGAGGAGGGGAGGGGACACGGAGTCAGCATACAGGGCGAGCACTTCTGGAGCATTATACATGGTCAAGCACTTCCGCAGCAAGCAAACAATACACAGGCACACACAGAAACTAGACATACTTTAAACAGAGATTAAATCAAATTACTGACAGAATGGTCTACAGAAAATTCCCTACTTTGGGCTCTGCATACAACACTGCTGGCAACGTAAGAGTATTATTTTTTTATGAAAGTGGGAAAATGAGAGGGAGGGCGAGAGAGAGTGAGACCAGAGGAGAGGGAGGGCGAGAGAGAGTCGTAGCAGCAGCAGTACCTGGTCGAGGTCGTTGGCCCCTGCGTTCCGTCTGTGGCGGCCCTTCTTGCCCGCGTCTCCGTTGATCTTGCACTCGTAGCAGGCCTCGTGAGACAGACTGTCCTCATCGTCTCCCTCAGAACCATACTGACCCTGGAAGCCCTGGCCCGTTATACAGTGACTGGGGAGAAGACAGAAACACACAGACATCAGGACAGGACACATCGGTCAACCTTACAGCCAAGCCAGAAGCTAAAAAAGCTTATTTTTAATCGATAATTTGGTTTAAGGCTGCGGTTAGTGTAGTTCCACCCTCTCTGGCATGGTCAGAAAGCGATAACTGATAAGAAATCTTCCTCATTCAGAATATAACAGTGTGACAGTTTGTGCGGTGCTATCTGAAGTTGTATATTAGCCAAAGTGGGGCTAAAGTGAGTTGCTCTCCACTCACCCCTGGCCTGCTCTGTAGTAGCCCCCGGGACAGCCACACAGGTAGCCCCCGTCTGTGTTGGAGCAGCCATAGCTACAGGGGTTGCTGCCCATGGAACACTCGTTCACATCCTGGCATCCACCAGCGCCCTGCTCAAAGTCGAACCCGGACGGGCACACACACTTGTAGCTGCCCAGAGTGTTGTAGCAGGAGGCGGAGCCACACATGGACGACGACGCACCAGCACCACCAGCACCAGAACACTCGTTCTCATCTAGAGGGGGGGGAGGGAGGGAGAGAGAGGGGGGGGAAGGTTAACTCTATGGCAACATAGAAAAATGGCCAAGATTACTAAAAGATTGCTCCTGTTCCAGTTATAGCATAAAATAAAAGAAGGCAAGAAAAACCTGTCAAGATCCTTTTTTTTTTTTTTTTTTTAAACATTTATTTCACTTGTATTTAAACTTTGATGTCGTTTTCCATCTGGAAAATGTGACTTTGTCCTCCTCACCCACACACTGGTTCCACTGGTAGTGTTGCACGTAGCCCTGAGGACAGCCGCAGCGGAAGCCTCCCAGCATGTTCTGACAGCCGTGCTGACAGCGATGGTTCCCTCCACACTCATCCACGTCTGAAGGGGGACACACAGACATAGGCTCAGTCAAACATTTTCGAGTAACTTACGAATATGCCCGACAAAGTTTAAAGCGGTCCTAACTGCTGATACCTATGTGAATCTGAGTTTCAGTGTGTGTGTGTGTGTGTGTGTGTGTGTCCTTACCGTCACACTCCACTCCAGTGGAGTCCAGAGAGTAGCCTTTCCCACACTCACAGTTGAAGCTTCCAGGGGTGTTCTGACAGGAAGCCCGTGAGCCACACACGCTACTCTGGCCGTTGCACTCATTGTTGTCTAAGAGAAGGACACACATCAAAACATAAACCTCCAAATAAGGAGCTATCAAACTATCTATTCAATATCTATTCAATATCAATTCAACATGCATTCCCTTCACACACAATCCTACACAATACAGATGCGGATGAGCTCGAGGTGCACCACAAGGTGCTATCATCAGTCAATTCAACTTCTAAACCGCACATCGACCGTTGGTCCATCTCACGTAATTCCATGGATATTTACGACACTAAGGGCTGGTTTCACAGACCAGGCTTAAGACTAGTCCTGGACTAACTTTCAATGGCAAATTGCCACTGAGGATGCTTTTTAGTCTAGGGCTAGGCTTAAGCCTTGTCTGTGAAACCGGCCCTAAATCCACCAAATGCTCTCCCTACAGTACTTGGGTCATTCTGTGGGCCACTGCCTCCTCCTACTCACCGATGCAGGTGGTCTGGTGTTGGGTGAAGCCAGCAGGACACTTGCAGGTGAAGCCTCCGATGGTGTTGACACACAGGAACTGGCAGTTGTGCTGCTTGTTGGAGCACTCGTCCAGGTCTGGGGCAGAAAGAGACAGATAGGACTATTAACCACATCCAGGGATGGAAAAGGTACAATTCGTCATGCAATACTGTTAACTATGAAGGACTGTACAAGCATGAATATACTACAGGGGAGGCTGGTGGATTGATGCCACGTGTTTGATAACATTCCTCATTCCATTCCATGCATTACAATGAGCCTGTCCTATGATTTCTACCTCCACCAGCCTCCACTGACATATGTCAAAACGTTACTGTTGGGAAGTGTGGGTATACTGTATGTTTTGGGGAATGAACCCCATACAATGTAAAGAGCTACAAGACATTGTAAAAAAGTGCTGTATATGAATACAATCCTTCAGCATAATCATTAACTCTGGACAAGGATGAGGTCCAGGGCCTATACCCACCTTTGCAGGTCTTGCCGTCAGGCTGCAGAGTGTATCCTCTGGGACAGGAACACAGGTAGCTGCCCTCTGTGTTCTTACACAGGAAGTTACATGGCTTGGGGGACTGGGAACACTCGTCCGTGTCTGAAACAAAAACAGGAAACAGTCATCAGCAACATTCATTGGGTGAGTGCCCTATTGGCTGCTAATGGCTGCTGATGTAGGATTTGTGACATCACTAATCTAATCCGTCTTCTTATCATTCTAGTAGTGTGTAAAGGTCCAGAGAAAGCGGGTCGTACCACCACAGGAGGTGCCGGTGAAGTCAGCGGTATAGCCCACATTGCAGTGGCAGCGGAAGGAGCCGATGGTGTTGATACACTGGCCGTTCTTACACAGATCTGGCATCACCTGGCACTCGTTAATGTCTGCAACAACACAGGCAGGACATTTAGACGTTTTACAAAACGTAAAAAAAACCCTGCTGCTTTGTCAAGTCAGTAGAAAAGTAGAACAGTCAGAGGCATCAGTAGTACAACACAGAGACAAGGTCTTTCTCCCCCACACTTTACTCTGTAACACCCTCCCCCCCTCCCCCATCACAACCTCCCCCCTCTCCCCCTGCCCCCTCACCTCTGCCGTCAGTAGTGTAGCCAGGCCCCAGCGGGCACATCCTCTTGTACTGCACGGTGCCAGGCAGTGGGCAGAGCTCACACTGCGGCCCCCAGCCTCGCCCGATGTTGCAGCAGCACTCTGACTTGGTGACGCTGTTACGGTTGGTAGACCCCTGCTGGCACATGGTCTGGAGCACCTCGATGAAGCAGAAACCTTGTCTGTTATCTGTGGAGGGGGGGGAGGGGATGGGGGGTGGAGAGGAGGGGAGGACGGAGAGGGTGTGAGGTTAATCAACACGTAAAAGAAGCTGTCAAAGGCACCTGCTGTGTGAGTGTAAAATGTTGTATGAAGAATATTCATTTTGATAAGATACCATTTAAGGCAAACCAATGGACGGATTCTGTTAGAGTCTATAAGAATGAATAAGGGTTCAGTCAGGACACTTAAGTCGTTAATGTAAATTGGTTTAATGAAATGTACATTTAGATTTGGCGTAAAGGATGGTCTCCGCTCTGATATAGCTCCCCGCTTGAATTAAACAACATTATAATACAAATAATACACATAGCGGGGAGCCCGTTAACTCCTAACCCCCTGTAGGTAGATGACAACAGAGATAACCTGCAGGGGTGGTTGTGGGATGCTCAGATGAACAAGCCAGCGTGAACAGCTGCTCAGCTATGGTCTGTGAGTCTAACATGACTTGGCTCTTATAGCCCATCCCGTAAACATGTGGCCACCTGCGTCCTCCCTGCCATGCCGTGACTGAACCTTCGTGATACTTCAGTAGAGTACATTTTGTGTGTGTGTGTGTGTGTGTGTGTGTGTGTGTGTGTGTGTGTGTGTGTGGGTGTGTGTGTGTGTGTGTGTGTGTGTGTGTGTGTGTGCGTGTGTGTGTGTGCGTGTGTGTGTGTGCGTGCGTGTGTGTGTGTGTGTTCAGTCTCACCGATACAGGCTGTTCCAGTGGAGCTGGGCTGGAAGCCCTCGTTGCAGTCACAGCGGTAGCTGCCCACCGTGTTGACACAGCGACCGTTCTTACAGATGCCGGGCTTCGCACGGCACTCGTTAAGGTCTGCCGGGGGAGGAGGGGGGAGGAGAGGAGGGGGGAGGAAAGGGGAGGAGAGGGGGAGGAAGGTTAGAGTTTAGAACAACAATAATATACACTCACCGAACACTTTATTAGGAACACTATACTAATACTGGGTAGGGCCTCCCTTTGCTCTCAAAACAGCTTCAATTCTTCGTGGCATTGATTCCACAAGATGTTGGAAACATTCCTTTGAGATTCTGGTCCATGATGACATAATTGCATCACGCAATTCTGCAGATTTTTCAGGTGCACTTTCAAGTTGTGAATCTCCCGTTCTACCACATCCCAAAGGTGTTCTATTGGATTCAGATCTGGTGACTGGGAAGGCCACTGAAGAACACTGATCTCATTGTCATGTTCATGAAACCAGTTTGAGACGACTTTTGCTTTGTGACATGGTGCATTATCATGCTGGAAGTAGCCTTTAGAAGATGGGTAAATTGTGGCCATGAAGGGATGCACATGGTCAGCAACAATACTCAAAGAGGCTGTGGCATTCAAGCGATGATTGATTGGTATTAACGGGCCCAAAGTGTGCCAAGAAAACAAATAAAGAAGTAATAAAGTGTTCGGTGAGTGTATATCATATATAATATATTCAAACGATTGTGTCCAGCTCAATCTGCTACACTATGAGGCCAAATTATATTAATGTGTGTCATTCATCCATCTGCTCTCTCCTGTGTGTGTGTGTGTGTGTGTGTGTGTGTGTGTGTGTGTGTCTGTCTCAGTGTGTGTGTGTGTGTGTGTGTGTGTGTGTGTGTGTGTGTGTCTGTGTCTGTCTCAGTGTGTGTGTGTGTGTGTGTGTGTGTGTGTGTGTGTGTGTGTGTGTGTGTGTGTGTCTGTCTCAGTGTGAGACTCACCCATGCATCCGTCTCCGTCAGGTCGACGCTGCATTCCCGGGGGACAGATGCACATGAAGGTACCGATGAGGTTCTTACAGGTCATCCCCTTGGACTCACAGTCATCCAGACCCTCCGAACACTCGTCTTGGTCTGGAGAGAGAGAGAGAGAGAGAGAGAGAGAGAGAGAGAGAGAGAGGGAGAGAGAGATGAGAGGAAGAGAAGAGGGTTAGCAGGTGTGGTAGGCCCAACATCACAGAATTTGTGAAAAACATCACTAGTGAGAGAGAGAAACAGAGAGACATAGAAACCCAAAGAGACAGTGGCCTGGGTTGGTGCGGTGGTCTAGCACCATATCCTACAGTGCACACATATGCCCATGTTGGCATGGGTTTGATTCCGGCCCATGCCCTGCTGACATACCCTCTCCTCCTTACTTTCCTGTCTTTCTTCACTATCTATCCAATAAAAATAAAGGGGTGGGAAGAGTGCCCCACTCAAAGAAAGACAGCTCCTCCCTACTGAAAGAGCGTAGGGTGTGTGCCCTCACCTCTGCACATGCGGTGGTCATCTCTCAACACGTAGCCCCCGGGACACATGCACTCGTAGGAGCCGAAGGTGTTCACACAGCGGAAGGCACACAGCAGGGGGTTCAGAGAACACTCGTTGATGTCTGGAGAGGGGGATGGAGGGAGAGAGGGAGGAAAGTTGTACACAAGGGCCATATATTTCAGGGTGGGTTGCTGTGTCATGTAAACAACATTTTATACACACAATGTCACTCATCTACTGCTATTTAAGAGCACATGATGATCTAGGGTAAAATGTGTGTGGATGGTTGGAGAACAGTGTCAAACGTTTTTTTTTTTACGAACACAAATGAATGTAGATCTTGATGATCTGTCTACAGTATTATATTGGTTTCAATGACAGGTCAAAGGTGGAAGGTCACACACACACACACCTTCACAGGTCATCATGGAGCCAGGTTCAAAGCCCTCCTGACAGGAACACTCGAAGCCTCCCACCACGTTGGTACAGGTTCCATTCCCGCAGGGGTTCCCTATCGAGCACTCATCAGTGTCTGGGGAGAGAGAGAGGAAGGGAGGGAGGGAGGGAGGGAGGGAGGGAGGGAGGGAGGGAGGGAGGGGAGAGGGAGAGATAGTATGGGATATGTCAATTAAAGCAGTCTCAATTCTATGACAATTGAATCCACAAACAGTCAGGCACCAGACCTACACAGGTTACAGCAGAACAGGTGTAACACACTGACAGAGAGGACAGTAAGAGAAGTCAGCTCACCAACACAGTTGACCCCAGTGTAGTCCAGGTTGTAGCCAAACGGACACTCGCAACGGAACGAACCATCCGTGTTGATGCAGATACCGTTGGTACAGATACCAGGGTTGTCCAAACACTCATTCATATCTATAAAGAGACAGTGAAAAAATGGGGTTATGGAAGAATTTTTGACAGAGACCTATGGCCTATTACTTGACTAACTGAAAAGGATAAAATAGCAGTTGCAGCGTCTACAGGTAAGTGGAGTTTTTACAGGGTGTCTGGAGGACACGGCCTGTCACTCACCCTCGCGGGCGTCCCCTAGTCCAGGCAGAGCTCCATGGCCGTAGGGACAAAGGCTGTCAAAGGCGGCTGGAGACAAATAAATACATGGTCAATCATTTGCAAGGAAACGTATGGATAGAAGTGCTTTAGTATATAATCGTATGTTTTGAGTAGGTGTGTGTGTGTGTGTGTGTGTGTGTGTGTGTGTGTGTGTGACTCACCCTCGCTCTCACGTGGGCACAGCTCGCAGGGGTCTCCCCAACCCTCCCCTGGCATCTTGCTGCAGCAGCACTTGGCTTTGGTGGTGTTGAAGGCTTTGGGCACAGAGCACTTGCCCGACTCAAAGCGGGTGAAGCAGAAACTCTCTCTGGTATCTATGGTGAGACAGAGGTTTAGATGAGGCAGTCAGTAAGAGTTTTAGACAATAGCCAGTGGGTCCATATGGGTCTGAGAGTATTCACAGGGTCTTTGGTCATTACTATTTGGCCACGCTAGAAAAGGATGGAGGTCCTAACCCTATCCCTAACCCATAACCCTTACCACTAACTTAACCCCGAGCCTTAACCCAAACCATAACCCCAGATGGAGAAGAAATAGCTCAAGTACTTAGACTATTACACTATTGACTTGTGGCCTCTCTAGCATGGCCGTCTAGTGACCACTGTGCTCAGTTGGCCCTCTCTGTATCTCACCGAAGCAGCGTCGTCCATTGTCAGAGAGTACGAAGCCAGCCTGGCAGATACACTGGAAGCTCCCTGGGGTGTTGGTGCACGTTCCAAACTGGCAGATGTTGGGCTCCACCTCACACTCGTTGATATCTGGGAGGAGAGAGAGGGAGAGAGAGAGGGAGGGAGGTAGAGAGGGAGGGTGGAGGAAAGGTAAGATGGATGGAGGGGGGAATGAGGGCAGATGGATGACTGTGTGTGTGTGTGTGTGGGTGTGTTGGGCCAGATGGCCCGGTCACTGTAAGTCTCTAACACCCTGATGTGTAGGTGTGGGCGTGTGCAGGTTCTAGCTGTGTGAGCAGGTGGCTATACTGTCCAGTATGTGTCTTGAAGCCACGCTCATGTGTGTATATGCGTGTGCACCTGTGTCTATGTTACCGATACCTTTTGTATGTGTGTGCATGTGTGCGTGTGTGCGTGTGTGTGTGTGTGTGTGTGTGTGTGTCTCATACCTATACACTGGTCGTTCTGCACCTCGTACCCAGGAGGACAGATACAGCGGAAGGATCCGTCCAGGTTCTGACAGGTTCCAGGAGAGCAGGTCCCAGGTAGACTAACACACTCGTTGATGTCTGAGGAACAGCAGAGCCCCAGGTTACATGGTTGTCTAAACACAACTGTACTGTCATCTACTGTAACGTTGTAGCTGTATGATTGTGGTCCTCTGTGGCTCAGTTGGTAGAGCACGGTGCTAACAACGCTTAGGTTGGGGGGTTCGATTCCCGCTGGGACCATATATACACTGAAAAATGTATGCACTCACTGCAATGTAAGTCGCTTTGGATAAACGCGTCAGCTAAATGGCGTATATTATGATTGACAGGTGACTCACCGACACAGTTCTTCCCGTCGGGGGTGAGCTCGTATCCATCCTGACAGAGACACTGGAAGGACCCCAGGCTGTTGATGCACTGGCCGTTCCTACACACCTGGCCCACCAGGGCACTGCACTCATCTATGTCTGTAGAGGGGGGGGGGGGGCACAGGGGGGGACACCAACTGTCAGAGCTCTTCTGACAAGCATAACTTAAGGTGTCTATCTAACATGTAACACAACATGTTTGAGGCTGGTTTTGGTGGAGGCCTTGAATCGGAATGCTTTTTATCATCAAAGCATCCCGGCATACAATATCACTGCAAACATTCTAAAACGGAACTTCAATTACTCCTCAAAGGCCTACTAAGTTTAACAAGTTGGCTGAATTACTAGTATCCTTCTTCAGGACTATATGAAATGCTTTGGGTTGTGACCCAGTTACGGTACTACAGTACATACCCATACAGTCGTTGTTGTGAGTGAGCTCGAACCCGGGGAAGCAGAGACAGTTGTAGGAGCCAACGGTGTTCTTACAGGTACCGTTCCCACACGGCTGCCTGTCACACTCGTCAATGTCTGGGACAGGGAGAGAGCAGGAGGGAGACCATTACGTTTCTCTTAATACATGTAATTACTAACTACTGTCCTTGTAATTACTTTGTTATTACTATGTTAGTACTTACTACTGTACTCAGCTGTACCCACTAACTGCAGACAAGTGAAGGTACATAAAACAAAGACCGGATAACATTGAAATATGATGTGAGGTTTTAGTCAGCTGTGCTGGCGTAGTATGGTGGTCTGGTAGTTTACTCACCCATGCACATGGTCTGGTCAGCCGTAGCCTTGAAACCGTTGTGGCAGAGACAGCGGAAGCTGCCCTGGGTGTCAATACACTCTCCATGGCTACACACGTTAGGGATCTCCTGGCACTCATTACGGTCTGAAAACACACATGAACGCAAACACACACACAGACAGACACACAGACAGACACACACACACACACACACACACACACACACACACACACACACACACACACACACACACACACACACACAGAATTATCACATCTTACTGAGCACATTTTCTTATTTATCTATAATCAAACAAATGACTATTTAAGTCCATCTAATGTTAGATATAGAATCTCTACTCCAAGGCAGACTTGTCCAAGACAGCCCCAGTATAAACAAGAGGCTAGCACACAAAGCAGCACCGAATACAATTTATCTATTATCTCAGTGTGCCCTTTATTGAGTAATAAAGCTGCCATCTCTTTCACATTAATCTCTCCACTAGGGAAATCACTGTGGTACATTTAACTTAAACCACCAACATAATCCCACTCCACTCCCCTCCCCCCTATTGTTATGAGATGGTAAATCCCTGCTGGCCCTGGCAGACAGGCCGGACTCACCCACGCAGGCCCCGCTAGGGGACAGCTTGAACCCTGGCGAGCACTCGCAGCGGTAACTGCCAGGAATGTTGATACAGTTGGCGTTGCGTTGGCACAGGTTGTCTCCGCTGTTGCACTCATCAATATCTGAGGAAGAAAAACAGGAGCAGAACAGCAGCCATCAATCCCAGGAGCCATAACTGTCTGGTAAAAGCACCCTGTGAGATGGTACTGTACAG
>NC_139660.1:5657631-5680131 GCF_951799395.1 Argentina silus | reverse complement strand
TACACAGAGCAGACAAAGCTAAGAAAGAGATTGATCCCTCACCTTCCAGGATGACAGTGATTGGGTTAGGTCTGAATCCTTCTCCTCCAGGACACAGGGTCTTGTACTCCGCTACAGACACAAATAAGTACCACACAAACATTGAACCAGAGACAAAGTAATTGACATTTGAGGGTAAGATAACAGTTATTGACCTTTGATGCTAAATAACTTTTGATGCTATGGGGAGTAACTAGGGAAGGTTGGCGTAAGATTGACAAAACTTTATTGTAACGTACTGGAGTTGACGGCGGGGCAGAGTTCACAAGGGTTTCCCCAGGCCCCTCCCAGGGAGCAGCAGCACGAAGCTCTGGTCACGCCCACGCCGATCTCGGCGCTACAGGAGATTCCTCCGTCACCCCGCGCCAGCGTATCCAGGAAACAGTTCCCAACTCGGGTGTCTGGGATGGGGTGGAGGGATATGTCAAGGCAAGTCAAATCAAGAGACCTTAACTTCTAGTGTTCCATTTAAAAAAAAAAAAAACACATACAACATTTAACTTGCACCTCAGGCATACCATACGTATCATTCCTGTTACCATTTCCATCCCTATGTTCTCCTGCAGTGAGAATATGATATCCCAGCGGGCCAGTAGGCCGACTTACCCACACAGCCTACTCCAGTAGGGTTCAGCTCAAAGTCAGGCGGGCAGTTACACAGATAGCTCCCTGGAGTGTTCACACACAGTCCGTTGATGCAGTTCACAGGGTCCGCACACTCGTTGATGTCTGGAACACACACACAGGGTCAGACACACACACTCTTAATAAAAACACACACTCACACACACACACACACAGACACACAGACACAGACACAGACACAGACACAGACACAGACACAGACACACGCACACACACACACACACACACACACACACACACACACATACACACACACACACACACACACACACACACACACACACACACACACACACACACTTTATGGAAACAACGGCTGCAGTGAGAGGAGACACCAGAAAGCCCTTAGTTCTTTATTCATCCATTATTCAACATACACTTCATGTTCCAAAGCTCACAGGCTGCAGTCAGGCAGAAAGAGCCTTCCGCTCCTTATTAAACTATGAGTTATTTAGACAGGTGATACTTGTTAATGTCACAGAGATGCCGAGTGTGCATTACTGAAGGTGACTGATAGAGAGATTGAGTGTTGCTGTGAGTAAATAAGCAGTGTTGCTTGATGTGAACCTATAAGGGTTGCCAGAGATTGATGTACAAATGTGGTGCTTGCCAGATTGGGGTGGGGGAGTTGGTACTGATAAACACAGACATGCCAGCCATTTCAGTCCCTAACATGAACACTTATGACAGGTCCCACTCAGTGGCAGTCAATAGCAGCCATGATTACTAGCCTGCTTTATTCAACTTGTAGAAGTAGCTCCACACCACTGATACAGGATCAGCCATTTTCTAACCCTAAGGCTAGATATGGAGGTGAGGTCCTCGATCTGTGTTGAGGGCCATGCTCACCAGTACAGTTCCCTCCGCTGCGGTCCAGTTCGTAACCGTCGTCACAGACACAGCGGAACATCCCTGGAAGGTTCTGGCACGTTCCAAACACACAGATGTTCTGGAAGTTACACTCATCGATATCTATGGAGATAGGGCAAAATAAAGAAAGGGTTGGTTAGGCTATATTGTTACAGAGAGGAGAGAGATGAGGAAAATAAAGTCTGCGGTATTAGGGTATTTGCTTATAGCATGTGTGTTTGTATTTTCTATACAGTAGTCAACCTGTCCTGTGTACTGTATGCATTCAGCAGTGTGTATGTATGCCGAGATGGCTTCAAGTAGTGTTTGAGAGAGCCAAGATGGCTTCCAGTAGTGTTTGAGAGAGCCAAGATGGCTTCCAGTAGTGTTTGAGGGAGCCAAGATGGCTTCCAGTAGTGTTTGAGAGAGCCAAGATGGCGTCTGGTAACGGGGCTGTACCCTGGCAGGCCTTGCTGTCCTCGGTGGGGGTGAAGCCCATTTCACACTCGCAGCGGTAGCCCCCCGGAGCATTCAGACACTGGCCGTTCTCACACAGGTTCACGTTGTCCGCACACTCGTCCATATCTGTGTAGGGTGAGACAAAAGTTAACGATTGTTACCTCATTTAATCTTTCTGGTATGTAGATAACTGTGATAAGTGTGCCCTGTTCCTCTGATAATCCATTAAATGATGGGAAAAAAAAACGCTAAATGATGAATCAATGAATACATTTCACCAACACTGTTCTAGTGGCTGTGTGTGTCAGCCCTGTCTGTGTGTCTGACCTGAGCAGAAGAACCCGTCTCCGTTGAAGCCCTCTTTGCAGGCGCAGCGGTAGGAACCCGGGGTGTTGACACAGTCTGCGTTGGGGTTACAGTTGTGCTCCTCACTGGAACACTCATCCTGGTCTAGAGGGAGGGAAAGGGAGAGAAGGGGGGGGGTCAAATCACTTCACAAAAAACTGCCATGCAGGTCCCTATGGCATTGCTCAACCAATTCTGAGGCGACCGATGCTGAAAAGCTATGGGCGTAAGGTAGGTTGATTTGATGGATAATCATAGTGTGACTCATCATACAACTGACATGATAAAGCACAACAGACACAACAAAGGTGTTTCAGAGAGTATGAATTTGTCTCCGAGGGTCTACTCACCGACACACTTGATGCCATCTCCCACCCAGCCGTCCCGACAGCGACACTTGAAGCTGCCAGGAATGTTGACACAGGCAGCATGCATGTCACAGTTGTGAGCTCCGATCTCACACTCATCAATATCTGGAGAAACAACAAGGAAATCAATCAATCAATCAATCAATCAATCAATCAATCAATCAATCAATCAATCAATCAATGTGTGTGTGTGTGTGTGTGTGTGTGTACTGTACCTGTGCAGCCCGTGGAGCCCTTCTTGACAAAGTAGCCGAGCTGGCAGTGGCAGATGAAGGATCCCTTGGTGTTCTCACAGTCCCCGTGCAGGCAGATGTTGGGGTTCAAGTCACACTCGTTCACATCTGGACAGACATGGACGCACACACACGGAGGTTAGGCAGTGGGTTTAGACAGAGAGAGAGAGAGAGAGAGAGAGAGAGAGAGAATGGGAGTAAGATAGAGTTGACAGAGGGAATATTTGGTCTAGTGTCTCACCGATGCAGGTCCTCATGTCCATGGAGGCCATGAAGCCGTCGTAACAGAGGCAGCGGTACTCTCCTGGGATGTTGGTGCACTGGCCTCCATCACAGATGTCAGGGTTGTCCTCACACTCATCAATATCTACACAGGGGAGAGCAAAGTGCGGGAGACAGGGTGTCAAATGTGTGATGATTTACAGCATTTATCATATATATTGTTACCTTATACAGTGTATGCTGCAAGCCTGTTTATGTATTGTATATATGTATGTGTGCGTCTATGTGTGTGTGTGTGTGTGTGTGTGTCTGTCTCACCTGCGCAGGTCCTGAGGTCCGGCATGAGAGCGTATCCCTCACTACAGCTGCACTCGTAGCTGCCCTCTGAGTTAGTACAGTGTGTATCACAACCTCCATTCATGATCGTGCACTCATCAATATCTGAAATGGGAGACAGATATAAGGGTAGGAAACACAACACAAACACCCACCCACCACAAATCATCCATTTCTCTGTGACATTCCTGACTGGAGAGGACCGATACTGCAGTAGACAATATCAAATGAATGAATGAATTTTAGACCCCCCCTCCCAAAAAACGAACTTTATGGATAACAGGGTGGTTATGGTTCACTCACCAACACAGCCTTGTCTGTCCGGCGTGGCCTGGTAGCCCATGTCACAGGAGCACTGGTAGGTGCCCACCATGTTGACACAGTGGCCGTTCTTACACAGGTTGTCACTCAGCTGGCACTCGTTCACATCTGTTCACAACAACGGCACAACAAACGCAGAGGGAAACAGTCAGGACTGAACTGACCCTAACCCTAGTACAACCAGGTTGAATATGGCAGTTTAAATGACTGTCAGTGTATAACATTGTCAGTGTAAGACTGAGTCTGAGGTCAATAACTTTCAGACTAGATAGTGCATAGGCCTACTATTGTATATATATATATATATATATATATATATATATATATATATATATATATATATATATATATATATATATTTACTTGAGTTCTGTTTGAAGTTTGAACTGACATACATATTAAGCCCTCCAGTTCATAATATGACATAACCTTGTGTTTATGAACAGCACTCTGCTGTGCAGCTCACCTTCGCAGGAGGAACCATCAGGGGTCAGCTGGTGTCCAGGGGGACATTCACACTCGTAACTCCCTTCCGTGTTGAGACAGTTGCCTCCATGACACAGTAGGGGGTTCCTCTCACACTCATCAATGTCTGGAGAGGGAGAGAGGGAGGGAGAGAGGAGGGAGGGAGGGAGAGAGGGAGGGAGAGAGGAGGGAGGGAGGGAGAGAGGAGGGAGGGAGGGAGAGAAGGGAGTGAGAGAAGGAAGTGAGCTGTCAAAAGCGACTAAGTGCACACAGAGGATCTTTGAGGATATTCTCCTGCTCCCGCTTTTCAGCTGGAGAGCAGTGTGTGTGTGTGTGTGTGTGTGTGTGTGTGTGTGTGTGTGTGTGTGTGCATGTGCATGTATGTGTGTGTGTGTTTCTTCACTCACCCATGCAGTTCTTCATCATCATGAAGCCACTCTCGTAGCCCTCGAAGCACTCGCACTCGAAGCTGCCAGGTGTGTTCACACAGGTGCCATGGCCACACAGGTCCGGGGAGATGCGACACTCGTCAATGTCTGGGGGACACAGAGAGAACAGATTCCACTGGAGCCATTAGGGAAATACCAAACATTCATTTCATTCATTGTTGTGTCACGAGGAATGTTTCACTTTCACAGCTGAGTCTACATACAACACAACATCAAAAACAGTCTCACTATGTGCAGCAGTTTAGTTTGGCTCTTTCTGCCCCATTTTACATCGAATAGATAGTGCAAAGCATTATATGTGTCCGGCCCACTTCTCTCTGCCTCTATCCGTACCTGTGCAGTTCCTCTCCTCCATGGTGAGAGAGAACCCGCTGCTGCAGCGACACTTGAAGCTGCCGATAGTGTTCCGGCACGTTCCGTGGGAGCACAGTCCCTGGAACACCTTACACTCATTCACATCTGTGGGCAAACACACACAGACACACACCATTACACACCGTGAAACCTGTGGAGAAATACACACAACATTCCCACTTGTAGAAGAACACACAGTCACTCACTTCTCTAGAGCAACACACACACATGATCACATACCATGACACGTGCCAAATACACGGTTAGGGTAGTAAATACAGTAAATACAATACAGTGTTTTTCTCGCGTAGGTTCTTCTGGAACAGACCAATGACTCGCCTAACTACATTGTTGCCATACCAACAGTTTTGTCTCATTCCTACCTTTGTAGAAAGGTCTTCCGGTCAGGATGTCTCCTCGGTTGGCGAAGCCGGTCCCACGGGGGCAGATGGACTTGTACTCTGGCGTGCCTGGCTGGGGACACTGCTCACAGTCGATGCCCCAGGCAGCGCCCACGGAGCAGCAGCACAAGTCCACACGGTATCGCCCGGGCAACGGCTCCACACACTCGTCCTCGTCCCACTTCATGTAGCACTGCTCGCTGCGCACATCTGGATCACAGAGGGTTAACAGTTAGTTAACAACTAGTTCTCCACATTGAATATAGAGTAACACACGTTTACTTATTCACTAATGCTGTATTGTATAAACTGACAGTAACTACTGAATAAGGAGAGTGCCGTTTGTGATTAAGCTGTTATGCCATAATACAGTATGATACAAGTTAGCTTATTCGCTGTATTGTGTGTTCAGTGATACTGACCGTTGAATACTGACAGCATTTGTGATTGTTTATGTTATGCTATGCTATGCTATGCCGTCTCAGATAAGTGAAGTCATTACATCCGTTGGCGCGCCATCTTACCCACGCAGGTGCGCCCGCTTCCGTCCAGGGTGAGGCCCTCGGCACACTCGCAGCGGAAGGAGCCCTGGTTGTTCACACAGCGGCCGTTGGTGCAGACTCCAGGGAACACCTCACACTCATTAATGTCTGGGAGGAGGGGGGGAGGGAGGGAGGGAGGGAGGGGGGGGGGGGACAGTGTGAGGACAGGAAGAGGAATGATATTCATGGGTCATGAGTTTCTGTTGAGGCGGAGAGCGCTGTTGAACTAAATACCACAGAGACGTCTTTAATGACTGTGAGAGTATCCTTCCTTCACAAATGACTGAATGTGTGTGTTTGTGTGTGTGTGTGTGTCTGTGTGTGTGTGTGTGTCCTACCTTCACAGTTGACTCCCTTCATGCGAGCGAAGCCTCTGGAGCAGGCAGTGTCTGTGGAGAGAGACAACAGTTACACACCTCACACTGCGTTACCTTTATCATCATTATGCGTGCGTGCGTGTGTGTGTGTGAGTGTGTGTGAGTGTGTGTGTGAGTGTGTGTGAGTGTGTGCGTGTGTGTGTGTGTGTGAGTGTGTGTGTGAGTGTGAGTGTGAGTGTGTGTGTGTGTGTGTGTGTGAGTGTGTGTGTGTGTGCGAGTGTGTGTGTGTGCCGGTACTGACCGATCTCGCAGCGTTCACAGGGACTGCCCCAGGCAGCTCCCAGCGTAGAGCAGCACTCGGACTTGAGCGTGGCCCCGTTGATGTTCACCTCACAGCGGCCATCTTGGATATTCAGCCAACACGTTCCCTTCATACTGTCTGTAGAGAGAGAGAGAGAAAGAGAGAGAGAGAGAGGGGAGAGAAGAGGAAATGAAATGAGAGGAGAGAAGAGAAGAGAGGAGAGAGAATATCAAGGTACTGTATATTCCCATGTACATATCTCTCTTTGATGCACCCAGTTCATTACCAACACGACAGACCGAGAGCAATAATGCAGATGTCTGTTCAACAGCTGGCGGCTGCTCAAACCCATGCATCATTGGCTTTAATCCTATGCTATTGGATTCCTAATGGACTGAGAGCTCAGTCATAATAAATGTGATGTGCATTAGTCCTAACCACAGGCCCACCCAAAAACTAGACCGCAATTTACACTTACTCAGTGTACTGAAGCAAAGGAATATATCAGGCTGACAGAACCAGCTCATATTTAGTATTTATCTAATGACTCATATGACAGAGAAGATTACGTCTTTAGATGAATGCTAAGATGCCCCTGGAAGGCCTCCCAAACTTGTCATCTTCTCTGTTTAGAAAGAATAAACTTCTATGGGGTGTGTGTGTGTGTGTGTGTGTGTGTGTGTGTGTGTATGTGTGTGTGTGTGTGTGTGTGTGTGTATGTGTGTGTCATCATACATTCACAGTGTTTATTTATAGTAGAATAAACCTCTATGACACCTAGAAGGCCATGGCACTGATCCCACTCTTCACTCCTGCAGCTTCACTCTAACAATGCGATCATTATCTGACAGAGGTTCCTTGTACTCTGTATACGTGTGTTTGTGTATGTGTGTGTGTGTGTGTGTGTGTGTGTGTGTGTACAGTATGTGTGTGTATGTGTGTGTTAACCTGGATGTGACCTCATTGATTTTAATTTGAGTCAGATTTGAGTCGGGCGTGTGGGACGGACTGGCTCTTACCCACGCAGATGGTGTTGGTGGAGTCCAGCTTGCTGCCGTGGGAACACTCGCAGTTGAAGGACCCGGCAATGTTGCGACAGACTCCGTTAACACACGGGCTGGACTCACACTCGTTTATATCTGAAACACATGGGCAGGTCAGGTACAAGCAGAGAAGGGACAGATGAATGGGTCATCTCGAGTTTAGCTTGACATTTAGACAGACACTAGTTTACATTAACAAAGACAGGACAGGACATAAGTAGGTCACTAAACACAAAATCAACAGTTACAGCATGCAGCACACATGGTTATGATATATTTGGACATATATTGACATACTGTATATATATATATTTATTTTGACCCCTCAAATCGAGCACTAAGTCCCCAAACACCAGACAAAACAAATATACTGTACTGGTAAGCTAAAAAAGTCTGCATGTGTGTTTGTATGCATTCGTGTGTGTGTGTGTGTGTGTGTGTGTGTGTGTGTGTGTGTGTGTGTGTGTGTGTGTGTGTGTGTGTGTGTGTGTGTGTGAGAGAGTGCTCACCTTCGCAGGTCTCTGAGTCGGGTTTGAAGACGGAGCCCTTGGGGCAGGAGCAGGTGTAGCTGCCGGGGGTGTTTCTACACTGGCCGTTGTCACACAGCAGGCGGTTGACCAGACACTCGTTGATGTCTGCAACACAGGAGAGTTACAGGAGGGTTGACTGACTCATCACACACCCACATACACCAACCATGTAACCATGTTTACTGTGTAAACACAATCTTAAACAAATGTTCATACCTCAGAAATGGTCTTAAGTCACAAGAACACATCACACTGTTGAATAAGGGACCCAGCTACACTCTAACTACTTTGAGATGGGAACAACTGACCTTTAAGTCCCCTTTAAGCCCCTCTCCCTTTAAGTCCCCAAGACGACCCCTTTTTTTTAAATCCCAAAATGGACGTCTCTCAAGTCAGACTCACCGACGCAGTTCTTGCCGCTGGAGTCGGACTCGTAGCCGATGTTACAGATGCAGCGGTAACTCCCTCTCAGGTTCTCACACATGCCGTTCTGACAGATGTCAGGGTCCAGGGCACACTCGTTAATGTCTGAGGAGGGGACAGACGCAGAGACACAGAGACACAGACAGACAGAGATGCAGAGACACAGAGACACAGAGACACAGAGACACAGACAGACAGAGAGACAAGAGACACAGAGACACAGACAGACAGAGAGACACAGACAGACAGAGAGACACAGACAGACAGAGAGACACAGACAGACAGAGAGACAGAGACACAGAGACACAGACAGACAGAGAGACACAGACAGACAGAGAGACAGAGACACAGACAGACAGAGACACAAGAGACACAGAGACGTGAGCTAGGGTTCCACTAGACACTACAGTACAGAACATGTTTTCGTTTCACCTTTATTTATCCAGGTTCGTTTAATTGAAACCAGATCTGTTTTACAAGGGAGACCGGGCCCATCCTCATCTTTGGGTTAGCCTTATACAGGGTTATACTATTGCAGTACTAGAACTAAAGTGACTGTGATAGCAGGTTGGGCCTTGAAAGCCTTAAACAAACAAGCCGTAGAAACAGCCCTGATGGGCAATGAAGGTACAGTCACATGACAGTAACATGACATCATCTTAAAGTTCCTCACCTCTCCCGTCAGCGGTGATGCCTATCCCACTGCTGCATACTGCCTGGAACTCAGCTGAGAGACGCAAAGCACGGAGGAACATGTTAATGGACCACTATATCCACTGTGGCTGAAGGTCAGCATTATTGCATTGCAGATGCGGTCCTCTGTGGCTCGGTTGTTAGAGCATGGCATTAACAATGCTTAGGTTGTGGGTTCGATTCCCACTGGGACCATATATACTGAAAAATATATGCACTCACTGCAATGTAAGTTGCTTTGGATAAAAAGAGTCAGCTAAATGGTGTATATTATATTATTGAAACATTCCTCATTGAAAAGAAGGACTAGACAATGAACAGATGATCAGAGTTTCGGAGTGTTGGTCACCTGAGTTGCGGGCGGGGCATGGTTGGCATGGTTCTCCAAAGCCGTGTTCAGGACTGGCACAGCAGCACTCAGACTTGGTGACAGCGCCAGGGAAGGGTCGCGAGCACGTGCCCATCTTGATGGCGCCGTAGCAGGTGGTGCGCATGTGTGTGTCGACACACACTCTCCCGTCCACGTCGATGGCCAGGCCAGGCGGGCACTCGCAGCGGAAGGAGCCCTCGGAGTTGATACAGCGGCCGTTCATACAGATCCCCGGGGTCAGGCACTCATCAATGTCTGAGAGAGGAAGGGAAGAGGAGGAGGAGGAGGAGGAGGAGGAGGAGCAGAGAGAGAGAGAGATGATCTCATTATTTGGATAGTCAATTCAATATGGCTTCATCATTCCCCTATAATGATCTGTTGATACTCGGACTATCAACAAACTATCCATACATTTAATAGACGTCAACTTCCACTTTGACATGCAATGAGGAGGTTTACAGTACCAACCACACTGTAGACATTGAATGTTCCAGCTGCCACTACTGTATATACAGTGGCCTGGATGATCGTCAATCATCTGTGGGGGAACTTTGCATAAACGTTTACATCTGACTCACACAGAGTCACACTGTGTCTATGGTAGAACATACCGGTGCAGTAGCGTCCGTTAGGTGCCAGGGCAAAGCCGGGCTTGCAGATACACTTGAAGCTGCCGTCCTCATTGATACACATGCCATTCAGACACATGTTGGTGGTGGCACACTCGTCGTGGTCTAGAAGAGCACAGGAGGGCATTTTAGTTGTTTTCTTACCTACTCACACCTTTCTGTTCGTTGCAACTTTTGCTGAATTGTATCAATTCATGTTTTACCACATGTAAGACTGAGAAAATGTGTTTGTGGGGCATGTATATGTGTACTTACATCTTGCAGCGCTCTGAGACGTACGTGTACTGTAGATTGATTCTATAACCACACAGGTGTGTGTGTGTGTGTGTGTGTGTGTGTGTGTGTGTGTGTAATGGCTCACCGATGCAGTTCTTCCCATCAGGAGTAAGCTCAAAGCCAGCGTTGCAGATGCACTGGAAGCTTCCGTCAGTGTTGACACAGCGGCCATTACGACACATCACTCCATTCACAATGCACTCATCAATATCTGTAGAGGGGAGTGTGTGTGTGTGTGTGGGGGGGGGGGGGGGGGGGGGAGAGGTGTGTTTATTTTACCTTACTTATCTTACTGTAACTTAACATCACTTCATATCACTTTATACTTTAAGGCATTGAATCCCCTTGTGGACATGTGTATTTAACTCAACTGTCTATATATTAGCCTGGGTGCAAGTCTGTCCCTGCTTAGTTTAGCCATTTTGTTGTTGTCTTAAAGGAGAGGTGGCTAAAGCATGAATAGGTGGACATCAGGGCTACCCATAAACAACTGTTGTATCATGCGCTGTAGTTTTTGTAGTGAATGATTGGAACGTACCAATGCAGGCCTGCTTGGTGGGGGTGCCCTGGTAGCCTTCGTGACACTTGCAGTGGTACGACCCAGGTGTGTTGACACAGTCTCCATTGACGCAGGGGTTGCTGACGCACTCGTCCACATCTACACGAGGAGAGGAAGAGAGAAGGAAGACGGTTCATGTATAACTCTCTCTCTCTCTCTCTTAACATCCCTCTATGTCAGAGGTTGAATCACACACGGGAGAGTTGTGAGAGTTCCCTGCACACTCTGGAGTCAAAACCCCTGGTATTTGTAGCACAAAACTTTTACAGAGTTGACATTTCCTGGAGAAGTTCCATGTCTGGTCTGAAGATGGCAGTAGAGTATATGTAATACCATGACAGTACCAAACAGGACCAAAGGCAAGTGATACAAGACAGTGATTCGTAGTTGGACTAGCTGGTGATGAGGCCGAGAGATGACTGGATCATGTGCTCAGGATGGATGTCAAAGCCATCCATTAATACAGGAAAAGGAAAACAAACAGCTTAAAGTGTACACTACTTAAAATACATTCTAGTGAGAGGCCTACAGAGGTCAGAGTTAAAGTTGTGTGTGTGTGTGTGTGTGTGTGTGTGTGTGTGTGTGCGTGTGTGTGTGTGTGTGTGTGTGTGTGCAGGAGAGTGTGCAGCTTACCGATACACTCCCCACGTACGTCCTGCCTGTAGCCCATGTTACACTCGCAGCGATAGCTGGTTGGCGTGGGGATGCAGCGTCCATTCAGACACAGGTTGGTGAAATGCTTACACACGTCAATGCTGTCATTGATGGACACCGTGCCTGCGGATACACAACACATCACACAACCTGTCAGACATCACTGCCATCATCCTAACTTAGACTCTTACCAGATTAGTCTCACGGAGATGAAATCTCTCTGGCTATAGAGCAAAAGGTGAAAGGTCACACTTACCCAATCTAACATTTATTTACTTATTTTTAGGGCATTTCTGCTTTATTGGAATAGAGACAGTAGAGATTGACAGGAAGGATGGGAGAGAGAGGAGGGATGACATGCAAGACATGTCGATGGTCGGAATCGAACCAGGAACGTTGCGATTATGTGGTATGCGCATTAGTGTGCTACGCCACTAAGCGTCGCCCAATCTAACATTTATGAAACAAACAACCATGTCCATCCAGCCCGTATGGCCACTCTATGGTACTCTATGGTACTCTATGGTACTCTATGGTACTCCAACTCACCTATGTTGGGGATAGGAAGTTGACCTCCATTCCCTCTGAAGCCGCCTCCTCCCACTCCTCCGTTTCCTCCTACCCCTCCTCCGTTGCCGTTCCCGTTGGGGTTCAGTTTGTAGCCGCCGCCGTTCCCATAGCCGTAGCCGCCGCCCCCCCCGTTGGGGTACCCTCCACCGTTGGGGTACCCTCCACCGTTGGGGAACCCTCCGTTGGGGAACCCTCCGTTGCCTGTGCCGTGGGGAAGCCCCTCGATACACAGCCTTCTGTACTCATCTACAGGACAGAGAGCCAAGGAGAGAGTTTATGAATACCAGCAGTAGTAGTTATTGTTGACCACACTCAAACACACATTTGAGAGCAGCGCCTGGACTGGAGCAGCGCCTGGACTCGAACAGCGCCTGGACATACTATAGTAATAGCTGGGAAAAAGTGTATGTCCTGTATATACACTCACTGAGCACTTTATTAGGAACACTATACTAATACTGGGTAGGGCCTCCCTTTGCTCTCAAAACAGCCTCAATTCTTCGTGGCATTGATTCCACAAGATGTTGGAAACATTCCTTTGAGATTCTGGTCCATGATGATATGATTGCATCACGCAATTCCGGCAGATTTTTCTGGGGCACTTTCAAGCTGTGAATCTCCCGGTCTACCACATCCCAAAGGTGTTCTATTGGATTCAGATCCGGTGACTGGGAAGGCCACTGAAGAACACTGAACTCACTTGTCATGTTGATGAAACCAGTTAATCGCTGGGAAAAAGTGTATGTCCCGTATATACATGCTCCACTGCTCTACCTTGAGTAGTGTCTCTCACCCTGTCTAGGAAGTGTGTGTGTGTTTTTCAGCAGGGCGAGGGGAGTGAACCCCAGAAGAAGTAATAGACTCCAGTCTGAGCCAAGGAGAAGGCCTCCCATTGTAATGAAGAGTGGTGGGATTGTCCATCTCTTTCCCTCTCTCCCACACACACACGCTCACACACGCTCACACACACACACACACACACACACACACACACACACACACACACACACACACACACACACACATAGTTATGAGCAGACACAAATCAGACACTGGAGACACGCTCAAGACACACTCGCATGGGGGAACAGACATATATTCCAGCTTGATTGAAGAGACTGGGGTCATTATCTTCACCCCAATCTTTTCCATCTTTCTGTGTTTTCAATTATGATGTCATGTAGTTGAGTTTTGAGTGGAGCCCCTTTTCCACAGTGGTGTGATGGGGTCTAGGACACCATACTGCAGTCCTGCTGGGCTGGTGGATGATTTACATTGACACTAATAGGTTTCAATGCTATGACCAAGTTCAACTAGCTCTACAATGTAACACATGTAACAAAAGGAAACCTCAGTTAGTCATGTGCAATAGAGCTGTGGTCATTTGCTGGGTGGTGTCTAGTGAGAGTGTGTCTGTGTGTGTGAATGTGTGTGAGTGTGTGTGTGTGTGTGTGTGTGTGTGTGTGTGTGTGTGTGTGTAAGTGTGTCTGTGTGACTGTATCTGTGTAAGTGTGTCTGTATGAGTGCATCTGTGTGAGTGTGTGTGTGTGTGTGTGTGTGTGTGAGTGTGTGTGTGTGTGTGTGTGTGTGAGAGTGTGTCTGTGTGAGTGTGTCTGTATGACTCCACGTAGCCCCTGTGGGTCTATCTGTTGTGAGTTGTGTGTGTTGTGAAACAGAAGAAAAAAAGGTTTTGACTCTGTGGTGAGTCATGGTGAGAATGTGAGAGGGAGAGTGTGCTCTCTGTGGACCAGTCATGGTCTGGGGTTGTATAAGGTGGTCAGACGTTGCGTCACATGACGATGGGACTGTGAGACTGTGGACTTGGACTCACCCGGGTTTGTGGTTTGTGAGGTTAAGGTGAGGCTGTGTGAGGGAGGGAGGGAGGGAAGGGAAGAGTGTACTCACCGGACCCCCTGACGGGGCACATCTCTGGGATCAGTCCTGAGGCCCAGCAGCGTCCCGTGTCGCAGCAACACTGCATCTTAGTGTACTGGCCCCCCAGCTCGGCCGCACAGCGCCCATTCGCCAACGCAGAGAAACACGTGCCCACGCGCTGATCTGAGAGGGGGAGAGGTAGAAAAAAAGGAGCAGAGAGAGAGAGAGAGAGAGAGAGAGAGAGAGTGGTCAGTAAGACTCAAGGTGAATCACTCAAAAACAGTTTTCGACACAACCAGGGCTGACTATACTATTGGCCATGTAGAAAATATCCAAATGTGTTGAACTAATTAATCTGAATTAGAATAATGGGATCAATAATGCCCCCCCCCCCCCATCCCCCTACTTGGGATGTTTCTGTTGAGGGGTGACAGTGGAGGAGGTGTGGTCATTAGCCTTGAGGAGGGGTTAGAGGTAACAACCGTCCCCAATTACCTGAGCTGCTTTCACCCTGAAAGTGAGGAGCACGCCTGCCCTTTACATGGAAGCCTGGGAGGAAGCTGCTTTATGGGCTGGGAGTGGGAAAGGTTACCAGGGGTCCTGACTAACTGCAGGCATCTAAAGGGGCCTCCTAAAATGGGCCTGTTTGCTACAGCTTCCCAGGTCAGGGTCAATGGGGCGGGGGTTCAGAAAGGGTGTGTTTGGGGGTAAGTGGAAAAGAAGGGTCTCCAACTCCCTGGGTTTGGGAATGTTTGTGTGTGTGTGTGTGTGTGTGTGTGTGTGTGTGTGTGTGCGTATGTGCGTGTATGTGTGTGTGTGTGTGTGTGTGTGTGTGTGCATGTATGTGTATGTGTGTGTGTGCATGTTAGTGTATGTGAGTGCGTGCAAGCATGGTGCGTGTGTGAGAGTGAGTGTGAAAGTGTATGGGGAAAGAGAAAGAGAGAGAGAGAGAGGAAAGAGGGGAGAGGGGGGAAGGGGGGGGGGGCGCTAGTCGATTAACTTTGCTAATGAGCCAGCAGTCTGGAATTAATCAGTTCCATGTGGAGCAATCCTGGCCAATTATATTGGACATGAGAAGCTGTGTGTCTGGGGCTTCAGCAATGCACTTTCAACAGAACTCAACCCCCCCGGACCCCTTCTCAGGGACCAACCCTGGGGGGGGGAGAGAGAGGGGATGGGGGGGGGCGGTGGTGATGGGGATGATGATGACTTAAATTGGAACCAGACCCTGCTAGCTAGTGAGAGCACAGACAAACGTATGCTTTCATTTTGCAGGCATTTTTACAGACTGGGCTTTGCTTTCACAGTGCGACAGGGCATTAGGCTCTGATTAGGGTCGGGCTCAACAGCTCCCCCCGGCCCGCTTCTCCATGCTACGGCTGAAGCCCCAGAGCCCAGAGCCCAGAGCCCAGAGCCCAGAGTCACAACCCAGAGCCCAGAGCCCAGAGCCCAGAGCCCAGAGCCCAGAGCCCAGAGCCCAGAGCCCAGAGCCCAGAGCCCAGAGCCCCAGAACCCAGAGCCCAGAGCCCAGAGCCCAGAGCCCCAGACCCCAGACCCCAGACCCCAGAGCCCAGAGTCACAACTCAGACTCAGACTCAGACCCAGACCCCAGCCCAGGGCCAGGCAGGCAACCAAGAAATCAGCCGCGGTCTGCCGACATTCCAAGACCCCCCCGCTCAACTCATGAGTTCCCAACCCGAGAGAGGGGGAAGAGGGGGGGGGGGGGGGGAAAGGGGAAGGAGGGGAGATTTAATCAATAATTCTGGGTCAGGAGGAAAGCAAGGGGGAGTTTAGTTACCTTACCCTCTCCACTCACAAATTGCACCCAAGCAAGAAGGCGCAGCACAGCAGCCAACTGGGGACCTATCATTGGCCTGGCTGTGTGTGTGTGTGTGTGTGTGTGTGTGTGTGTGTGTGTGTGTGTGTGTGTGTGTGTGTGTGTGTGTGTGTGTGTGTGTGTGTGTGTGTGTGTGTGTGTGTGTTTGACCGCACGGTCTGAGACGGAGGATATATGAGGGCCATGTCAATGTGTCAGACATGGCTGAGATCTGGGCTCTTCTTTATTTGTTCCTGGGGACTCTGCAGTTCAGCAGGTTACACAAGACAGATGGCTGGTCGGGGTGAGAAACCACAAAAGTAGGAAGAGAAAATGGGCCCGGAGGAAAGAGGGAAGAGAGGGATGACAGAGAGAGAGGGAGAGAGTGAGAGAGAGAGAGAGAGAGAGAGAGAGAGAGAGAGAGAGAGAGAGAGAACAGGCGGGAGACAGAGAAAGAAAGAAGGTCTGTCCCGTCAAGAAGAGACTGGGGAGGAAAGGGAGAGAGGAGAGGGAGAGAGGAGAGGGAGGGGAGGGAGGAGAGGGAGAGAGGAGAGGGAGGGAGGGGAGGGAGGAGAGGGAGAGAGGAGAGGGAGGGGAGGAGAGGGAGAGAGGAGAGGGAGGGAGGAGAGGGAGAGAGGAGATGAAGGGAGACCCTTTGCCAGAGTCAACAGCGAGCATCTCTAGCCTGGGCTCAGGAATGTTAGCAGAGGGAAATAGCTCCTGCATGACATGCTCTCCTCTCAGTCTACCCCTGATACACAGAGAGAGAAAGAGAGAGAGAGAGAGAGAGAGAGAGAGAGAGAGAGAGAAAGGGCTAGGAAAAGAGAGGGAGTCTCTTAGGTAAGAGAAAACCGAGAAAGCACGAGACCCAGCTCTGTCCTCCCCTTCCTCTCCCAGTTGGAACATGTCATATGTCCCCCTCCCTCCCCAGTGGACCGTCTCGCCTGGCCCTTCCTAACATACTACAGCCAACAGCTCATTTCCTACACGCATGTTCCTAATCGGACAACGCTTCCCTCTCCCGCTGTTCGATCCCTCTTTGTTCCGGCTCTGACAACAGAGAAAGGGAGAGTTTAGTTTTCCTCCCCACCAGCCCCCTCTCCCTCCCCACCAGCCCCCTCTCCCTCCCCCTCTATCCCTTCCTCTCTCCCCCTCTATCGCCCCTCTCACTCTCCTTCTCTTTCCCTATCTCTCTCTCCCTAACCCCGTCTCCATCTCTCCTTCCCCTTCAGTCCTACAGTATCCTCTCCCCCACTCTCAACCGCACCCCCCCCCTCCCTTTCTCTCTCCCATTCCCTCAACCCCCCCTTTTCTCTCCACCTTCTCTCTCCCCCTCTCTCCCCTCCCGGTGTTGGCTCATCCTGCTTGTTGTGGAGCTGGTGTCAGCTTTGTTCTGCTCACAGTCACTAAGTGATGCCACATGTCTTCTACCTTGACTTTAAAAACAATCCATCTGCCACACGTCTGCCTGGCAGAGACACAGACTGGGCTCCCTGTGAGATGGATGTCGTCCACCCCTGTTCATTGTTCATTGGCATTTTTCAGCCCCCCCCCCCATGCCCCCCCATGCCCCCCTTGCCCAAAGACAACAAACAAAGTACAGCAGAGATTTTTCAATTTTCAACAGATGATGGAAAATGGATCGCGTGCCAAAGACGGGTGAAAACACCGAAAAATGACCCGGGAGGGAGTTCTGAATGAGGCATTCTCCCAGCACAACTTTTCAATTAAAGCAATCAAGTGGTTCTGCTTGACTACAGGGTCTCTGGGTGAGGCAGAGTCGGGTTCACGCACGTCGGACGCTGTTTGGAAAGGGGAGGAGAGCAGGCGTCCATTTTGGGGCGAGCTAGCTGAAGATGATTGCAGGCCTACCTTCACACCTGGTAGTGTTTTCACTGCAGATGTCACGGCTCTGCTTCCGCTGTGTGTGTGTGTGTGTGTGTGTGTGTGTGTGTGTATGTGTGTGTGTGTGTGTGTGTGTGTGAGTCAAAGAAGCACTACCACATATTAGCATAGTCAAGGTTGAGCAGCAAGCGCACGTTCTTGGAACTGCACATATTGACCGCAAGCTTCCTTGACTCATCAGAAAACTACTCACAGGAAAGAGGGATGAAGGGAGGGGTGGAGGGAAGGGTGGAGGGAAGGAAGGAGGGAGGTGTCTGTCCAGATGTGAGCACTCAATGGCTAGCCAGGTGGCTAAAAGCAGGGTGAATGAGATGGGGGGGAAGAAGGAATGTGTGTGTGTGTGTGTGTGTGTGTGTGTTTGTTTTACTCACCTACACATCTGGACCCGTCTGTGCTGGTGATGTAGCCGCGGGGACAGGTGCAGACGTAGCTGCCGGCCGTGTTGGTGCACTCACCCCCATCACACACACCTGGGATGGTACTGCACTCATCAATGTCTGAAACACAGACACACAGACACAGACACAGACACAGACACAGACACAGACACAGACAGACACAGACACAGACACACACAGACACAGACACAGACACACACACACACACACACACACACACACACACACACACACACACACACACAGGGTAAAGAGTTAGAGAACACATACACTATTAATCACATACACCTTCATATAACTTCAATCACAGACTTTCTATAACCACATCAGTCAAATACAAAGGGAGTTCCCGAGTAGAGCCACTACACATTACTGTTCTATGGAGGGAACCACCACAGAGACACAGTCAAGTATGGGAGGCTGGTGGAGTCCTCCGATTTCTACCTCCACCAGCCTCCACTGCAGTCAAGCCAACTCAACTGAGGTCTGAAGTCTACAAAAGAGGGGGGTTCAATGGAAAAGTCTCCTGGTCTGTTTCCAGCCAAACACTCATGACTGTGTTTCACGCTGCTCTACGTTTAACAATGTTCAACACACCTCAGTGGACTTCATAACTGTGGTTGAATTTAAGGAGGTCCAAATAGTGAGAGTTTCCATCCCACACAAGATGGGATCACATCAACACAGTGGAGCTGCACCACAGAGCCTACAGTACCTGGGAGTGGAGCTGCACCAGGGAGCCTATAGTACCTGGGAGTGGAGCTGCACCAGGGAGTCTTATATACAGTACAGTGGGACACTGGGCCTGGGAGTGGATGAGTGCTAGAGAGTCTAACCTAGGCCTGGGAGTTGAGCTGCACCAGAGAGCCTAACCTAGGCCTGGGAGTTGAGCTGCGCCAGAGAACCTAACATAGACTTGGGAGGCAGTCAGCAATAAGAAGTAATACAGTAAGACTTGGCATGACCTAGTACCTCTGAATGCTATACTGTATGATTGGTAAGTAGAAGCGAATTTCCAGAAGTCATTGGGTTTTTATGACGTGTTACGCTTATTTATATGCATACGTAATGACAGTATGCGTGTAGACCGGGTGTGTGTATCGTGCCGTGTGAGAGGCGTAGTGGTGTGTGTGTGTTGTCGGCAGGTTGGCATTAGTGGTGTGTCTGGAGTGGTGTGTGTGTGTGTGTGTGTGTGTGTGTGTGTGTGTGTGTGTGTGTGTGTGTGTGTGTGCCTGTGTGTGTGTATGTAATGACGCACACAGTGGGAAGTTAAGAGGCACCGCGTTCCCCTGCTGAGTATTGTCCAAATGCAGTGGTAAAAAAGGCTCTCCTGAGGTCATAAAAGCCCAGCAAAATAAACCTTGTGTCAGCATTCCCCATGAATAGAGCCAGACTTTACACACACACACACACAAACACGCGCGCACACACACACACACACACACACACACACACACACACACACACACACACACACACACACACACACATAGACATGGAGCTGTGTGAGAAGGGAAATGTCTGCCACCTGGATAAATGACCACTGTTCAGCCATCAAAGTGTGCAAAGTGTGTGTGTGTGTGTGTGTGCGTGTGTGTGTGTGTGTGTGTACACAGTATGTTCATAAGAGAGAGGCTGTACAGTATGTGTGAAAAATGTGTGTGTATGTGTGCAGCAGAATGTGTGTGTATGCCAGTGTGAGTGTGTGGGCCTATAAGTGTCAAAGCGATGGGGAGGTCCGTGTATATAATGAGAAAGTCAACTCGTCTTTGCCTCCCAGATGCTGTAAGTGTGTCTTTGTTCCAGTGCTAACTGCTGGTGCAGAGCCAGAGGACTGTATTTATGGAAAGAAAAAATGGGGGGGGGGGGGAGAGGAGAATAAAGAAAGACCGAAACATGGCTTGGACCGAGAAGGAGCTATGAAACCCAGCAGGTTGCGTTGCACAAGAAGAACTGCCTCCCTGATGTCTTAACTGCTCCAAAGCTGGCTCCATTGGGACCAAGTGAGAAATGAGGCTATGTTTGTGCATAAACTTGAAGGGTATTTTCATAGAGTACATATTTTCCCTCAGGAGTAAAGCTGATAGTCTATGTTTTACAAAATTGGGCTTCAAAGCTCATGGCTGTGCTATTCGAGGTATCTGGGCTTTTATGGTTGTAGAATCTGTTGTGTTTTAATGGCCTTTGGAATGCTTGCGTTTTTTTAAACAAAAAAAGCTGACTGCCCCACTCAAGTCATAAACAATGTTCCCTAAATGCTCCCCTTCCACTCCTCCAACACCCCCCACCTTGGCCCAAACTAAGCCCATGGATAGAGCCTCTGGCTTGGGGGCTGATCCACGACAGTGTCCCATTGTCCTGTAATTATCTCCCATCTCACCATTCCTCACCGTTCCTCCCCCCTCCTCACCCCACCAAGCTTCAAAGACCACCAGGCACCTCTCCTGCAAGTCCAACAAATAGGCCTCCAGTCACCATTCGGTACTGCACATTCGGTAGGCCTCTAAGTGACACAGGAACAACAGCCGGTGTGTTTGTCTATGTGTGTGTGTGTGTGTGTGTGTGTGTGTGTGTGTGTGTGTTTATATGTGTCCAAGTATGTATGCATGCATGTGTGTGTGTGTGTGTGTGTGTGTGTGTGTGTGTGTGTGTGTGTGTGTGTGTGTGTGTGTGTGTGTGTGTGTGAGAGAGAAGCTCATTTGAGGATCCTCCAGGTGTGGATGTTTAACCCGTAAGTGACCCTCAGGGTCTTCTGATCCCTCCAGCTGTCTCTGGAGTCTGGACTTATTATCTGTTTCTTGAGTCTAGCCTGTATGTGTGTGTGTGTGTGTGTGTGTGTGTGTGTGTGTGTGTGTGTGTGTGTGTGTGTGTGTGTGTGCATGTGTGTGTGTGAAGCGGAGGAGGGGGGGGGGGGGGGGCGGGGGCTGTGTAGGACCTTTACAGGGGGGCTGTGAAGGGGGCTGTGAAGGGCTGTGAAGTGAGGTGGGTTTCAGGCCCTAGGAGCTGTGGGGTTTGGTGGGACCCTGGGGAGATAATGGGTGAAGTGGGTACTGTATTTGGGACCTGCCCTGGTCAGGCTCTGCCCTGTATCAGGTGAGTGGCTCCACATGCCTGGAGGAGTCCAAGGAAGGAATGCGACCACAGAGGCCCACACTCAGACCCTGTTGAGTACCTCTGTCCACTCCTACACCCCTACCCATTCCAACTGTCAACTGGAGCACCATAACTCCCCGTAACGTTCAGTCTGATCATTGAGGACCGAAATCGAACAGATGGGTACAATTACACTCTGACTTTCACATGCAGCTAGAGGGAGTTCACAACTGTCAGGGGGAGCAACTCCTTCAGTATTTACTTACCATGGCATGGTAGTGTCAAGGTAAACAAGTACCAAACAATTTGTTGTCAACGACGAACGTTGTTGTTAACGACACAGCATCAGACAGTGTAGCTCTTCTTGGGTCTGTAGAGTACCTCTTTTGGCTGAAACAACAGCCCCTTCCAAGCCCCCCAAAGAGTAGGCCCGGCTCCAACACCCACAACCCCTGCTGACACTAAGTGTCTGCCTGTTTTCTCTGCGCATTGTTTAAATTCCACCCAGTCAACACATAGTAAGATGACCCTCACTTGAGTCAAAGTGTGTGCATGCGTGTGCCTGTGTGTGTGTGTGTGTGTGTGTGTGTGTGTGTGTGTGTGTGTGTGTGTGTGTGTGTGTGTGTGTGTGTGTGTGCATGTTTCTAAACATTTCCACTCATTTGCGGATTTCCATACTGGTGACTATCGGCAAAAGTATTCAAAACACTGATCGTGTTCTACCACAAAACAGAAGAGGCTCACCACTCATAAACCCCCTTGCATTCTAACAGTTACTGAGGCACATAACCAGTTATGACTTAATACCACATTTCATCCCATTCATTCACCATAATACCCACTCATATAATCTTTCTATGGGTAATATATCTGTGTTATAACAAAAAAAATACCTACGTTATAACTGTTAGAACTTACCTTCACACTTATGGCTGGTGTCACTCTGGCGGTGGCCTGCTGGACATTTACACTCGTAGGAGCCAACAGTGTTAATACAGTTGCCCCCTGCACACAGCCCTG
>NC_139660.1:5647631-5652631 GCF_951799395.1 Argentina silus | reverse complement strand
TACAATACTGTAGCTACGCTCTGTTGTGGCATCCCTCCACTTGTTGCTTCCTTGTGCTAAATGTAAGGTAAATGACATCCATCCAGCCCAGACCCAGAGCGAAGGAGAGAGACTGGGAGAAAAGTAGGTCAAAATGCACACACACACACATGCACACGCACACAAACGCACGCACGCACGCACACACTCACGCACATAAACAGGAGGACGGGGCTCACTGCAGCCCATGTTTGTCTGTCCATATGTCCGTCTGTCTCCTGCTGTCCCCTCTCCTCTCATACCCATGACCTGACAATCTGTCCTGGACAATTGGAGGCCAGGAATGCGAGTCCCCCTCAGAGCAGCCGAGACCCACTGCTGCGTTCATGGCTGCAAACATCTGGGGTTGATTAATCTGGCCTGGCTGGGACAACCTCTAGCCCAGATGTGTGCATCCCTGTCCTGAACTCTGAATCACCAAACAGCCCCCCCCCGCCCCATGACTTTCACTCTCACTGCTCTTCTTTCAATCTATGCTGCTGATACAGCTTATGTCAGACTGAGGTGAAACTCTAAATCTAATGCTATTACTAGTCATACTGATAACCCTTTAATCCCTTATTTCCAAGCTTAGAACTGATAGCCATCTACATGAGTTTGTGGAACGGCCTAACTAAAAAGCAAAACATAGTGAACATGACTTTTGTGGGTAAGGAAGGGAGAGAAAGGGTTAGGGTTAGGGTTTGGGTTAGGGTTAGGGTTTGGGTTAGGGTTAGGGTTAGGGTTTGGGTTAGGGTTAGGGATAGGGATAGGGATAGGGATAGGGTTAGGGTTAGGGTTAGGGTTAGGGTTAGGGTTGGGGTTAGGAGGAGGAGAAAGATAAAGAGAGAGCAGGACGCAGAAGAGTAACGAGAGAGATAAAGAAAAGAGAGCTGAGAATGTATCCAAGCTTAGCTGCCATGTCTTTGATCCTCAGAGAGAGACCCCTCCAAGTGAAGTGTCTGGGTGCTTCCATGGCCAAATCATTCACAAGCAGCTCTAGACAGCTAGAGGCAGCCGCCAAGTTCAGCAAGCCCCGTCTATGTATGCACACGCCCGAAGAAAAACACACCGCAGGTCCACACACACACGCACACGGACGCACGCACACACGCGAGCACACGCACACACACACACACACACACACACGCAAGCACGCACGCACGCAAGCACACACACACACACACACACACACACACACACACACACACACTCAGCCTGGCCAAACAAAAGACTGGAACGATCCGAACCCAGCACTCTTTTAATGGACTGAATAACAATCGCCAAGCCAGGGCTTCGTGTCTCACAGTCAGCCACAAGGCCGACTGACTAAGAACCGGGTTGACACACCAAGCAGGGAGTGTGTGTGTGTGTGTGTGTGTGTGTGTGTGTGTGTGTGTGTGTGTGTGTGTGTGAGTGTGTGTGTGTGTGTACAGCACATGTGTGTGTGTGGACCACTTTCAGAGAACATGCACATTCCTGGCTCACAGGTTAGGAATGGAACAACTGACTGTCTGGGTCTTACCGACAACATTCGGAAGCAATTTAGTCTGATTAGATTTCAAATTGCACGATAGCTCAAAAACATTTGCTGACCACACCCTCCTCTTCAGCATCCTGCCCCCCCCCCCACCACCCTCACTTCCAACCCACGTTTAGTCACCTTTGTCTGCTGTCCAGGTATCTCCAGTTTCTTCCACATCCTCCTCACTATGAAGCACGGATCACTATGAATCAAACTCTTGGCTGTTCAATAGTGCAACACTCAGCAAAGCCCACCCTGCACCACAGCCTAAAGAATCCTCATAGGATGTTATTATATACAGTATCAATTACAGTACAAATCAGCACTGGTATACTCAACAGCCGCCAATATGTGCTGGTCAAGTGTAACCCAGCCCAGAGTTGGGTTAATGAGGTCATGGATGGACCCAATGACCTTTCACCTACATCTTTTAGAACTGTGATCAGTCAGCCAACCACATTAGGGCTTGTTAATGTGGTCAATTGTGATGTTTCCTTCCTCCCAAGTTCATGAATGGCTGTCATGAGATGAAAGGAAATTAAATAACCGTAGAGTTTAAAAATTTAATGTTAATCCAGTCTGGAGCGTTGGGAAGCTCTGGAAAAACAGCACCTTCCAGCTGCATGATCACAGGGAAGGGAGGAAACACAGAGGAAAGCCTGGTCAAGTCAACCTCGGACTCTGAGACAGAGAAACACAGCCCGTTCCACAGCTGCCTGTGTTGGCTGATTAATGTCTTCACAAGGAGCATTAACATAAGAGGAGTCTATGAACCATGGCGTGATTCCAAAGGATGGCAGCCATTCACGTTCCTCTGAGCAGAGGTCAGCTCCGCAAGTGAATAAAGGAGGACATATTAGCCACTCTGGACTTCCTGTGGGTGTCTCAGTGCTCCTGGCCTGCTGGGATCCGTAGCTCTTTAGCCTTTTAGCCCCACACAGCTGGAGGATTTACACAACGTCTAAACAGGACAGACAACGTCCACACCTCGCCGCTTCTCTTCCCTTTATCTCTCAGCCAAGAGGGGAGGATTTCTACTTAGCTCAGAAATGTGTGTGTACAGTACGTGTGTGTGTGTGTGTGTGTGTGTGTTTAAATAGGTGTGTTTGTTCAGTATGTGTGTGCTATTCTCATTCTGGCTAACTGCAGCGGGCTCTGTTAGTGTTATCAACATCCACTATCAACACCCCTTAAATCTAGTTGTCTTACAGCTTAATGAGTCCATAAGGACTCTGTCTGGAGTTCACTTCTTCATCACGATGGTCACCCAAACGCGATGCTATGCTACTAAGCTCTGCCTTGTGTGGGAAAGTATGGGAGACTGGGAGAGAGCTGGGGTGAGGCTGGAGGAGACAAGGGAGACCGGGGGAGGCAGGGGGAGATTGCATGGGGGAACGTGGGAGGCTGGGGGGACGCTTATGGAGATTAGTGGAGGCTGAGGGGAGACTGGGGAGAGTAGGGTTAGGCTGGGGGAGACTGGGGTGAATGTTGGAGAGTAGCAGAGACTGGGGGAGGCTGTGGGGAGGCTGTGGGGAGGCTTGGGGGAGGCTTGGGGAGGCTGGGGTGAGGCTGGGGTGAGGCTGGGGGGAGGCTGTGGGGAGGCTGTGGGGAGGCTGTGGGGAGGCTGGGGTGAGGCTGGGGGGAGGCTGTGGGGAGAATGTGAGAAGACTGAGGGAACCGGGGGTAGCCTGGGGTTGAAAGGGGTGACTGAGATAAGCTGTGATGGAGGATAAGAATCTCCTGTGATATGAAATGGCTTTTGGCACCAGTGAGCTTTCTGCGCCTGACTGCTGCAGTAGGTTAATAGATAGCATTCTTCAGCAGAAACCACATTCAGGGTAATTATGAAGAACACACACGGCTGTGTGGAAACTTCAACTGAACAGGGCTACAGCATAGGAACTACAGTTAACCCCATGTTACAACTTTACCTCAAAGACTGTCTAGCCTCAGTCATTTCAAGTAAGTGTTCTGGATATTGTCAACATTATTATTATTTTTTTTTAACATTTTATGTAATTCCTCTCTAATTCTACTGCAACAACTATTTATTATTAAGCAGCAATTTGTTTAGATTGTGTCAGTATGATTTGCTTTGGCCAACAGGACGCTGTCTTGTTCAGCAAAATCCCTCAGGCAACCAGGCAAGTCTGTACTTCTACTGCTATACTACTATAGAAGCTTGGATAATGCTTCCTATGAGGCACACACATCATAACGCATCACAACTCATCATAGAGATGTGTGATGCCTTATAATGGCTTCATATATCATAATATGTTATGTCTGTCTATAAGACATTTATTTTCAACTTTTCAGAGTGGAAAATAGCTGATGATAGCTCAGAATCATTCTGAGATTATATAAGAAATTATAATGCTGTCATACATGCTTATACTGTCACAACTCTTATAACGTGCTATGAATGTATTAGAAATGTAAAGCAAAACTTCTTTACCCAGTATGCAATTGATAACAAAGTGTTCAATGTTAGTTTGCTATCAACAGGGGCAGAGGAAGCCTCTGATGTCTCCACCATTGGTGGGGAAGTGTGGGGAAATTAACTGGATTTTCCCATCAGGCAAGATCAAAGGCCACCTTCTCTGTGTCCCACAGGACCAATCAAGTAGAGTATTGATTCAAGTGGAAGAGGCTCTATTCTGAGGGCACTCAAATTATTTCTTCTGTTTTGTCTAGGGGGCAGAATATTAAACATTAGTGCGGACCTGAAAAGCAGACTCTAAAATCAACGTTTTAAAGTATGAGCAACATTCCAATTACACATACAACATAAAACGATGATGTCATTAGAACCACAGTAGTCATTATTACACTCAAAGCTGTCGAAGAAGAGGACTTCCAAACTCCACGTCTCAATAGGCTGGAAACATGAATGGCCCACATCTTTCCTTCAGACCTAGGTTGTGTCCCAAACTCAGCACATGAATCAACATCAACTTCAATAGAATATTTTCAATTCTTTTTTTACTGTAAAAATGGCCCATGTGTCTCCCTGAGATTTACAGTAGCCTCACTTGCCAGACTCTAAGCAGCTGTGGAGGGAGACTACCTAGGCTGGGCCCCCACTTCCCACCAGGGGACTGGACAGGACAGGAATAGAAACACTTCCCCTGTTCCATCACCTCACCCTTCAACCTGACGTCATCGCCAAGGCTCTCCACCGTGTCCATTTGGGCTGGACTAGGTTAGGCTTGGCTGGGCTGAGCTGGGCTGGACTAAAGCTAATCCTCTAAGACCAGTGGTGGGTCCATAGTGTTGGGCTGTGCAGTATTGGACCAGAGCCTGGTTAATGGGTCAATACACATTGGACATGAACAGAACTCACTCCCAGCCCTTCCCTGGGCCTTCCTCAAACAGACATCTGTTGGGTCATGTAATGAGAGGACTTAGTGCTGGAGGCCATAGATGGGAGGCTGGGGATGGTGGGAAACTCAGC
>NC_139660.1:5630131-5645131 GCF_951799395.1 Argentina silus | reverse complement strand
ACTAAAAGGGCCCAAGCCCTACCCCAGTCCTAATCAAACAGACTGGGGGGTGCGGGGGCCATAAGTCGAGCCAGCTGTATCCTACAGTCAGGGAGGAATGTGCTGAGAGCCCAAACCCTGGAGGAGCAGCCCAGCCCAGCCCGGCCCAGCCCAGCCCAGCCCAGCCCAGCCCAGGCCAGGCCTCAGAGACTGTTCTACTCTGCTCCAGACAGACAGACAGACAGACAGACAGACAGAGAAACAGACTGACGGACAGACAGGCTGGGGGGATGTGGTGGGGTGATGTAAACCAGGACCCCCTGCCGCTACCACCAGACCTGGCAGACACCATACCTCGGAGTGTGTGTGTATGTGTGTGTGTGTGTGTGTGTGAGGTAGCTTAGTCAGTCTTACATACACGCAACACATTTGACAAGGCCTCTAATTGGTCCTCCTGGCGGAAGGCCATGGTGCCGTGGTTCTTAATTTGGCTAAGCCTGGCTCGATACTGTAGATGGAAGGGAAATGACACCTATGTGAGTCGTTCTGGCACATTTCTCTCTCTCTCTCTCTCTCTCTCTCTCTCTCTCTCTCTCTCTCTCTCTCTCTCTCTCTCTCTCTCTCTCTCTCTTTATGTCTCCTGTGCTCTCTAGCCATATCCCTCTCTCTCTCCCTATCCCTCGTTCTCTTTCTCCCTGCCATCTTTAATTACAGTAACTCATTTCACTTTTGGCTCAGATACATTATACGGGTGAGAGGAAGTGGCTGGGTCACCTGGAGTTCTGCTCGGATTACATCGTTTCTCTAGACCGGCACTCACGACTCACACTCACTCACACTCACTCACACTCACACTCACACTCACACTCACTCACACTTTCATTTACTGTAAATGGACCAGTCATTCTGACTGTACATGTCTGGCTAGCTGACAGAACACCTCCGGGTAACTTTCACTTTGACTGTTCAAACTTCGCTAACTTTCACTCTGACACAACATCTTGTTTTTGTTGTATAGGCCTGTCTAACTCGACTACTGTAAACTGGCTAAACTATCTCTCTCCCTACCCTAATTCAAATGTATATACTGAGAGATACTATAGGTTGACCAATGACTGCATCGAAATTCATTCCCTAGTTCACACTAAAGTGCTGAACTAAGCTGAGTCAAGCTGAGCTGAGCTGAACTGGGCTGGCCTGATTACTCATCCACCCTAGTTGGACAATGTGAAAGGAAAATATCCGACACAATATGGTTTGCGTCAGCCCTGTAGTGTGTAAAGCAGCAAGCCCCTCTGACTACAGGTCTAGATGCTAACTTAACAGGCCTGCCTAACTCTACAAGTCTGGCTAAATCTATCTCTGACTGTACAGATTTGGCTAACTCTAACTCCGATTGTTCAAGTCCGTCTTATTCTCCATCTCACAACTCAAGTCTGGCTAACTCTCTTACACAGGTCTGGACACTTGGTGATGGATGACAGTAAATAGTCTGGACCAGGAGGTTTATGGGTTTGTGTACTAGAATGCACGACGTGGAAGATTGATTTCTTCTCAGGGGGTTCAACCTCAACTCAACCCAGCCCACAGCACTAAGCCAATGAGGCCAAATCGTTTAACACGACACTCGGGAAAATCTCTCTCTGTCTCTCTCTCTCTCTCTCTCTCTCCTCAGGCCAGCAGGGAAATTAAACTTGAAAAATGACTCTATTGACTGATTACAGTCGACCCCAACTGAGAACCATGAGGAAACAACTGAAGAATGTCGTAACGTGAACTAACTCCATCAAGGCACAGTACAGCTTGGGCACATCTATCAATTTTTCACATCTCCGTCTCTCCCTCCCGCCCCAAATGTTTTACATATGTCACAGAGGACATCACGGTTCTATCTTTTTTCTTTCTCAGTTTTCTTTTGTTACAGAACACGCAAGTTTGGGAGGGGGGAAAGGCCATGCCGTATATTTTCCCTGTAAGAGGAGTTGGAGGGAAGGTGGCGGGGGTAGTAGGGGGATGATCTCACTGGCTATCCCCGCTGACAACCCCCCCACAGGTGGCGAGAGATGGTCCATTCCTGTGACCCGTGCGAAGAGAGCCACACGTGCATAACAACAGGCAGGGGATGGAGGTGGGGGGGGGGGGGGGGTCGTCTCCGTCTCACGGACCCAGGCGGAGAAGTGGGGGTGGGGGGGTGGTGGTGGGGGTGGGGGACCACAATGCACCTCTGTGTGCTGGTCGGCCGGCAGTGTACTGGCTCACATCTGTGTGTTTTTACAGGGGGTTGGGTGCACAGGAAACACTGGTTGGGGGTGGGGAGGGGAGGGTGGACACTTAGGCACTTTATGGCTGTGTTCTGTACTGATTTATACACAACCCAGGGGAACAGTGACATGTCAGCGTCAAGTTCAGAATGGAGATGTAATATAATGCAATACAAGGGCTCGTGCTGAGGCACTGGCCAACCATGTCCAAAGTCAAAGACACACGTTTTTTCGTCACCATACTCGCTGTTTCACTGTGGTTTGGTGAGAGTAGCTATTCTTAATCATGTCAAATGAAGTCAAAAGTCTAACATTTGATCAATTTCTGTCACTAACTTCACTCCTACCACTAAACCCTCCTAGTTTGATACCAGAGTGACACTGACTACATACTGTACTGTAGCATCTAGCACGGGGCTCTTCTATGGACTCACTTTCCCAGAGTTCAGCTGTGTTGAGCCAATTTGGAACCAGCTAGCTGACAGCTGTTTCAGAGGGGACTGAGAGTTCATACTTATGAGAAGAGGAGAATAAATATGATTCATTTGATCCCCGACACAGCTGCTCTGTTTTAGACTGTTGATGGTCTACTGTATATTATACAATACACGTTTGATTATTTTGTCTGAATGTCTTTTGCACCAGAGTCTTAATTGCCCCTGAGAGGATAAATAAAGTTTTACTGAATTCAACTGAGTTAGCTATAAAGATCAGTCCCTGGATAGGAGGATCGCGTATCATGACAGAAAAACATTAATGTTGAATAAACAGAGGTAAAAAGCTTCACGGTAGAACACGCTGTCTATTGGTTCCAACCTCTACATTCTACATGTGGACTATGACAAATAAAGATACTGTGAAGAAGCTATCAATAATCTGACCAATGACTTCAGGGCTAGAGAGTGTATAATTATGGGAAAGAAAATGACCAATTCCAAACGTGTTCCAAATCTTCAAAGTTGAATGCCGAATGTATATACTGAGAGATACTATAGGTTGACCAATGACTGCATCAAAACGTGGCGTTCCGATCAAGGTGAAGGATGGTTTTATGGGTGTGTATGAAGTATCAAATGTGGTTCAGTTGGAGAATCCTCACAGCCAGACTTACTGACCTCTATAAAAGTAGGTCAAATGCCACGGTTTGTCAGAGCCATTTTCACAGGGCTGGACGATGGGTATATTTCATCTCGCGGGGCATTCGTGTTTTATCTTAGCAGTCGTTACCCTGCGCAACCTTTGACCCCATTAAATCTCCCAGAGGGAGGCCTTCACTGATACGCACCGGCTACGCACCCACTCCCAGTGTTGAACCAAAGCACATACCTACAGAATGTCTTGCTCAATCGCTAAAGGGACTCGTGAAACAATAAAAAGATTAATAAAACAGAGAAAGAACGAAGAAAAAAAAAAAAAGCTAAACCCAGACCCTTGCCATTCCTGGTCTACTTTTATCTGGAAAATCCGGAGACTGTAAGGCAGGTCTGTAATAGCCCCATAAATCCCTGGGTATGAGTGTGATAATCAGTTAGCTCTATGGGTCAGGAAGACGTTAGCCACAGTGTACCGTAGCTGCAGGAAGCTCCTCTCTGAGGAACATGACTTCATCGCCTTTCCCAACAGTTTGTCTGCTGGAGGCCAACTAAGTCAGTCTCCATGCGTCCAACTGGCTCTATGGGGAAACGTTAAAGATTTTTCCCTGGGTTAGGGAGCTGTTTTCTGTCTGTCTCAAATCCATCTCTACGGGGGACATTAGCAGTTCTTCCCCAGGTTGGAGAGCTGTTTTCCCAGGCACAAAAAGCTGGCGTCTGGCCTCTCTGGAGCTCTCTGGGGCGTCCACACAGTGTGGAGTAGATCCTGTTTTACACCTCAGGGTCAGACGGCTGGCCTGCACTACCCAGTGTGTGTGTGTGTGTGTGTGTGTGTGTGTGTGTGTAGGGGGCCTGGAGGGGGCTAGGCGTGACTGACGAGACAGCCCAGGCCCAGCAGAGCAGAGCACACTATAAACACTATTATACAGACTACTATTACACACACACACACACACACACACACACACACACACACACTTTTTATTTCACTCTGAGTGGCGTAAAACTAGACCCAATGGGCTGAGCTGGGAGAACCAGCCGTGTGCATTAATCCTCCTAAACCCTGTGACCTGCAGTGCTGAAGCCTGGAGATCTGGACCATGTCAGTCAGGCAAGGGATTGAGTCTACAGGCTCCTCTAATATGCCTAAGACCTCTTGGGTGGGGGGTAGGTTGGCTGTCCTGCTAGGTGGGTTCTGAATGGGTGTAAGCAGACAGCTGAGTGTTTTGGGGTCTTATGGGACTGTGTGGATGTTGCTAGGTGTTTGAGGATGCTGTGTGGAAATAGGTGGGATTGGGTGCTTATTGTCGGGACTGTAAATTTGCTGGGTGCCTGACATTGTGACTCACCTCCTGCTCCTGCCCCACAGCTGGGGGAGAGCTGGCCGCTGGAGCAGGTGCACATGTTGGGTCTGGAGCAGAATCCATCACCACACGAGTTCCTGCAGATTGCTGAGGAGGGGGAGAGAGATAGTAGAGGAGAGGAGAGGAGAGGAGAGGAGAGGAGAGGAGAGGATGAAGAGACATGTCAAATAGACTACTAAGGCAGGTGAAACACACTGGCCAGGGACTGTCAACATTTGTCTCAGGTGCAATTGGGATACATATTGTACATGAAAAAGGGATATTTTAGAAAGTGCTTCATCAACTGCCAATCACTATTTGCGTGAGAAATCATTGTGAGAAATCATTGTATGTATGTACAGTATTGTATATACAATACGTATATTGGATCTTGGTACTTACGGACGATACACTGGTTCCCTCCAGGCAGAGTCTTCCACCCTGGGCAGCAGTAAGAGTGGAAGCGAGAGCCACACACATTGGGCCTGAAGAAGAAAAGACAGAAAAACAAACTTAGTCCTCGCAAAGCCCCCTAGAATCATTTAAGAAAAACCCTCTACAAATACACATGGGTATGAATTATTTTCTAAGCACTCAGAGACCTGGGTGACCTCTACTTCCAGTCTAAACAGGGCTTGCATTGATATGAAGCCTCCAAGGATGATACACATAGTTTTTAATGTGGGGGTTACACGGAAAGCAGCAGTTTGTTTTTGGTCATACTGAATCAAAATTTCCCAAGAAACAGGAGATATTTATAAACCCCTCTCCCTAAGCCCCTGCCCGGTTTTCTGGCTAACATCCCAGACTGGTGACTCCCTTGCTTGAGGTCTGGTTCTGATTGGTGATTGGTGGAGAGCCCTCCTGTGACCCCTGACCCCTGACACATGTAAGAGCCATCACACAGCCCTGAGCGGTTAAGAGGCCTGCCAGGTTATCCACAACCTTCCCTCTGAGGAAATGGCTCAACCACATCAACAGCTCCGCTGGCTCTGCTTTATACATAATGGAATTGGCAGAACCTAAAGAGTCTAGTAACTAAGCTCTGTCGTTGTACTAGAAACACAGTAGTGATGTTTTAGAGCCTCCAATGATAGGAATATACTGTACTGTATCTACTTCATCAGTGGCTTGCTCTCTCCATTCTACTCTGGAATGCATGGATTCTATAGGACTATTAGCTACCAAGGGATAAAGCTGTAACCAAGGCTTGGGCTGGCGTCCCTACACTGCAATCAATCATCTCTTGAGCAACTCTCTGAATCAACTCTCCAATTCACTTTGGCAATCAACTATCTGGTCTGGTATCTATTTTGTTCTTGTCCAGAACTAGCACACTTGATTCATACTGCTCAACTGATCATTAGCTCTCGATGACTTGCATCAGGTGTGTTAGTGCTAGGCTAGAACAATGACGTACAATCCTTCAGATACCCCAGGACCGGAGTTGATAAACCTTGCAGTAAATGGAAGACATTTTGTGAGTTCTTCTTCTTCTCCTCCATAAGACGATCTGCTGCTCTTCCTTTACCAAGACAGTAACTGCTGTCAGTCACCAGGGAGAGGCCAGCTGTAGTTTGGATCTTTGATTGACTGAGAGCAGAGCACACCTCAAATCACATTACCAGATGGCACAGAGACAGGGAAGAAGGAGAGAGAGAGAGAGAGAGAGAGAGAGAGAGAGAGTGGGAGAGACAGAGAAAAAAGAGACAGAGTAGATAGACAGAATGAGAGAGAAACAGAAAGACAGAAATGAAGGTTTGAAGGAGGAAAGACAGGATGGTGGGAAAGGAATGAGTGGATCAGTAGGAGGGAAAGGAAAACAAGTTTATGTTAAGGAGCGGAGGAAGGGGGAAGAGGGAGTGGAAAAAAGGGCAGCAGATATGGAAACAAGGAGCAGAGCAAGACAAGCAAGGAGAGGCGAAGCCCAGAGGGGGCTGCATTTCTGGGTCAAACAGAGCTGGAGGGGGCCTTGGAAATATACAGAGCAAGAGGTAACATTCCAAAAGTAAATGGGGTGAAAACTATCTATCTGCAGTCACTGAACACTTTATTAGGAACACTATACTAATACTGGGTCAGGCCTCCCTTTGCTCTCAAAACAGCCTCAAGTTTTCGTGGCATTGATTCCACAATACGTTGGAAACATTCCTTTGAGATTCTGGTCCATGATGACATGATTGCATCACGCAATTCCTGCAGATTTTTCAGGTTCACTGCTGTGAATCTCCTGTTCTACCACATCCCAAAGGTGTTCTATTGGATTCAGATCCGGTGACTGGGAAGGCCACTGAAGAACACTGAACTCATTGTCATGTTCATGAAACCAATTTGAGGCGACTTTTGCTTTGTGACATGGTGCATTATCATGCTGGAAGTAGCCATTAGAAGATGGGTAAATTGTGGCCATGAAGGGATGCACATGGTCAGCAACAGCTCAAATAGGCTGTGGCGTTCCAAGCGATGATTGATTGGTATTAACGGGCCCAAAGTGTGCCAACGAAACATTCCCCACACCATTACACCACCTCCACCATGAGGCAGGTACAGGTGTTCCTAATAAAGTGTTCGGTGAGTGTATATACCTGTCTCTTTCTCTCTCTCTCAACACATGTTCGCAATTGTTCTGCTCATTGAAACCTGGGCGAGTCACTATGAGGCAGATTAGGGAGGGTTGACCTGGGTATGGCTTGAGTTTGTTTTTCCTCTTTCTATCTTCCTCTGTCCTTCAGGCTAGCCTGTGTGACCTGCTTACGAGGGAGCCTCGGCCCAGAGAGCCTCAGCCCCTCAGCTCTTCAGCCCTCGGGGATTTGCCTCAATATTGAACCGTCATGCTGTTTTCAGCACTCAATTTAAAGGGGATTAACTCTTGTAGCACTGGCAGTAGTCTTTGATGTTGTCTCCTGGCCCGTGGCTCTCTCATTAACTCTCATTAATAGTAATAAAAGAAAGATGGCTGCACTTTTAGCCAGGAGAAATGTGAACTTAAGGGACAAAAGGCCATTCTTGTCTGATCCCCCCCCGCTCACCACCCAAAGTTCAGCGGGGTTTAAGAAACAAAAGATTGTTATAGGTTTTGTTGACAACTGCATGTTATGGACGAGTAGCTGGCGATAGGATCAAATATGGGCATATTTGAGAGCCTCACTATTAAGGCAATTACTTTGAACCATACCACATTTGAAAGGTGTCTTCCATGGGAGAGATTTACGCCGACAGTAATTGCACCTCTGTTTTCACCTAGTTTCCCCCTCTCATCTAACTGTATAAGATGCTGAAAGACAGAAACTTTTCCAAAGTCCTTTGATCTTCTAGGTTAAGGCACAGAGGATGCACTTTTAAGAGGCCACTCCAGACTCCTCCTGTTGAAATGTGCAAACTCAACAGTCATGAGACAAAGCTCCTGAGGCCCTTCCTGACATGCAGGATTCCAGGAAGTCAAAAGTTCAGGTCCGGAAAGTTCAACAGAGGTACATGTACAGGGAGACACAGAGGGGGGGTCTTTAACAACTAGGGAATGGCTCTCTGTGTAGACATTAGTCTCAATCTCCAGACTTAACTAAGATTACAAAGACTGGCAACCCGGCAAGATGAGCAAGACGATGAACCCACCTATCTGCAGCTCCCAGCCAGGATTACTGAAGGTCAAACTGAAGAGGTTATCCAGCAAAGAGGGTAATTCTAGGTCATGATGTGTTACCCCTCCTTCAGGTCAAAGGTTGGATGACTGGCATTTGACCCCCAGTCAGTGGATTGTTACCTAGTTCTGCTCTGAGCCACTGCATGTGGAGGAGCCTGCTGTTTGGTCAGACCTGGGGTAAATAAGCCTGTGTTCGGGGAAAGGTTTTTTTCTCCCCAACAACGTTGGCCTGGTTTTCTCCCTTGACTGGGTTGAACCATGAGCTCACTCCAGTCTAGACGATGGCTGAGGCACTGTACCTCTCTGGGTTGGGGGCGGGGGGGGGTGGGGGGGGGGGATTGGGAGAGGTGGAGGGGTCTACTTTACACTACAGTACTCTACGGTCCAAAACTATCCCATGGGCAATGTTTGTTCTCTCCATAAGAATAAGCACCATCTTGCAAGATTTTTGTGTATTTTTTGTTTTTATGAGACACAGATGATTTATGGCCCAACCCATGTTGTTTGTGATAAGCTGTAACGATTAGCAGAGTTTTACTGAAACGGGGATAAATCAAATCAACTCTGCAAACAATGAGCCTATACATACTGTACATTGTTTGCTATGGCAGATGGGGAATACATAGACTGGTAGTGACGCCACTCATGGAGAGTGACAGAAAATGGAAACCACATTAGCTCAACCACATACCACATGAACGATCTGAAACGGCCCAGTCTTTCTTGTCTCTCTCGAGCCTGAATATATGCAGAAAATGCAGACACATAAAAAAATGAAAGGAAGCCTAACGCATATAAAACACGCGGAAACTGGCCATCCTTCACACATCCCAAACCTTCAACTCAGATTTTGCAAGCTCACCCTTCCTATCCTCCTTCAATGTACTCAAGAAAGCACTGAGACATTCTAGAACTGGGGGGGAATTATTTTCTTTTTTGGGTCAGGCATGTGCCAGGCCAGCCAGCTAGCCTCTGGGGGAGTGCATTCGCTGTGAGGACCCTGTCCAGACCTGTGGAGTGGTATTGACATTACCTTGGCTTGGATGTAACTAGAGCGGCTAAATGTAATTCTGTGCTTTAAAGCATGCTGCCAAGTGAGCAATGTCCAAAGCATCTCCCCTGGGCTGAGCTGAGCTGAGCTGAGCTGGGCTGAGGAGAGCACAGAGCTGGCTGCCTAAAAGCCCCTGGCTGGACCCCTTTCCTCTCCTCTCACATGCTGGAGACCTTATTCACTAATAAGGTCTCCAGCAGAAAGACTGTTCCTTCTACCTGGCATGGCTAGTTGAGAGCCACAAACTCTCTCTCACTTTCTCTTTGTCCTTCTCTGTCTCGCCCTCTCCCTCCCTCCCCCTCCCTCCCCCTCCCTCTTTACCTAGGTCCGCCCAAGGTTTATCAAGGTAATTGAGGTCCAAGGACGCAGTCTGATCAGATCCCAGACTTGTGTGGGTGGGTGCCAAGTTGCACTGTGCTGTGGGAGCCAATAAATCAGAGTCAATCACCCACAACAGCAGAGAGAGTCTGACCATATGTAGCGGTAGCAATCTTAGCCAGCAAATAAACACTGTTCCCAAACTAAAGCCAACATAATAGCCATTATTACAATACTCTCTCTATACCTTACGTGTGTGTGTGTGTGTGTGTGTGTGTGTGTGTGTGTGTGTTTTCATGTATGTATGTCCTCATGTTGCATACAGTACATAGGCCTGTTCGTAAATGTGGTGACTACTCATTATCTATGCGTGAACAGTCAGATTAGAGCCTCTCATTTAAACAGTAGAAATTTAGAGCTTAACAAAGTGATGGAAAAAGTCCACAGGCTTTGTTGCTTGTTCCCATGAATTCAGCAGTTTGATAGGAACAATATGAGCTTGTGCAAGTCCTGGCTCCCTCCTGACTATTCAGATTCTAACAGAGGGGTGGGGGGTGGGGTGAATTGTGCATTTACAGAATGTATTCACATCTAAACTTGAATCAATGCCACTCAACAGAGTTCTGCTTCACTGACCACATCAGATTTTCTTTTTTTTTAGAAAGATAAGGCTGCCCTTGTGTTGTCAAGATGAACTACATTTTGGTTGCTCCAAAATTCAAACTGAATATGTGGAACACTTGTTCAAACATCAAGACTTTGGCATCAGTTGTGTTCTGATTGTATCGATGTAGAACAGCCCCTCTGCATGTATGGGTTCACCCCAGAGTGGATACGACGTGCACATCACGCTTGGAGTGCCCTTGTTCTGGCTTTGACACAGAATGGCTCAACTGAGACTTGTTTGGCTTTCCCATAATACAGAGTATCAATTAATGTATATAGAGTGGTGGTATTAATCACACTGGCTGTCAACAAGCAGATGACCCTGCTTATTCTACAATGTGTGAATCATTACTGAACATGTTATTAAAGAAAACACCAGTCCTATATCCTGTTTCTTCATTTTAATTGAGTACTATTTCATTCCATGAAGGCTTGTTCTCTTTTTCGCACTCTCTCTCTCTCTCTCTCTCTCTCTCTCTCTCTCTCTCTCTCTCTCTCGCTTTGTCATGCTTTCTGTTGTTTTGTCACCTGCGGCAGTGAAACAAATGTCCCTTGTCATGCCCCCCCCCCCGCGCGCCCCCCGAGCGATCCGACTACCTCATTTCCTGTTTGGGGGCGCAGGGGAGCCATAAGCAGGGACAGATGAGAGACTGATTGGAATAACTGATGCTGACATTCGAAAGGAGGCCCAACAAAACATCCTTTGTTTTTCTAAAAGGAGGAAATATACAGTAAAAGCTCCTTGCTCCATTGACACACATCCCACACCCAGTCCCTGGGGAGACAGAGGGGGAGTCGGCAATGATGTTGAAGGATGGAGAAGTGTGTGTGTGTGTCTGTGTGTGTGTGTGTGTGTGTGTGTGTGTGTGTGTGTGTGTGTGTGTGTGTGTGTGTGTGTGTGTGTGTGTGTGTCTGTTGGGAGAGTTGGGGTTGTGGTTTCCATGATCCACTGTCCCTGAGGCACCCCCTCATTTACTACCCTTTCACTCTCACTCTGAGTGATTACCGCACAAGATTCTGGCCAACAAACTTTCCTTGCAGTCTCAGAACTAGAGTATGTTCTCAAACTCATACACTTACCAGAATGCCTATATTTATGTAGGTCTTTGTACTCACTCAAGGCCTATCCTCTTTCCTCTTTCTCCCATGAAAACGTTGATTTGCTGTAAATGCGCAGGGATTTGTCACTATGGCAGGAAGCCTATTAGCTGCGAACATGTGCTGCCTTAGATAGAACAACGATGTATTCAGCATTATTTGTGAGCTAACGCTACCTTGGCCATAGCCCAGAAAGCACAGCAGTTGAAGAGGCAGAATTGCCAAGAAAGCAAAATGGGAATAAGCCACACATTATCGGATTGTCTGACTACGGTCACACCCTTCGGTCACACACACGCACGCACACACACACACACACACACACACACACACACACACACACACACACACACACACACACACACACACACACACACACACACACACACACACACACACACACACAGGAAACTGCAGAAGACCATCTCCTTACCCTCTCAGGGTCTCCTGGCCTCTCCGACGGACCCTCTGCACCTCCCTCTCATCCACCTTCCCCGTGAAGCGGCTGGTCTGGTATCCTCCATCCCCAGCCCCGGCCTGGCCATACACTGTGTGGACCGCGGCCCAACACACGGCCGCCCATCCCAGGAGCACCCGGGCCAGATTCCCAGCTCCCATTGGTCAGTTGTGTGGACGCGCCTTCTTCTTGAAGTTCTGCTGCTGCTGACTCTCTGGATTGTCACTCTGTCTCTCTGTTCACCTGAACCGGGCCGGACTACACGCACACGCCTGTGTGGACCTGTTCCAGTCCCAGTGTTCTCTCCAGGGTAGGGGCTAGATGAAAGGGGGGGGGGGGGAATTAATGTAATGAATTTCTCATTACTTACCTGCAAGGATACTTTTACCAGACTGTTCTGACTGCATTATAGCATATTAAGTTGAAAACCATTCAGCCCATTCAGGGTTTTTTCTCTCCTCCTCTCATTAAAAGTCAGGTTTAAGCGTGACTGATGGTTCCCTAGTGATATGTAACCACAGTTTAACCGACCTCAGGGGCTGGAGAGCAGTAAGTTGAGATTTACATTTTCTCCTTAATAGTGGAGGACAGGTCATAAGGCAGAAAAGAAAAATAGCCCTCTTCCCTGACCCAATCAAATTTAATGTAAGATGAGTGATACATCACTACAATACAGACCCCCCCCCCCCCCCCCTCTCTCTCTCTCTCTCTCCCTCTCTCTCTCTCTCTCTCTCTCTCTCCCTCTGCATGTAAATGTTAGACTTATATAAAAAATAAGGCCAAGTCAAATATAATACAATGGAAGAAAAGTATCTCATTAAGCATTTAATCTTCTCATTTTCATGTGTCACCACATACAGTATATCACTGAAATACTAAAAAGCAGAGCAACATGTTTTTTGGCTTGGTGTTAAATTATATTCAAATAATTTAATAGGCTACAACTCCTTCCTTCAGTGGAAAAAACTTAGTGGCTTCAATTACAGTACGAGACTGATCCAATGTGGGCGGGATCAATCCCCAAGCCCGAACAAAGAAATGCCTGATCAATTACCTAGTACGGCAGCCTTTCCCCAAACTTTCCTTTCAAACCAGACAGCGAAAGCAAACATTTTCATCGCGAATAGAAATGTAAATTATGCAAATCGACCACCAGTTCAAACGTATGGTTTTGCTCCCTTTGTCGTAAACTCCTATAAAAATATGTCATACAAACCGTGGAAACAATATGATGCTAGTTAGGGAATGAGAAACAGGCTACTTATCCGATTGGTCTATATGTGTCATGCAAATGTTTGTGCATTTGTGCTTTTTGCATGGGACAAATCACCTTGTAAAGCATCTTATATATATAGCGTATAGCGGACCATCGCTCTGAACCATGAAACAATGTATAATTTCTTGAAATTTGATAGCAGCTTGAACATTTTTGCCTTATAGCAATAACCACATTTTTCAGATGTAAAATTGCATTAATTAGGCTAGTGTTAAACGTTTCCTAAATAATAAAATGGAGAGCGAAACCTCGACTTCTGTCAGGTATGCTAGTGTAGACTTCTCATAAGACACTGAAAAAAAGCCGGTAATACAAATGTACGCTCTACTGCCTAATCAAATCCACGCAGAAACCGTTCTACCGTTTTGACAAAACTTTTCAAAGTTTTCAGAAGTGTGCATCGCTAAGTAAATTGAATACAAATGCAAAAATATAATCTTTGTAATAACACCCGATCCCTAAAACAATAGTGACGTTTCGTGTACTAATTTATTAGCTAATGCCATAAATCAATAACTGCACAATACCTTACAACTGTTGGAGTGCCTTGAAGATGAGGAGCCCAGAGTCGGAATTTGAGATGGGATACGTGCCCCAGAAAGGGATATTGAACTATAGCCTTGTGAGAAAAAGAGAAAAGTTCGGGAATTGCCGTGATTGGAAGAGGGGAGGTGCTTTTTTTTAAGACAGAGAGAGAGGGGGGTTACTAACGGACTGAAGGACAAACCCACATTCCTCAAGAAGACTCTACTGTTATATAGAAAGGGACCAAGTATTCATTCCTCACTCTAACATCATTTTTGAACAACATTCATTCATACCTGTGTACCTAGTAATGATCTCCTGAATGTCATCAGTTAGAACAGTTTAGTTGACCCTTTAGAACTTTGTTTGGAAACATATTATCCGTAGGTTAGATTTGTATGGGGTTCTATCACCATCCCCGGACCCCAAAACATATCTTTGGTTGAACTGTACAGTTTTTGATGATGTACTATACATATTTTGCCATTCAGAGTGGTTTGTGAAGTTCCACTCAACATTGAATACCATTAATTTTTTTTATCTTTTGAGTTTTGCCGGTGGACACACCCTATTATCTGAGGCCAGTTTGGCTAATTTGATCATTCAGGTTAAGAGCAATCTCAACAAGACTGTGTCTCTCTTTAGTGTGTGACAAGTTTACACTTGCTATTTGGATAGTGCTGTTATTTATTACCATAGTAACCCACAGGGCGAGTGATTGACGTATCCTTATGCATTGTTGTCACTGTTGATAGGAAGTCCACCAAATTAAGTATGGGTTTTGCCATCTGGGTGGTATATTGGGCGAGCAGCTGAGCACGTCCCAAATGTTGGTACCTACAGAGTTGACTGTTAGCCCCTGTTTGTCTTAGGAAACAGGTTTGGAAGACACAGCAAGCAGTGTTTGTCAGGGCTACTTTAAAATAGTCTCCTCTCCACTCACATTTCGTGACGACGTCGTAAATACGGGTCCTTTTTGCACAACAAGAGAACGCAGAAATCCCTCATCTTAGTCTCTGCTATAGAGTGATGGATCCCTTTTGGAACTTCATTGAAGTTGTGCCTTTGTTTGAAAGTGTGAGAATAAAATTGATGGAGGGATCAATGCCAGTCCTCCAGAAAAACATCAATTATGTTGATGAATGAAGATGTTTTCTTTTCTGGGATCCTTGACATTTACATTGGGGGTGTTTACATTATTGATGGATACTCCCAAGTTTTCATAGAGAAATCAGTGTTCACGCCAGCTGCCATGCCTTTGCTTTGCTAAAAGTAATAAAACTAATTGGGGAAAT
>NC_139660.1:5617631-5625131 GCF_951799395.1 Argentina silus | reverse complement strand
AACTCCAGCAGCTTCCAGAGGCAATTGTCCTCTCCTCTCTTCTCCTCTCTTCTCCTCTCTTCTCCTCTCTTCTCCTCTCCTCTCCTCTCCTCTCTTCTCCTCTCCTCTCCTCTCCTCTCCTCTCCTCTCCTCTCCTCTCCTCTCCTCTCCTCTCCTTTCCTTTCCTCTCCTCTCCTCTCCTCTCCTCTCCTCTCCTCTCCTCTCCTCTCCTCTCCTCTCCAGAGATTCTGTGCTTATGAGCAGCAGCACAGTGACAGAGGATCTCTGGCCATAGCTAATCCTTGCCGGCATGTATATGAACCATTCCACAACTCCACTTCATTCTTTTTTATCAAGATCCACATGGCTTCGTTCAATCCTGAGAAAACAAATGTAGTTACTGACTCATTTCTGGACATGAAATGCCACCTCCCTCCTCCCCTCCAGTAACATGGGGTGTGCCAAGTAAGCCACAGAAGTGCTCGCTCTTTTAGGCAGCATCTGTGCTGAATTTGGGGACCCCTTAGCGAGGCACGGCTCTCCAAGTTGCTCGAGGTGACTTATGCCTCATTGATGAAAAATGAAGAGGGCAAAAATCGAACCCCCCCCCCCTCCTCCTCCTCCCCTCCTCCCATAGAGGAAGGAGGAGGGGGGTGGGGGCTGCATTTGGGGACCAGAACTCTTGTGTAGCAACACCCCCCACCCCCACCCTCCTCCGAAATGTTTGCACTTTAACATATCATAAAGTTGTCATGTCCATTTGATAGAGTAGCAATTCAACATCCTGCTGGAATGTAATACCTGTGTGCATTAAATGCTAGCCTCGTGTTTTAAGAGGCTGCCTTTGCTCATGATTTAAGAGCTATGGGTTCATTCATGGAGGGGTCCAAATCTTCAATTATCTTGTAGTGCTTTGCTGTTCTATCTCTTCCTTACTTCCCTTCCCCCGTTTGGGGGCAGGGGAGTGTGTGAGTGTGTGTGTGTGTGTGTGTGGGGGGGGGGGGGGGGGGGGGGTTCAACACACAGCACCCGCTAAGGACTGTAGGAATGGCAGCTTGGGCTGAGGGGAAATTGCAAAAGCAAAGCTCAAGTTTCACCAAGGCTCCATAATGTGGTACGACAGTATTTTTCTTCTCTGAGGGAAGGCGGGAGAGATGGAGAGAGAGAGACGTAGGGAAGGCAAGAAAGAGAGAGAGAGAGAGAGAGAGAGAGAGAGAGAGTCTGCTTTTGTTCTAGTTGTGTGAATGCCATGGCAGGGATATAGCCCCCACAGTGACATTGACCATGTGTACTGTCAAGGCCCTTATCCCATCCACTTCCCCTTTCCACACAGAGTAGCCAACCAGCAGATCACATTCACACACAACAGCCCTGCAGCGGATAGGCCAAGCCAGAGACCTGGGGCGCCTGACAAAGTGGAGCAGTATAAACATCAGGTTTAACTTATATCACCCTGGTATTACATTAGATCAACCTATCTATCTACCTACAGTATTGATCAATCTATGGATGGATGGATGGATGGATGGATGGATCTATCTATCTATCTATCTATCTATCTATCTATCTATCTATCTATCTATCTATCTATCTATCTATCTATCTATCTATGTATGTATGTATGTATGTATGTATGTATGTATGTATGTATCTATCTATCTATCTATCTATCTATCTATCTATCTATCTATCTATCTATCTATCTATCTATCTATCTATCTATCTATCCATCCATCCATCCATCTATTGTACTGTCTGTCTGTCTCTCTGTCTGTCTGTCTGTCTGTCTGTCTGTCTGTCTGTCTGTCTGTAGAGGCAGAGGGGCTATTGAAGTGTATCTGTGTCTATCTCTCTGCCTACCCATTGTGTGTGTGAGAGAGAGAGAGAGTTAGTGAAGTTGTGAACAGGAAGCAGCTTCTCAGTGAATGTATCTTGGAGCAACAGCATCTCTCCCAGTGATAATAAACCAGGGGTTGTGGTCCAGGCCCGGGCCTGGGTATGATCTCTGTTTATTGACACAGCAGGCCCTCATCTCACTCACTCTCCCTACAATTATTTACACTGAAACTGACCCGCCACAGCCAGGTCAGTCAGTCGACTGTAACCAGATCCACCTCCCTGACTATGGCATGGTAGTATGGAGGCCTACAGACACACACACACACACACACACACACACACACACACACACACTGGCATGCACACACACACACACACACACACACACACACACACACACACACACACACACACACACACACACACACACACACACACACACACACACAGTGATACATGAGCAGTGTTGGGTAGTGCTGGTGTTGGATAACATTGTTGGGTAGTATTCTTCTGTTAGTATGTTTTACCTAGGGTAACTCGCATCTACAGTATCCAGTTCATAGCAACGGTGACGCCAAGTCAGACATTTCTCATGAGAAAACCGTTTCTAGACCGTGTGGGTACAGGTGATAGAGGAACACTGAATAAGAATAGTACATGACTAACATTGCATTTATACAATACATTCATTGATGTAGTATTTAAGTGTGTCATCATCTTCATGGGTTATTTCTTTCCCATTGCTCTATAATCAGTCCAGAGCCCTTCATCACCCAGTGCCCTACAAGGCCACAATCGGCCCTTCCACAGCCCACAACAACACCTCATGTGTCTGGCCTGCTCTGTGTTTGAGGGGTGGAAAAGCTACAAAAGCCTTTTATGAGTGTGAAACTCCAGTAAAGCAGGTGTACCCTAGCCAAATGGATGACCAGTCTGCCATGGTCATTAGGGGTTGGAAACAACAGATGCTAAGATGCTTCGCAGCAGAGCAGAACATCCTATGTCCTACCTGCATCCCATGTCTCACTAACTTCCTACAGCTGTTTCTCACAGAGACTCCAAAGGACAGATGAACGAGAGGATTTGTGTGTGTGTGTATTGTGTGTGTATTGTGTGTGTGTGTGCGTGTGTGTGTGCGTGTGTGTGTGTGTGTGCGTGTGTGTGTGCGTGTGTGTGTGTGTGTGTGTGTGTCTGTGCCTGTGTGCGTGTGGGTACGCACATGCGTGCGAGAGCGGGTGGTGATGAATCACACAAGCAAGCGGGAAATATTGGTGTCCTAGAGACGACTTGATTATCACAAATAAAATCTTTTGTCGAGAATCCGGCTACATTCCTTGGGACTGTGACACATTTGTTTAGGTCGTGCCCTATTCTTGCAACACATGCAGATGCTCTGAACCTATTAAACTGTATCAACGGACCACCCAGAAGTTTTACACAAACCAAAGGGGCCGTTGGATTCGTCTAGTAACACACGACTGCACGAAGTGACACTGGGGAAGATCTGAAGAGATAATCAGTCAATTTTCACACTCAGGACCAGTCTATACTGACAATGCCCACACACAAACTCTCACACCCCACACGCACACACACACACACACACGCACACACAAACACCCCACACAAAATTCACTTGGTGAGGTTGGTACATGGGACATAAAAAACAATAGCTGGAGGGCATCAGGTTGTGCCAGCTGTGTTTGCCTGTATTGTGATAGCAAGACACCCACACCCACACCAGCACACACACACACCCACACCAGCACACGCACACACACACACACACACACACACACACACACACACACACACACACACACACACACACACTTCATCTTCTCCAGTCAAACCAGGCCACAGCTTATCCGAGTTCGGAACAAAGAGGAGGAGGATGCAGTGTATTACGCTACGTCATGTTATTCTGAGTTACTTGGAAACCTGTGAAATAAACTTGTTTACCATTAGCTGTTACTCTATCAACAGTTACTTTATCAAGAGTGGGATTTGTATACAGTATATCTCACTGTCTGCCAGCTTCTCCATGGCAGTGTCCCTAGGTTGGGAGTGGAGGTGTGTACCGGACCGTTCCTCTTCAGAAACTGGCCTTCCCTCCCTCCCTCCCTCCCTCCCTCCCTCCCTTCTCCCTCCCTCCCTCCCTCCCTCCCTTCTCCCTCCCTCCCTTCTCCCTCCCTCCCTCCCTCGCACCCAAACTCAAAGTCTGTTTGCTAAGCATTAACAAGTGTGATCCAGTTAGCCAGGACTGTGGCTGGTTGTCACCCCACTGGAACTCCCACACAGAGGGGCTTTGAAGTGGCCACTCCCCCCAGACAGAGAGAGGGGAACGGGGGTTGGGATGGGATGGGAGGTGGGCTGGTGTGGGGCTGGGCCTCCATGGAGGCTGGGGCAGGAGCAGCCCAGCTGTTAGCCCAGCAAGCTCAGTGGCAAGGGGGGAAATGGGATACCCAAGAGTCAATATTTGTGTCACTGTGCTGCGTTCAGCTAGCGCGAGTCTCTATAAACCCCCAGGTGCCATTTGAGGCGACGGTTAGCTGTTTTTTTTTCTTAACCAGCCATGATAAAAATGCAGTGTTTCTAGTAAGAGCTGGGATTGACTCGTCTCTATAAACTCCCAGGTGCCATTTGAGGCGATGGTTAGCTGTTTTTTCTTGACCAGCCATGATGAAGATGCTGTGTTTCTAGCAAGATCTGGGATCAACTATGCAGTCTGACTCTCTCTCACTCTTTGATCCAAATTGTTCTTTCAATCTGGTGGCGTGTTCATCTTAAAACGAATTGTGCTGGGTTTTTTTTTTAGATCTGTTTTTTTTTTTTTTTTTTTTGCAGAGACGTGTGGTCTCGCTAAGGAAGTGTATAAGCCGCTTATGAACATGGCGTTCAGCATCTGTTACTTGTTGAGGCTTGGCCTGGCTGGTTGATTGTGCTCTGCTGCATCCTGTAGACTGTGAGCCACAGCCATGTCAATACAGGGAGTGACTTCATTAGCGAGCCATATTTTAGCCCAGGTTTCCATATGTGGACCACTGGCTTGCCTCTGAACAGCAGTGAACTGGGTCAAGTGAGCGGAGACCATTAGTACAAATGTGTAAACAGCAAAGTTTCCCCTCATAGCCTCAATAATGTCACGGCATGTGAGCAAAAAGGTGAAAAGGTGAACAATTTGCATAACAATGAAATGTGTGTGCGCACACACACACACTTAGACACACACACGCACACACACACGCACACACACACTCACACACACACACACACACACACACACACACACACACACACACACACACACACACACACACACACACACACACACACACACAGTTCTGCAAAGACACACACACACATTAAAAAAGGGGTCACCCTCCTGTGTGTGTGTGTGTGTCTGTCTCTGTGTGCGTGTGCATGTCTAATCTGTAGACGAGCAGGAGGAATGCAGCACCCACTGCCACCCCTCTCCTTAGTCCGTCCATCTTCATTACGTCCGTTCCCACATACTGGTCATGTGATTTACAGCCCAGGCTCCAGAGATGTAGGGCACATTCCTCACCCGGATCAGTCAAGTTCCACACACAGCGGGGCAAGGCCTCAGCCAGGCCCCCTATCACGGCCCCAGGGTGAACAGAGAGGAGGGCTGAGGTGGAGGAGAAGAGAAGAGGAGGATGGGCCCTCCAGCTGCCCTCTTTAATCTCAGATCCCTATAGATGCTTCTCAATAATCTAAAGTGGCCCCTCGTCTCCTTCATACCATAGAACAGCTGTGCGTTGGAAACGTCCTATATAACTGGTCATCCTAAAGGGCATGAACAGAAGCATACTAGACCTGCCTCTAAATTGTCAACCCTATATACTACAAGCCTTTTCTTAGAGTAGGTAATCTTAGCTGTATCTCCGATATGTTCTTTAAAAAAAAAAAAAAAAACAGACCTCTATCCAAACTCCCAATCCAGCCAGAGAGCTATTATACATGGTCTCTCAATGGAAAAATGCTCACTTAAACCTGGCTGCTGATGTGGGCTTCCCTTATTGACACAGAATAATCAGCCTGATGAGGAGACAGTTTGAGTGTAAAGGCATGGTTGGTCCTTATTCTGTTCTTGCTAGACGTGCCCACAATTGTTCTCCTTTTCCCCCCACTGACTTTGAATGGAAGAATAGCAAACCTGGTCTCCGGATTAATAATTTTGAAATTCCACAGTAAATATGTGTCTCATTGTGTCGGTGAGACATAGTGGATACCTATTGGGAATCTACATTGACTATTCAACTTTTTCAACATCAGTGTAGATAAAGAAAATTAGATAAGCAAAGGAGATAAGGAAAGGAGATGAGGAGAGGAAAGTACGTTGGACTACTGAGATACACCCACTCCCTCTTCCTGGGTCCAGGGAGGGAGCAAACACCTCATTGTTGTGATCCAGATGTTGGACCCGAAGGAGCTTGTGTCCATGTCTTGTTAACGAGGAACAAACGTACACCTTTAGAAATAGGTTGGATGGCTCTGTATTCCCATAATGATGATGAGGTTTAGGGAGGGAGGGAGGGAGGGAGGAAGAGAGAGAGAGAGAGAGACAGAGAGAGAGAGAGAGAGAGAGAGAGAGAGAGAGAGACTTTCAGGTCCAGGTTTTTCTCTGGGAGGTGTGAGGGGATACGCTATTTAAAGCCTGTGATATGTTGTTTACTCTAGGCCTCGCTGCAATAGATCACAGACCTGTGGTGAGACAATAGACCCATGCCTGCCTTCGGGGTGCCTGCATTAGCCACCACACATTCTTAACTCTCATTAGAGACGGTAGATAAGACTGCTTTATTCGAGGCTATAACCATTGTGTTGCTCAATAGTGGGGGATAGCTAGTAGTTAGGGCCCCATTGGAAGTGGGCAGGGGCCATTATCTACTCAAACAAAGAGCTTGGTGTAAAATATGCAAGATAATGTGAATGATGTGCCTTTTTGTATATCAACAGCATTGATACACTTGTGAATTGCCAAGGCCGTGTGTGAATTCGGGTTTGAGGTTATAATGATGATGAATGAAAATTTATGATGTCAGTGATGATGATGATGAAGGTGAAGACAGTGATGACTGATGTCCTTATTTGGGGTGTCAAATAGTTACTGTAGCACCTCTTCCCTAGCGGATGACCAAGCAACACACAGCTACATGCTAACAGTAACTGTAGCACCTCTTCCCTAGCGGATGACCAAGCAACACACAGCTACGTGCTAACTGATGCTAATCACACAAATGTGTTTCCTCTTACAGCCTGTTATTCTTTCCGCGCTCCTCTCAGGCAGTTCTCACGGTCAAAGGAAATTGGTCAAATATGATGCAGTCAGAGAGGACTTCACCAGCCTCCTCGTTGATAATCATAATAATTACAGAAATGATAATGAGAGATGTCCTGACCGAGAGATTCTACGATGTCATCGGGAGACAATGAGAGGCTTAGTCAGGTGAGGCAGCTGCGCGTGTTTCAACCTGCAGCACTGCAACGCGGAGCAAAGGGCAGCAGGAGGGCTGAGTGCTTAAGTTGTGCTAGGCTAGGCTAGGCTAGGCTAGGTTAGGTTAGCTGTATGAACGAGCTCTTCGGTTTAGATATATATATACGGAAAACAGAGAATATGTGCACATTCAATGACTTCAGACAAGCCCTTCGAGCTCT
>NC_139660.1:5602631-5607631 GCF_951799395.1 Argentina silus | reverse complement strand
TAAAGCACATGTGTACTCCTAACAAAGGCAAGTACACAACATCCAACAGTAATGGATAATTTAATAATTAATGGATAATTTATCTGTTGTTTGTCACTGCCAATCTTCCACCTAAATGCTAAATGCTAAATGCCATGAATGTAAATGTAAATGTAAATGTTTGTTTGTTTGTTACAACATCCAATGGTAATTGAGCATTTGTTTGTTTGTACTCCTCACTTCTATGCACAATTATAGTAGCCTACATTATCATCCATACTGCTGACTACTTCTACCACTACATTATCATCCATACTGCTGACTACTTCTGCCTACATTATCATCCATACTGCTGACTACTTCTGCCTACATTATCATCCATACTGCTGACTACTTCTGCCTACATTATCATCCATACTGCTGACTACTTCTACCACTACATTATCATCCATACTGCTGACTACTTCTGCCTACATTATCATCCATACTGCTGACTACTTCTACCACTACATTATCATCCATACTGCTGACTACTTCTGCCAGTAGACGACCTGCTTCTATTGCTGGTTGGGTGGAGGCGCTGACCTTGTGATCTGCATCAGTCTTAGAAGGACATCTACTGGCCGTTAAATCACTACGGTGAAAAGGTACACATTATTATACTGATATTTATTCTTCGATTCTATTTACTTATTGAATTGAATTCCTATTTAAGTACAATGTGATTTTCCAAATACTTGTAGAACCCAGCTCAGAATTAATTAAATGCACTATTGTAATCATCCAGAAAATAAGAACGGGGGGCATAGTAATAGCCCAGCACTACCAAGAAACTCCAGCCCTAACCTTAACTCCAACCCTAGCCCTACCCTTAACTCCAACCCTAGCCCTAACCCTAGCAATAACCCTAGCCCTAACCCTAGCCCTAACCCTAGGAATAACCCTAGCCCTAACCCTAGGAATAACCCTAGCCCTAATCCTAGCAATAACCCTAGCCCTAGCCCTAACCCTAGCAATAACCATAGCCCTAACCCTAACCCTAACCCTAGCCCTAACCCTAACCCTAGCCCTAACCCTAGCCCTAACCCTAACCCTAGCCCTAATCCTAACCCTAGCCCTAACCCTAACTCTAACCCTAGCCCTAGCCCTAACCCTAGCCCTAACCCTAACCCTAGCCCTAACCCTAACCCTAGCCCTAGCCCTAGCCCTAACCCTAACTCCTTGGGGTGCAGTCAGACCACAGTCAGGCTATAAATACCAGAGCTAACTTGCAAGCATGTCTGTGCTACATTCTGCTGCGTTGCCTCCTACACACATGCTCTGTGTGGTTTCCTGTTCCTGTTCGTTACCACATTTTCCCACTCAAAGCTGGCTGCTGTGGCTCCCACACTATGATCCTGGGTAGAAGACCTGCGTCCAAATAGTATTTGACAATACAGGTTTTTTTTTAGCATTTGCTTCACTCTGCCTGGAGTGCCAGATGTGCAAGGTTTGCATTTTTAGTTCCATTGCACTAGCTAGGCAAACTCTGAAATGATTTCAAATACTATTTAAACTGAGGTGTTCACTGCTGTTGGGTTCTCCTATTCACTTGTGACTGCCCTCCCCCCCCCCCCCCCCCCCCCACTGCCGTCGGTGTAGAGCAGAGATGATTTGGAATCTAATGGTAGATGATTGTATCTTCCATGCGACAGACCCAAGTTGGAACCCCTGCCTGCTCACATCCTCACTCACACTGCTCCACTGTGATCCTCAGCTGGCTCTGGGTCACATTGTCACTCCAAGTGGCTGCATGGCCCCAAACAGCAACACCATGACATGGTATGAAGGGGCGAGTTACGAGAGGTTTGATGCTGACATCTAATCTGACTGGATACTACAAAACAAGTAGTCAAGACCTACAATAATAGTGTATGTAACCTGTTCCGGCTGTTTGTATGTATGTAAACCCTGAGTGTTGTTATGTTTTTTTTCTGTGCTGTTTCTGTGCTGCGATGTTCCATTGTTGTACACTGTCATCATAAAAAAGAATGTTTATGCCTGGTAATGTAGGCCTACAAACTGCACTTGCACATAGTTTGACAGGTGGGGGCGCTGTAAGCACACTTTTCCATGGCTGGGCCCACACATTCCCCCCCATGTGTTGGCTGGACCAGCGTTCCCAACCCACAGAGGCTCATTGACTGCAGAGTGTAACGTTGTGTTCTAGCAGTTGGCTCTCCGTTAGATGTTATTGCTATTCTGTAGCTGCGGCAATGCAGAGGCTGTGAGCTGGGCTTGGATGTGTTCAGGCTTGGCGGCCATGCCTTGTTTATCTTATATGATTATCCCACACAGCACAGCTGTCTACCCTGCTTCAGAGGACAAACTGCCAAACCAAAACAGCAACGCAGAGATCAACAACACCTTCGCAAAAAATAGGACAGACGCGGCAATGCTGTCCAAGAGACGCTGTTAGGAGATATCAATAGTTCATGGCCGAATGACGCGTTGTTGCACAATCAACAAATCACTGACATGAGCAGCCTACAAGTCACAGCCACGCTGAAACCAAGTCCGTGGCTTTCACTTTCACGTTTCCACCATAATAGTGCAACAAAACAAACACAGTCCTGATGAGAGGGGAGCAATAACAAGTCACGGCGGTAAAGCGTGGCCCCTGTGCCTTTAAGAGGTAAAACAATTGTTATTCTGGGTTTGTCCACATGCTGGCTGTGGAGGTGGATGGATAGTGGTGAGGAGATGGGGTGGTGGGGGCGGCGGGGTGGTGGGGGCGGCGGGGTGGGAGGTAGGAAATTGAGAAGACACCAGGAGAATGAAGAGATGATGTCCTTTGGCTTCCTCTCCTAGCTGTTGTTTACAGCTCCTCCGTGATAGAAATGGATCCCTTTCCCCCCCGTAGTTGGTCCTAAATGGTGTTATGCCCCGACTCCTGCCTAAGCTGCCTATTAACAGCCCTCTAATTTCGGTCATTATGTGGAAACCACAGCTGCTGCCATTGCCACGACACTTGTCAGACGTCAGGGCAGACCGTGGCACTGTTTATTACGAATCTAACTTCCTCCAACCTTTGTTTTTTTAAATGGTACATGTGACATGTAGAAGAAAGAGCTCTTCGTTTAGCTGTTCGGTTTTCCCCCCGCTCACACAGCAGGCGTGATGTCAAATCAATGTATTAAGTGTCTCGGAGTATGTGAAGTGACTGCTGTCGTCGACGCCGCGAGCCAAAGACTGTGATTAAAGCTAATTTGAATTATTGAAATGCTCCGTAGTGGAGCCGGAGTGAAGTGAAGGGCTCACACGGATGAAGGGGTGGCGGGTGGAGAGGGTTGGCCGTACTCCAGGTAGAGAGGAGGTGAGTCATTCCAAAAGCAGACAGACTATCGGTGTGTGTGTGTGTGTGTGTGTGTGTGTGTGTGCGCGCGCGCGCGTGTGTGTGTGTGTGTGTGGTTTGTTTGTGTGGTGTTGCATGTATGTGCATGTGGCAGACATACAGTAGAACTGTTCCTGTTGGCTCTCCAAGAGAGAGCATGTTTCTCAACCTACGCCCAGTGCTGGCCGTGGTGGGTGTCATGTCCATGTGACCCAATATTACACACAGACACAGACACACACACACACACACACACACACACACACACACACACACACACACACATGCATGACTCACGCACGGCATGCAAACACACACAAAGACAAATTAGAGTAGGCAACACGTGAGTGTTGTGCCCTTCCTGACTCTCAAGAAGTGTCCTTGCTCGTAAATTGCAAATTTATGCGAGCGTTCCAAAGGTATTTGTACTTGAGAGCAAGTGTTGAGTCGCTAACTTGGCTGACAGGGAGGGGCTGTATACAAAGAGGACATTCTGTTCTAGACAAAGCCAGTGAGCTTTGCTGCCTTCCACCCCCGCCTGCCCACCCCGGCCCACCAGCCTGTCTCTGCCTAATAACTCTGCCAGACCCTCTCCTCCACCAACGCCATTGAGGGAGGAAGTAAAAATAAATATAAAGCTGTTGTCATGGAAACCGCGCCGTGCCCTCCTCCTCCTCCTCCCCCCCCCCCAATCCTATCTTTCCTATCTCCACTCAAGAGGGATGGAGGACATCAAGAGGAGACACAGGGGAAGGAAAAAGGGCCGTTTTGCAGATAGAGGGGGAGCTAGCCCGCTCACACGTAGCGAATAAGTGTAAGCACACACACACACACACATACACATACATCAAGGCGGCCTAGTTTTGTGCTTTTGTTTATCTCTTATCTGCATGACTTGTCAGAATATTCACACCTGCCTTTGTCAATGGCCCCAATCAAGGTGACATAAAGGCGGTGTATAGCCCAAGTATTTGGATCAATGCATTTCAACGTCCGTGTGTTTAAAGACCCAGTGCAGAGACGAACATTCCTTGATGGAGAGAGACTCTCCGACTGTTTGCTTGGCACCACGCCAGCTCCAGAGGTGTCTTCACAAGGAGGAGCATCTTTTGTTGTGGCTGTTGTTCTGTTGTCCCCCAGCTGTGCCAAATGCTCAGGAAGCCAGCGTCGGCGTATCCCGGCACGGAGGATATACACAAACAACACTGGTTGCCGTGGGTGTGTCCCCGGCTGCTGTTGCCGCTGACGCACTTCCACCCGCCCCCTCTTGGCCTCCTGGGGGAGTGCACGTGTCCCTCAGGTCTCCATTCATTCAAGGTGAGACGCAGCTGACATGACAAGAGCCGCTGCCATGGCAACCGCTGGGTACAGCAGAGCAGCGTCGACATGCGCCTACATGTTGTTAAGATAATGAAGTCACTCTTCCTCCTCCCTCTTTGCCGGCATCCTCAGAATGGACCATCTAGCTCCCAGTGGCTCTTTCTTGTGGTTGTAGTTTTCCACGTTTAATATCCAGACTCAGTATATCACAGGATATATCTGACTCTTTTGTTATTTTGTGGTTAAGTTGTGTTGTTGGGGAGTGCCTATCCAGAAGGAGTGTTGTAATGCTGGTCAGGCTTCTGTCCTTGTAGTGTAGTTTCGAATC
>NC_139660.1:5592631-5597631 GCF_951799395.1 Argentina silus | reverse complement strand
AATAATATGCAGCAAGCACCTATAAGCTCTCTTTGTCATCTTCCAAACAAACTTCAATCAAGCCTCATAAAAAATCATTAAGCTCCTCTAAATTAGAATTCTCTGAATAGTCACCCTTAATGATAAATATTTACAAGCCACCATAAAAAGGCATTCATCCTGTCTTTACATTACGGATTAGTGAGTTAATTCAGCCTCTGTATTAGAAGCACTTCAAGGGCAGCTTGTAGGAGTGGAAACTCAGTGGGTGGAACATGAAGAGATTTCACAAGAGGAGGCAGGTGGTGGTGACACAGGACATTAAAGACCTCACGCACGCACGCACGCACGCACGCACGCACGCACGCACGCACGCACGCACGCACGCACGCACGCACGCACGCACGCACGCACGCACGCACGCACGCACGCACACACAAACACTCACCTGCTCACACACACACACACACACACACACAGACGGACGGACACACAGACGGACACACAGACGGACACACAGACGGACACACAGACGGACACACGGGGACACACACGACCCAGCATTGATGACCACAGATATAACGTTTCCCCTGTGATTTTCCCGCTGGAGAAAGGAAGGAAAACATTGCCATGTCATAGGTGCTGTTAAACAGCAGGATGTGAGAGTATGACCCCTTGACCCACATTGTCATTGGCACCCCTGCAGGTCACTGCTGCCGAGGTCACATCTCTTTATTGTTCATTGTGAACAACATCAGACGGTCTGCACCTGACCAGTGGCGCTCTGTCGCCTCTCTGCTTCTCCCCCTACGACTCGCTAAGTCCCAAACTTTGTGTATTTAGTCCTCCTCCTTTAACCAGCAGCTCTCTGAACGGGAATAGCCAGTCTAGCTTAAAGAGATTCAGTCATATCTAAGTGTTATCAGAAGAACATGATGTCCAAGGCAAACTTCTATTCCCTGTCAGGGCTGGGGAGCAAACAGAGTGGCTGTATTTGCTCTTCATGTGAAAATCAATGGGCCCAGACAGATGGCTGTGTGTTTCCTTGGTATTTACACACTCAACAGGCTCTATGACAAATGTCCCCTCCTTCCCTCCGGCGTTGAAGCACAGGTAAGCAAAAACTCATCCCTCCCTTTCCACCCGAACTGATGACAGAAGCGGCTGGCGGCTGCCGCCCTCTCTCTCTCTCTCTCTCTCTCTCTCTCTCTCTCTCTTTCTTTCTTTCTCTGTCTCTCTCGATCTCCCTCTCTCTACTTCGCAAAAGTGTGAAATATAAGCCACTGCGTTATCAGAGTGCAGCTAAAGTATAAGTATTGTGAACTGCACCTTTAAAGTGTTCGAATTTGGAAATTTCCGTGGCCAACAGTAATCATAGGGGCCTTTATTCCTTGATTCTTTCATGAAGGACGGTAAACTGCATGTACCGTCCAGCTCTAAGCAGCCCCAGACAGGCTGTGATGAATAGATACATGAGTCTTTGTTCCAGCAGAGCCTGAGGTGTCTCAGTCCTTCACAAGGTTATGCTGACCCAGCCCATGCAAGAGCATGAGATGAGCTGTCTGCTGAAGGGTACTCTCTCTCTCTCTCTCTCTCTCTCTCTCTCTCTCTCCCTCTCTCCCTCTCCCTCTCCCTCTCTCTCTCCCTCTCCTCTCTTTCTCTCTCTCTCTCTCTCTCTCTCTCTCTCTCTCCCTCTCTCCCTCTCCCTCTCCCTCTCCCTCTCCCTCTCTCTCTCTCTCTCTCTCTCTCTCTCTCTCTCCCCCGCCCTCTTTCTCTCTCTGTGATTAGATAAAACAAGTCTTCTTCTCTCCTGAATGACAGACTACACAACTCTTGTCTGACTTGCTGCTAACGTCCTGGTGGTTTCTACAGGCTAGCCACCCTGCTAGCTCTGGATCATTGGCATCAGGACTTGCTTGAGTCTGTGGGTTTAGTAACCAAACTTCCAGAGGATCATGCTTTACCTCCTGCTGCTTTCAGGGGGGGGCCGATTGTTTTTTTGTTTTTTTTACTTCTTCTGCTGAGGCACACTCAGGGAGAGAGCATGAATCTGCGTCTGCTCCATTTTTCTGGTGCAGCTTTGTTGCTGTGTGAGTGAGAGAGTGGTTTTGAGAGAGCTGTGATTCTCATTTGAGGCAGGCTGCCACAGTCAGAGTCGTACAGCCTTGAACAGGCGACACCAGTTCCTCTTTTTGGCTGTGGGAGGGGTGAGATGGGGAGAAAGGGAGTGTAGAGAGGGAGGGGAGAGTTTGGAGAGAGGGGGAGAGAGAGCCGAGGGAGCCAGCATTCCTGTCAGAGCAGAGGGCGAGAGGTGGGTGGAGTGGTGGTGCAGGGGCGTAGCAGAGCAAAGAGCATCGTCTGTGCTGCTCCTGATTCCATGGGCCTGAGCTCATCACCTTTGAGCTAGCCCCTCCCTCTTCTCCTCCTCCTCCTCCTCCGTATCCGCCTTCCACTCCTCCCCCTCTCCTTCTCTCTCTCTCTCCCCGCCTGAGGCGCTAACTCCTTGCTGGGCCGTCCTCCCTGGAAGATCGACTCCTCCAGTGTTGTCTCCAGGCATGGCCGTTCAAAGAGGCGGGTGCAGTTAAGGGACGTTTACTGGAAAGGAGGGCATGATTGCCAGTAGAACAGATGAATCACTCCGCAAATGTTTCTTACCATACAACAACACAACAATACACCCTACAATTACCTGTGACCTGATGGATGTGTCCACACACTGATGGTACAGGATGTGTGGGCAGACAGACAGGACAGGGTGGGGCACATTACACATACACACATACACCCACACATACACTCACCCACCCACCCACCCACACACACACACACACACACACACACACACACACACACACACACACACACACACACACACACACACACACACACACACACTCCTCTATTTATTACACAGGGTTTACTGAGGTTGTACTGAACCCTGAACGCATCAACAAACACAGAACACTGAACTGACATTATCTATAGGTGATGAATGATACCATTGTTGTCTCCACCTTTGTCGCCAAACAGGCTCACAATTTTAAAAGGGAAGGGCCTCCCATTACAGAAAATACTAAGACTCATTAAATGTCAGATAGCTAAGTCAACACAGACATAAATTACAGTAGTACAGGAAATGCTGACACACAAATGTCAAACAAAGAGAATCCCAATGCTGCGAATGTCTTCCACAATACGAGGCTAGGTCTAGCCTCGGAAACAAGGACGCAATAAGAACAATTTCAATCTGCACTGCTGTTTTCCACTGAGTGAGAATTATGCAACAGCGGCAGCAGCAGACAATGACATTTGAATGTGCTGACTCTCCCCTCATAGGTAACGCACAAGCAGGTGACGCGTGGTGGAAAAAGATGACCTTAATGATAGAGGAACTGCCTGTTAATGCACTTAGGCTCCTTTTCACTCTCTTTCTCTTTCTCTCATTCTCTTGTCCACCATATTGTCTCATAGTGAGTGCTCTAAAACAATATCACTTTGCCTGCATTCACTTATGAATGAATCAGGGATACGTCACGACTTTTCACTCTGTAGTATCAGGTGACATATGATTAAGGGTGCTATTAGCCTGCAATAGGCTGCTCTTGACATCGCTTGAAACACTACAGCCATAAAGTGTTGTTGTAATGTCAAGAGTGTTGGGGATGTATGTAATGTAATGCATAGTGTGTCACCTTCAACTTGAACCTTAATGTCTGACTCTGCATTTTAATGTCATTTCCATTTTAGTTGAGCCTCTGGAGAGGACAACACACTGAGTAGCTAGCTAACTGTAGGGGATGGGTGAGAGGTCACAGGGACTAGAACTGGAGAGAGAGAGAGAGAGAGACAGACTGGAGAGAGAGAAAGAGAGAGAGAGAGAGAGAGAGAGAGAGAGAAAGAGAGAGAGAGAGAGAGAGAGAGAGAGAGAGAGAGAGAGAGAGAGAAAGAGGGGGTTTATGAAGTGGTGTGTGTGTTCTGGTGGAGTGGCAGACCTGCGGTCCATACTCAACAGAGGATGTCAATGTAAACACGAGCCAGTCATCGCTGAGGAATGTGTGAGGCATGCTGAACCCCGGGGACAGGGGGGAGAGTAGGGGGGAGAGGAACGAGGAATGGAGGCAGGGGAGTGGGAGGAAGTCGGGGGGGAACAGAGGAGGGGGAGCAAGGCCTGGGGCAGAGAGACGGAGGGAGAGAGGGAGCGGTAGAGAGCGTGACGAAGCCTTGGATGAGAAGGAGGAGTGAGGAGGCGGTTGAGGGTCAGGGTGGGGGTCTGAGGGGTGATAGGTTGGAGGATAGAGTGGTATGGGGTGAGGAAGGAGAGTCATAAGTATAACTTCAAAGGCTGAGAGGCTGTGAGTCATGAGGGGTTAGGCTCTCCTGTAACTCAGGTTCCTGGTCCTGTCCACCGCAGTGCTGCTGAAACCAATTTAGTCAGGCCCCAGAGAGGCCTGGGGATAGGAGAGGCCAGGAGAGGCCAGGGGAGGCCAGGGGAGGCCCGCTCGTAACCTGAGGAGCTGTGAGTGACAAAGAGCAGGGGGCTGCACAGAGATCAGGTCTGGGAGAGGGGAGGAGAGCCTGGGAACACACACACACACACACACACACACACACCCACACACACACACACACACACACACACACACACACACACACACCCACACACACACACACACACACACATACACACACACACACACACTCAGCAGCCAAAAACACACACACACACACACACACACACACCCACACACACACACACACACACACACACACACACACTCAGCAGCCAAAAACACACACACACACACACACACACACACACACACCCACACACACACACACACACAGGCTGCTGTGGTATAAAATGTTGTCCTGGTTTACAGCCAGATAGGGTGTAACATCCTGGAGGTAGGTAGGGTCTATAACACACAGTATGTACCTTTCCTTTATGGTCTATGAATGAGAGGAGGGACGTAGAGTCCAGTACACTGTCTAGTGAGCCCACAGGGCGGAGAACATTGCGG
>NC_139660.1:5587768-5592431 GCF_951799395.1 Argentina silus | reverse complement strand
CTTCAGTCAGTGCTAAGTATCCAAATGCATCACGAGTACCAGGTTACAATGCATAACGCTGACATCAGACTTTGTCTGCAGAGACAATGGCATTTATGTTTTTCTTTGAAACAAAGGACCACATAAAACATTCATCACCCCTATTCAAGGATCCTCCCTCTCTCTACCATCTATTCAACAGCGTACACTAAGACTACCTCGTAGAAGAATGGAGGCCTTTCCTCTGCAGGAGTTTAAACAAGCAGCGCAGGACAATGCTTTTTCCGCACGGAGACTACCTGACACACGTCTGTGAATGTTATCAGTGTTGGGGATCTGTCTCTCCCTCTGAGAGTGTCTCCTGTGTCTGCTTGTGTCTGTGGGAAGCACTGAACCCTGTCCAGGCCCAGCCCTGGCCTTCTGAGGGGTGAACCTACCTACCCACACACACACGCACACACACGCACACGCACGCGCACACACGCGCACACACGCGCACACACGCGCACAAAAACACACACGCACGCACACACACACCCACACACATAAACACACACACAGACAGACAAAGACAGGCCTACTGCCTATTACTTCTGCCTGACAGAACAAGCCTGCAGAGCTGCTGCTGCTGCTGCATTCCCTAGGAGGTACCAACCCCCTCTTTCCCACACCTCCGCTCCACACTTCTCCCCCTCACACTCTTCCCAACCACACCCAACCCCCAGAAGAATGTCTCCACCAGCGGGTGTAGAACTCTCTCTCTCTCTCCATCTGTCTATCTCTCTTTCTCTTCCGGCAAATCGTGAAAAGTCACTGACGCCTCCAGTATTTGATCAGCAGATGGAAATAGCTTCATTATCATAACCGAACTAGTAACTTAATCAAATACTGTAGTCTGATCCAGCAGACAATGAGAGGATGTTGGGGACATGTTTGAATAGAGATCAGCAAAGAGAGCAACACAACCGGTGAATCCTCTTATGTATTGTTATGCAACAACAGACCAGCAGCTCATTGAAATTCCTGCACAAGCTTGTGACCAAAGTCATATCACTCACTCTCATCCATAAACACAACTGCAGCAACATCTGTTGCAATGACGCACACAGACAGCCAAGCCTTTTGTGTTTGTCTGTGTGTGTGTGTGTGTGTGTGTGTGTGTGTGTGTGTGTGTGTGTGTGTGTGTGTGTGTGTGTGTGTGAGAGAGAGTGAGAGTGTGCGCGTGTGTGCGTGTCATGGCTACTCACCAGGGGGCTTGCACATGCGGATCTGGCTCTGGCACTGGACCAGTGGGTGGAGGGGGGGTGGGCAGCTGGCTGGCACCGAGGTAGCTTTGGCAGAGAGGCCGGCGATGCCAGCGGCGGGGGGCGATGGAGGGGGTGAGGGAGAGGGGGACGGGGAGGCCGGTGTCCCACACTGGGTCTGGTAGCGGAGCTGGGTGAGGGAGGGGGGCACGCCCTGGTAGTGCCTGGTGGCACTCAGGAGGTCGTTGAGGATCTGCAGGATGGTGGTGATGTCCCTCCTGGGACGACCGGTGCTGTCCTGACAGTTAGGGTGCAAAGTGCCTGAAGGAGGGATGGAGAGATGAAGAGAGAGATGGAGAGAGAGAGAGAGAGAGAGAGAGAGAGAGAGAGAGAGAGAGAGAGAGAGAGAGAGAGAGAGAGATGGAGAAGAAGGTTATAAACCACTCAATAACTCCCTACAGATCTCTAGTCAAACCCAACAGAGCAGAACCCCTGACCAGCCCAACAACACACTCACAGTAACACGTTCCAGTGAAGGTGTCACGGGAACTAATCTAAGGAGCATCTCAACGGAGATCAGCGGCGTCAGACTCACCTGAAAACGTCCCAGAGAAGACTCCGGGGGCGTGGTTGACGAAGCTCTCGATGATGGCGCCCGGTTTGCGGGAGCGTGCTGAGACGCCAGCGCCACCGCTGCCGGGGTTCTTTGCGCTGCAGTTGGCCTGGCGAGGAGACGGGAGACTAAACGTCAGGGACACGCTCATTTTCAAAACCTCTGTCTAACCCTAACCCCATGTGACAAACAAACACACGCTCTGACCCGCGTCGCGACACATCATCGACCGCCCTAACCCACGCGGCGAACTATGTTTTATAACTTGTTGTGTTGTAGCCCGTGTTGTAATAAGCCCTGTTGTGAGTCGTATGTACCCTACATAGAGGACTAACAAGTGGAGCTGGGAGAGGCCCAGGATCTCCAGTTACTGCAGTCGGAAATCAGACACGGCCTGTACTGCGAACTGTCAACTGAAAGTGAAAGCCAAACCCACAGAGACATGCGTGTGTCTGTGTGTGTGTGTCTGTGTGTGTGTGTGTGTGTGTGTGTGTGTGTGTGTGTGTGTGTGTGTGTGTGTGTGTGTGTGCGTGCGTGCGTGCGGTACGTGCCAGAGCCTGACGAGACATGGCCGTTTCCTTTTCTCTCTGCTCTATTTGGCCTCTCGCATTCTAAAGCAAAAAACCCCCCCCCAAAAAAACAACAACAACTAAAAACGACAGTACCATCTGGTTCTGGTTGTTGGGACTCACACCGAGGTGGAGTCCAGACGCGGAAGGAGAAGCAGAGAAACAACAACGTTGGGGGAAATAAAGTGTCATTAAAGGGGGATAGCCTCCAGCCAGAGGCCTGCTGCACACAGAGCAGAGAGTAGGGGCTAATGATCAACAAGACAACAACCTACGCAGGCTAACTCATAAACTACTCTCCTCCTTTCTTCTCTCCTTTCATCCTGTCATCCTGCTGTGTTTGGTGAGATCACGGTGGTAAAGCTGTTCTCCTGCATCGTTTGTGTGTTCCACCTTATGTGGTGAAGTCATACAACAGTCATAAAGTAGTCATACATCAGTTGTGGTGGTGGTGGTGCGTGTGTGTGTGTGTGTGTGTGGGGGGGGGGGGGGGGCTTACCTCAGGGCAGGGGGCTGCAGGGGGGGTCGTCTGGGGGCTGGGTCTGCCTGAAGACGGGTGGTGGGAGCGGAAGAGACTGCCGGGCTGCTGGGAGGGGCGCGGGGAGGAAGGAGGGGGAGGAGGAGGAGGAGTGGTGGGGCTGCAGTGGTTTGAGGAGGGAGAGGGGTACATGGGGGGAGGAGCCTGGTGTGTGCTGGGAGGGGGGAAGGACGCTGAGCTGGTGGAGGGGGAGAGGGAGGGAGAGGGGGAGGGGCCTGGGTGGGGCTGGGACAGGTGGGCGTTAGGGTGGGTGTGTGGGTGGTGGTGGTGGGAGTGGGAGTGGTGGTGGGGGTGAGGGTGAGGGTGGGGGACACGGGGGTGGGGGTGGGGGTGGGGGTGGTGACCGCCGACGGCCCCGGACGCCCCTGTAGACTGTCCCATGGCGCCCTCGGCGGCCCCCGCGGGCGATGACGTGCCGGTGCTGAACCTGCTGCCCGCCGGACTGCTGCGCTGCCAACTGAAGCTGGACGAACATCATGTGATCGCCCACCCGCAGCGCCAGGGTGAGAGGAGACCGGCCGGACAGGAAGTCACTGACCTGTGGACAGGAGATGGGGAGAGAGAGAGCGAGGTAGGTGAGTCGCCTGGTGCGTACAGCGGCAAGGAAAGTTCTACACAGAACATATCGCACCGTAAGCCAAAACCGCACTTTCAACGGAGACTCTCCATTGAGTAGGGCGTGATCTAAGCCCGGTGTGCATAACAATTCACAAAAGACAAAATCCAATGTCTCCTTGTTTGCCAGACTTCCTCCTTTGTTAAAGAGATGAACCGGGGGTAAATGTGTGGACGTTAACAGGGGCAGAACAGTGCATTGAGCTGCATTGAATTCCCCGGCTGGAGAGGGAGATACACCGCCACAGAACCCCATCCTGCAATCAATCACTGGCCTCAAACACTGGGCTATTTACATGTCCTGGGGGGGGGGCATAAAGAGAGCCATTGGAAAACCCATTGGAGAACCCCCACCCTCCCCCTTTTCAACACACGCACACACACACACACACACACTCACACACCCGGACGTGCACACACGAACGTGCACACGCACACGCGCACACACACACACACACACACACACACACACACTTTCCCACCCCCTCTACTCCCACTGCCACTAGTCCTGAGTCTGAACCTCACTCCCATTCAACCAGCGGACAAAGGACACCCTTCTGTCTGGCCCTAGGCCTGCAAAATCAGGCTTCGATTCAGGAAGTAGACCCACCCGCCTCACACACTCATAATACACGATTGTTCGAGGGTCCGCCGTGCAGCGCAGAACACCACGGCGGATCTGGAAGAGCTGCCCATTTTAGGAGCGTTGAGAATGGAGAGCGGAGCCAAAGCGTGGTGGGGCCTCGACCCACTCAGGCCCGGACACACACCACAGAGGACTTGTCACGACTTGGCTGGAGGGAACACACACTCAACAACAATCTCCTTCTTGTCCCTCCCTCCCTCCCTCCCTCGCTCCCTCCCTCCCTCCCTCGCTCCCTCGCTCCCTCCCCTCCCTGAGTCCCATGCCCGGGGCTCTGTTGTGCTGTGTCTTGCCAGTGACTGGAGGGGGGGTTGGTGTTGGTGAAGGGAGAGCATTGAAGGGTCAGAAAGCGCCCGGCGCCCCCACAGGACACTGAAGTAATGACGTCTCAAGTTCTCCCCAAATAGAAACAAGAGAACAAGAGGCTCTCTCTAACACAATGTGGCGTTTATGTCCAAAAGG
>NC_139660.1:5565268-5582768 GCF_951799395.1 Argentina silus | reverse complement strand
ACACATGCTACACACAACGCCTTTGGACATAACGCCTGGTAACACCAGAAGAAAACCCCTGCAATATTTCAGTAGATACATAGAATAATTCCCTCTGGACAGCAATGATGTTTTTTTTTTTACTCCGCTTTACTCTATTTCCATTCTGGGCCTGTGACAAGGCCACGTCTCAGAAGACAAGACACTCCATCAGGGACAGCGGTTATCTCCGCAGTGACCTTTCACCCTCTCTCCTCCTTATCTCCCTCTCTCCCTCTGCCCATCTCTTCATCTTTGAGTCAGGCACGCACGCTCGTCCTTCCCACCGTGCTCGCCTCTCCTCCCGTGGCACTGAACAACCTGTACGCGCCACACTGCAATGCCCCGGACCGCCGTGACTCACCACCGAGGCCATCTAGAAAAACACCCCCCTCCTCTCCCTCTCCCTCTCCCTCCCCACCCTGCCTGACTGCCTGCCTGGCCCGGGCAGCGCACTCCCTGGGGGAGGGGAGGAGTGGGTGGAAATGACGAGAGGGTGACCCAGAGGTGACTCTACACATATTGTTAGATCCCTCTATTTGCATCTGTCCGTTTCCAGACACAATGACAATGTTCAGTCTTATTCAGGGCCCAAAGGCCCAGAGCAGGAGGAGGAGGAGGAGGAGGTGGTGGAGAGGAGAGGAGGGTGTTCTATTCTGTTTGTGGGGTGTTTTGGGAAGAGAGGGAGGAAAGGTGGAGAACAGAAATGTAACAATGTACTCCACAGGGACATGAGAACACACCGCCTCCCCTCCCGAGGCAATCTGTGTTCCTCCTCAAGAAATATATGTCAATCTTCCTGCCATGCTTGCCACCAGCTGGGCTATAGATTGATATGGAAACTGGTATGTACCGCTTGTTTCAGTCAATGGAGTGCAGCCTACATGAAAAAATAAGTCACCGGGGAGACCTAAACTTAAAGATTGACTCTCAATCATTGTGTTGTGATTCGAGGGTTCGCTAGATTTGGCAGTTCTGAAGAGGATTGGAGTCTAGTTTATGATCTAGAACTGGAACAAAGGGAGAGGTGGGGGAGGGGCAGTGGGGGAGGGTTAGGTGGCCTGGCTTCTTCCTAGCATCAGCATGCTTGAGCAAACAGTCGCTATATGTGCATAAGAGTGGATATCTTTCTTTTCTAGACAAACACAAGACGCTTAAATAACGAGCTGATGTAGACAGACAGACAGACTAGGCCCATATTACTTTTCCATGACATACACTTAGAAATAGACCAACACCAATAAGTATTTTCTCATTCTTCCACCACCGGGAGAAAGGCTCTTAAATACAGCCTTCCTTGGCCAGCACACACTCTCACAGCTTAACCTCTGTTTGGCAGACAGAGGAGAAAAATAAAACAGTCTTGATGGCTTGTCAGGAGGTGGTGGCTTAATACTGCTTAGATGTCAGGAGAAAATTCCACTGGGATGCCAGAGAGGAATTAAAAGAAGTCTGAGTCTGTCTCTGTCCTTGATAGCTGGCCGGCTGCAGTATTCTATCACGGTCAGATTAGAGCTAGACTCTGCAGTTACAGCTAGACTTGCAAACCACAGCACATCCAAATGATAGGCCATGCAAGAGTTGTTAAGCAGAAACGAGGAGGGAGTCTTGAGAACCATTCCTGTAATTGCCAGGCTTCCCTTTCCATAAAACACTTTCTACATATCTCGCTCCCCAGAAGTCTGAAATAGACCTCTCTCCCTGTAAGCTGTGTGTCTGCTGCTGCTGCACTACTCAGAAAGACGGTACGAGAAAAGAGAGGCACAGTTATCAGCTGGAATTCTACGAACATAAAGAACTTCCTGGCACAAAATCCGATCTGTACATCAGACCACACATATTGAGGGGGTGTGTGGGGGGGTGGGGGGTGTGTGCTTTTCCTAATGTTACCCTCTCTCGCCCCCACCACATCCTATTGCAGCTATTTTTGGACGACGGGGGTATCTGTTAACCTATCAGGCACTTTTAAGAGCTAAGTGCATTGATTGATTTTTGATAGCCCCCCCGAGTTGGGTAGGAAATGAGCGAAAGCTCTTGTGTTCCTATTTTCTAATCTCACTCGGATCTGTAATCTCCCCTCAATCTATATCGTCCCATTCCGCCTCATGAATTATAAAGGGGAGATCAATTCTCTGGATAAAAACATACTAAAGGAGTTTTATTTTTCCTTTTACAGCGCTTTGCTTTCATTCTTTCACCGTGAGGCCTCTCAGTGTGACTCACCAGGCAGGAAGCGTGAATAAACACCAGCACACGATACAGTAAGATTATTGAGAAACATAACTAGCACGCTTCATGAAAGAAGGCTTCTGACTCATGACTTCCTAAACTGACTGAATTCAAATTCAACTGAACCCAACCCTGACAGGCTGACGGCCAAGACCAGAGACTTCCCTTTCTGAGCTGGCAGTTGAATTATCTGTGAGGCCCTCCTGGTGGAAACGGCCGTCACTGATGGCTGCCTAGAGAAGGTGTACCGCATGATGGGAAAGCCGTGGTACCAGCCCACCCAACCCCCATGCTCACACAAACACACTCACTCACTCATCTGTGGTCTCTGCTGCAAGAACGGTGTTAGCTAGAAGATTTCTGATTGCAAAAAAAATAACAGCAGGGAAATAAGCCATGCTGAGAGGGTTTTTTTTTAGACTCTGGCTATATTGTATATTTTACCAGAAGCCCTTAGAAAAGCCTTCTGTCCCAATTTTGACTTCCAGACAATACTTCAGGAAGTGCAGAAAAAGGCCAGCCTGCATCTGCACTTACGCGCAAGGCTCTCCCCTTTTCACCCGAATCTGTCATCTTCTTGACATCATTGCCATATCTATGATGCAGTGACTTGCACATCAACGAGGTTACACAACACCACAACTGAGCCAGCTTGAGTCAGTCGGCTGCCAAGACCCTACGTCATCGCCGCTATCAGCGCCATCGGTCTCTGCTTCTGAGGTGGAGAAGCCCAGCCCAGCGCCTGAACACTTCACTTTCACTATTGATCAGATCTGTGAGTCACACACGGTGACTCAAATACGTACTGTCACTTCTACAGATCCGGAGACAGACGCGCCGAGGATGCACGCACACACACACTTGCATGCGTGCATTCTACAGTATGATTCCAGGAACCATATGATAGAATATTGACTTAAAGTGCTCATCTGTCAATTCAATCTCTGCTTAGGAGTGAGTACCGTAAGTACAGTATGTGCGGTTCTCTTCCTGGAAACTGTTCTGTGATTCACTCCCCGGCTCTGAGGCAAAGGGTGAGCCAGCGTTGGGCCCACACGCACAGGGGGGTCTGTGCTCATAATCAAGCCCGTGATGGGTGGGGTTTGCCTGGGCTTGCCTCCCCTGAACACTCACAGATGTTGCCAGGAGACCAGAGGGTGTTGCTTGCCTCATAATATCCACGCTAGCTGCCCGGCTTGCTTGTTTAAGAGGCTGAGATTAAACAAGGAAAGAGGCTTGTGCCGCCTGCAGCTCTCTTATCTGAGATCCACTCTAAACTCAGTCAATCTACTGCTCCAGCTTTCCATGCAAACAGCACTCAAGCCCTTTAATACAGATCTCAGTTGTTCCACTGGGCGACATGCTTTGGTCTGACCTTAACAGTAATGTAACTACCCCGAACAGTAGTGCAACTGCCGCCACGATTCTATAATCATGGGACGATCTCAAAGGCGGCATACTAGTGCATTCATTCGTGCCACTTGAATATTAATGCTGGGAGATCCTCTTACCTGAGTTTCTGTTAAACTCTCCAACGCTTGCATCACTGACTGTTCTGGTCTCGCTGCTTGAGACTGCGGGAAAAGGACAAAGATAAAACAGAATTTACTTGTAAGCCATCTTTGTTCACTCAAAGATGACTGAAAGGAGACAAACAATGCCTCAATCATGAAATGGAATCTGTTTGATAACACACCTATTACCGTGGACCCAAACAACATCCCAGCGCACAATACAGGTTCAAGTGTCTGATAATGCTTACCATTAAGCCTGCTTCAACTGTGGGAACAAGTGTTAACTTGCTCCCATCAGAGATCCCTAGGTCCTGGAGTTTTCCTGAACTTAGCCGCCTGAGGGATAAAAGAACAACGTCATTAGACAAGGCTGACATTATCTTCACTTTTCAGACACACAAACCCTTACAGTCATGAGGCCAGACATCAAACTACTTTGGAGAAAAAAAAATAGCTCAATAAAAAAACAGCTTGAAAGAGAAATATTGATCCCACTGTCATATTTCAATTTCAAGCAGCGGTCTAGCTGACAACTGTTTGCAGTGTGGATATTTGGCACCATTGCTTCTGCCTGGAGAAGAAATAACTATTTTCTTTCTTCATTTTAGAAAGGTCACGATGATGACTTCTTGGAAGGCAAAAAAAAAAAAGCCAACAGCCGAGGGCAATGTGATGACCTCACAAATATTCCATATATATATTTGGACTAGGCCCGCTAAGTATGAAAGACAGTATGTTTATTCACTTGCAACGAGCGTTTGTATGTTATAGTTTTTGTATATGCTATCATTCAATGAACTATTGTACTTCATTGCATACTATTTGACTCCGTTAAAAAATGGTTTGGCCCCATTCATTGCTACAATTGGAAAACCATGGGCTTGACTGGTGGACATCATTAGGCGGCTGAAGCTGGCACGATCGTGTGCTCACAGGGGACAACATTACTAGAAATTACTCTCTCTGTCCATATAAATGGTATATACTGTAACATCGTAGTGGACACCTTTCTTTTCTCAACTTCAAACGATTGTCTTTGCACAAAACAGGCATATGCGTAGGGCGCATTAAGATGTTGTTGTAACAGGCCTACGTCATGGCCTCATGCCCAAAAAGAGATAGGAAGGTTGCAACCTTTAGCTCAGGTTGATGATAATGCATTACGACAGACGCCATAGGCATACATTGTCACTGTAATGTCACTCCTACCAACCATGACAATACTGGGGAGCGATTCGAGTATCTACTGCACTGTACAGCGTGGAATAAATGTCATCCCCAGCTGAACAAAGGCACTCAACACTTCGCCTAAGGTCAGCTATTTGGAGGAGAGGGGATTAAAAAAGGTTTTCAGGTTTTAAAGGATGATGTGATTTGTAGGCGATTACATGAGGGGGCCGAGGGATGGCTGTTATTTAAGAGGAAAAACAATGCGACAGGGTCATTTGCAAGTGACAAAGACTCCGTTAACATACCACAGCCCTCCCCCCCCCCCAGCATTGTCATTTAACGCACGGAAATCCTATTCAATTGAAAACCGGCTAATATTTCGGTTTTAGTTTGCTTTAAATAAAAATGGGACACTGCAACGCACCATTGTAAAGCCTTGTTTAACTATCCTCATTGTTCTAGAGTGCTCCCCTGCTCAAAATGGCAAGTAGCCAAATGTTATCTCCGTTCAGGGAGGCCCAGTAGTTTTCAGGGGTTCCTTTAATATAAAGAATTAGCAGAAACGAACACATTAGTGTTGCCTAACCAAAGGTGATCTATGGGTTAAATCATTAAATCATGAAATTTAGAACGAATATAAAATTATGCCTTGTGCTTCACCCTACATAGCCTAACCTTGCCTCAACTCCAACTATGGAATACAATTGCAATCCCCTCTCTTTCATTAGCTTCAATAAGATCCAACACCAACATCCTCAATGTAATTGTGTATTTAAGATAAGGTCTGACGCCCAACGGCAGTTGGCTAAATAAAGTGAGCACACGTCATTTCACATCATTATATTCAGCAAATGCATCACCTGAAAGCCTATTAGTAATTCAATCATTCATGGTATTCATAATGGACGCCGAATGAATCAATGCAAAAGTATGCACCGCGACCACATCAATACTGCTCCAAACCGTGACCAGTATGTCACCATGCGTAATTCCAATACCCTGCGTAGGACCTTGTCAATTGCTGCTTCCCCTGAATATAGTTCTGAAAAAAATGCAACCAAGGTCGTTCCTGGCCTCTAAACTATTCAACCATGCAAACAAATACATAATAGTAGAGAGTTGTTTATACACATAGACTACTGTGTCATGTATAGTGTGGAAAAGACTGGTGTTTATGTATCACAGTAGACTACTCACGTTTCTTTGTGGAGAAGGGCGAGTCTTTCTTTTGGTACTTTGAGTCTCTGAGAAAGTCTTCTCTTCAGTCCTTCCACTGTCTCCTCCAGGGGAAGAGAGAGCTCGAAGCGTGTGCCGGTTGTGGAATGGATGTACAAATTCATGGAGGGCTCACTCGGGACGGCCTCGCAGGACGGAGCCCCGCGGCTGGTGCAGCTCCGGGCGCTAGGATGTTGGTCCATTCGATAGCCTGTGGTCAAGGGTGGAGACAAGGCGAGTACAGCGGGGTTGAAGAAAATGAGCAGACCCTTTATGCAGTGTTCCTTTCAGAGATAAAACGCTGCTTGCATTCAGAAGGGAGCAAGCTTGCTCGCTCTTGGTGTCCTCTGTCTATGTTTACCGAGAGTCAGTATAAAACAGAGTCTTCCCTAGAGTCCCCTAGAGTCTGCCGGTTAATATAATGAGAATATTCCCAGAATGTGTCGGACAGAGCGACTGCTGTGTTGCGCTTTTCTTGTGTATACAGCTTGGTCAAGAGAGGTTCCAACGTCCACATCAAATGCTCCAGATTTCTAAATGCTACAGAGGTGGATGAATGCCAGGCAAAAAATATAAGTAATTCACAGGCAATACGCCACGGACCATCAATTTCGCACAAAAACCGTTATCTTTCTGAGAGAAAACGCGTAATGTAGGCTTATAGCTTTGAGTCCTTTTTATTGTTTTAAAAAACATGAAGCTGAAAGCTGTTGTGTAGCAAAATACACGATCTATAGACTGCAGAAGCCTCATAAGATTAATACTGTATAGCTCTCCGCTGCGTACCCATGCCCACGGCAGCTCCAATGAGAAATCGACAATAAGCATTGTCACAAAGTATGGCACTTCCAGCATCATAAAACACGCCCACAGTCCGCAGATATTCCGCCCTATCACAAGAGAACTCTTTTAGGACATTGTTGATCTACACCAATAGTAGAAGTTTATTTACAACCACGTGGAGGATAGATGCCGCCCTCTTCTCTCCCACGTCATTCTGGTTTTAGAGAACCAATCGGCTGTCAGGGGCGTCCTGCCACTTGTCCCAGCCTACTCAGGCAACTTTAGGCCATTCATAATATATTACAGCTATAAAGCAGAACAGAAGATAGTCCCCTATATGTGCTGGAATTTAAAACCAAAATATGTAATGAAAGCATTGTGGTATTTTACGACTTTTACGCACATATCTGTTTGCATTAAAACTATGTTTAAGAGTATGTTTTATCGTTGGTTTTCTTCCCGTATGGCAAGTTTCTATTGTTCAAGTATATAAAATGTTACATCTGAGTTGCGATTCTCTTGCTTATTCATCATTGCGCAATTCAGGTTCACATGTTACCCTGCTGACGTCACCTCCTTACTTCTAACCTCTGCAGCATCCAAATTCATTAAAGTAATCTCGAATGGTATGCAAATACTACGCATTAGACAGGGTATTCTCTTCAGGAAGTGCGGCTCGTCATCAGATCTCTGCGATGCTCGCGTGAGGCATATCCACGCACGGCTCGCTTACGTCATTCATTTCCTACAATCAACTTTTCGACAAGAAAAAGTGCCCGATGCTGATTAGATCACACTGATCCAAACGCATTATGCGGATTGTCAACCTATATCGTAGATCTGATGGAGCCGTCAGCTTTCTACTCTGAAGGCATCTCATGTTACTGGATTCAGAGAACTGTTTTCCAACCCCAGCAATATACTGTTCTGGAAAAGCTCACTTTGTGATGAGTGTCTTGTGCTATAGCCTATAACTCAAGCGGACAAGTTAAAAATGGATTACTTGTGACATAGAACACATGCACATAGAACACCGCATGCTATTAGGCTAGAGTGAAAACATATTTATAATGCAGAGCTAATCGTGTAGAGCTAGATAGACCTTGGAGTAAAAAAGATACTCTATCGCCCTCCAGTGGTGAATGGGCGCATTCAATTAGAGCCAAACATTGCAGGTGAATTGACCAGTTTATACACCTGTTCTAACCGCTCGTCGGCGCTTCAATCGGATTCGGACATCTAATTCACAAGCGCTGAATAATGACCGTACATACCATGTTGTCATTCTGCTTGTGTATGTTTATGAGAAACCATAAAATCAGGTTAAACATGACAACATGTAACCTTTCTCACTTAAACAAAAATAAGAGTTTTGCTTATAACATTGTGCTCGTTTTTATTCAAGTAGGCTTATTATTACAGTCAACAACCCTATCACCATATTGTCGACTAGTCTGACATGATCCCAAAGTGTGAAAGGCACTTACCAATTATTGTGGCGAAAACTTTAAAGCTTCTCGATAAAGCCTCTGATTTTCCAGTTAGTTTCCCCAGCGTTGGAATGTAAAGTTTACCCAAACTGGAGAGAAAACACAGGTATATCCAAATGTGTCAGTATCCAAAACCCACTTTATAGTAAATTCTCTGCCCAATCTTCACTGTATCAGCAAAGGACTGCTCTGTGCTCCACTCTATCTCCACAGAGTTCTATTCCAGTAGGCTAATGTCCTAAAATGACTGGGTGACGTTTACGCGCCGGTGTCTTACATACTACAAGCGCAATTCGGGAGGTAAGACACCTCTTAACCAAACCAAGCCCTCTCGAATATGGGTGGAGAGTAGGATTCTTGCTATGTCAGCATGTGATTTAAGGTAGCCACAGAATTCCTCCACTCATGCGAGCTCTGTTCCTAGACCCGCTGCCTAAATCGCTCTCGGAAAGAATGTGCGTGCGCAAAACGCTAAAAGCGCTGCATGGGATAGGAAAAGTCTACCCGTGTCGACGTCTATGGTTATCTAAATGGGGGGGGGGGGGGGGGGGGGCTGTGTTTTTAACCCTTAAAGGACAAAGACATGATACATCTTATTCATCATGGGTTACGACCTTAACGAAAAATAAATGAAGTGAGCGCTTTAGAGATTTCAGGGGTGTAACCTTCTTGTGACGACAAGAAAGAAAAAAATAATATCACTGGGCAACCAGTACAAAAAACACACTGCATGGATACAAGTGCACCTGAAGACAAATAAACAAATGTCATTGGCATGGGACCAGTTCTGCAGGTGATGGAAGTTCACACAATTGTCACATATGCCTACGGCAATGATGTTTTCGGTAATTGTTTCTACTTTTAAGACATTTTCGCAGCTTGTTTATTAAATTAGATTGCAATGTTCATGAACATCAGTCCGTTCTTCCATTACTGCACATTCATTCATGCAGTCAGTCTGACTGTGTTGTCCTGATCTTCTAATCCCTGTGATAATCGTTCTAGCAGGGTTCATGACAGCCGTGAGAGATAAGGTTTAATGCGTCAAAGAATATCTCACTCCCGCTGAAGAATGTTTGGTGTCAGGTTTTCTTACCCCTGAGCAGAACAGGCTGTTTGTTTGATTATGAAACGTCTCCCTTAAGGCTACTGTCCTGTGAATACTGCACATAATATTCCACTGTCTTGGACGTGACCTGTGTGTGCGTGCGTGCGTGTGCGTGTGCGTGTGCGTGTGCCGTGTGCGGGTGTAGTCAACAGGTAGCTTTTATCTGATTATCTTTCCAATGGAGACAGTGTTTTACTGAGTTCAGTTATGCTCCCCCTGTTATCTCTCCCACAATCATTCAGCGTACAGTGCTGTCTCGTCGTCGTCCACCCCCCCCCCCCCCCCCCCCCCCCCCTCATCTCTCTCAGGGCCTGCATGGGGGAGGCTGAGTCAGCGTTCTGTGATGTTTGGGACTGTGACTCCCCCTGCAAATCATGCCTGTGCTGTGCTCGCCTGCCAGCGGATACTGTTCCTGCCTGTGGACACGGGCTGGTTACTTTGTTCTTTCATCTATCCTGTCTATATACATCTCAGTTACAAGGCCATTGGGATTTCCCATCACACAAATTGAGCAAAAGAGCCAAAGGTACTGATAATAAGATACTGATAATAAAATACATACAGTGGAAGTGTCAACACTCACACACACACACACTCACTAGGCGGCAGGGGTTGGTCTACTCTCTGGTAGCGGCTGGTGCTTACACTTGAGAGTGATGTACTGTATGTGTTTATACTGTATGCTCAGGTACGGACTTGTACAATTCATAAACTATGAATAGGGACATGATAAAAAAAATCTGTATGTAACTCAGATAGTACTGTCCTAAATAGCCATATTTCATATTTACAGTACTTACAGAATATAATTTATTGACCAGGGAGCTGGGGACTGGTGTGGGTGGGTCGTAACATTTCACATTGGATATCAGCGTGTGACAGAGTGGTGTGTGTGTGTGTGTGTGTGTGTGTGTGTGTGTCTGAGGGACATGTGTGGGTGTGTGTGTGTGTGTGTGTGTGGGTGAACTGCATTCCAATCGATCAAAGTCACCATCGGGCCGCCCTCTGCCTCAGAAATGCAGAGACAGAAAGAGATAAGACAATGTGACAAAGCCAGTCAGCCTCACAGCTGTTGTTCTCCTGTCATGATTTCCTCCTGAATCACAGGTTCGAGAGGCTGTGATTGGCCACACGCCACACCTTCCATGGACCAGTGCCACTCTATGGCCCCGCCACAGGAAGTTAAAACACAGACACACAGACACACACACACACACACACACACACACACACACACAATGAGTTACCGTGTGGCTCAGAAATGAGTCACCTATTGGGTTGTAACCAAAATGCACCTGTGTGACTGAAGGCACAATATCATAGTATTAAATCATAAATTACAATCCAGTGCCAAATCATCCAAAATTTGAGGAGGTGGAGGGGCCAGAGGGTGTGTGTGTGTGTGTGTGTGTGTGTGTGTGTGTGTGTGTGTGTGTGTGTGTGTGTGTGTGTGTGTGTGTGTGTGTGTGTGTGTGTGTGTGTGTGTGTGTGTGTGTGTGTGTATGTGTGTATGTGTGTGGCGGCAGTAGGGGCTCTGATCTCACACCTGCAGTTGGAGCTCCTTTGAACTGCCTGTCATAAATCATGGTGATTGATGACACCTCAGTAGTTTTACCCACCGTACCACAGAACATGCCGTGCTAAAAAGTATAAAACCTGACATTTAGAAAAAAAGCAAAAACATGCCACTCCAAACCGAACTAGTCACAGCTCACAGTAACCTCGGTTTGTAGAAATAAAACCAGCCACATTCCTCTTGCACATCTTAAATACCAATATTCAAACATAACAATGTTCTCAGTGTCAAACGAGTAGAAAAACAGCATATTCTTACACACAAGCTGTCTTGATGTTGTGTTTAACTTTGACCGAAACCTAGTAAGCTTTTCTGATTGAATAGGGCCCCAAGGCCTTATGGATACAATCCAGGGGTTTCACAACTAGGCTCTCTCATATACGCTCTGTACACAGACTGAATGGACAACATATGGCAGTTGAATATCTAGATGTTTTTTCCCATCCTGTTATTACACAACACATGAGGTATATCATCGCAGTCTTGACAAGCACATTCCTATGTGTCAGGCTATGTACTGTATGTACCAGTAGACCTATGATGGTCATATTGCTCAATGGTTAGCGTGATAGATGGTGTATGACAGAGGAACTTGAGTAACATGATTTTATACAGTCCCCCGTGTCTACATGCCCTAGTGAACTGTATGGGTAAGGCTGAGTCAGTGAGAGCAGGGCGCATCTACAGGACGACCAGGCCCTGTAGGCAGCATAGCCTTCTATGGCTAATTCTTATTCATCCGAATGATACATCGCATAATTACCTCACCATTCATTCATAATGAGTAAGACTTGTGATTGGTATTCAAACTATGGATGGGAGAGGTTGCCTGTATGGCTAACTATTCTACTATATGCTATGATAGTAATAATTATAATAATATCATGATTGTTCAGGCCTTCTTCTGGTACACCTCATGAATATCCTAAAACAAAACTGTGTAAAGTTACTTTTTGTCATTTGATATTTAAACAGTCGTTTCGCAGATCCTCTTCTAGAACAGAATCATAGAACCATCACTGTCTTTCACACTCACAGCGTCTCTGGCGTGGAGTGATGGACACCACGGCTCATCCTGAAGGACACTCGCTCCTACTGGCCAACAGCACCACGACTCATCCTGAAGGACACTCGCTCCTACTCCCCAACAATATCAGCATCCTGGCAGCCACTTTAGAGCACAGCCTGATCTGAATGGTGTAAACTTAACACCCCCACAAAGCAGACCTGATAATTGCAGCCTTTTATGGCAGCAGCCGCTGCGTTCATTCTCACATTGAAAGGCCCACAATAAGACGACTCACCCTAGAACTCGCCCGTATGTGCTAAGTAAGCTAATAAAATCCGCCCACATGACAAAATCCGGGCACGATAAGGACCTTTATAGCAGTGGACTTGGCCATGCTGGGAGTGGTGGACTTGGCCATGCTGGGAGTGGTGGGGTGGTGTTAACCCGGATTTGTTTATTTGTTTATTTGACAACCAGAGGCATGTGTGTCATCAGAAGGATTTGTGGTCTGAAAAAAGGTTAAACGTGACTGAATGTGTGTGTGTGTGTGTGTGTGTGTGTGTGTGTGCGTGTGTGTGCGTGTGTGTGTGTGTGTGTGTGGGAGGGGGGGGGGCTGAAGAAGTTGGCACTGAAGAATAGACTTCTAGTACACTTCTAGTTCATTTCTGGTAGAGCATGAGCAAGTCTACTTTTGCTACTGGCTTCAACAACCGATGAATCCCATCGGTTACACCATTTCCCTTTAGATGTAGTGTATGCCATGTTTCTGATGTTTTTATAAACAGGTATTATGTTGTGGTTGTTGCACCTTCCTCAGGAACAGAGCAGACGTAGGGGTGAATGTGTACCGTACACAGACATTGATTATGAATGCCAGATGCTGCCATTTTCTTGCTTGGTGCAAACAAGTTGAGAAGCCACCCACTCACCCCCCTCCCACACACACGCATGAACACTTCCACACCCACACGCACGCTGACGCAGCCCACACCAGCCTTCATTGCCCACTAATCCCTCTGGCTCCTGGGCTTAATGCTGTCCCTAGCTCAGAGCGGTGCCCATTTATTCAGGAACGCCACCCCCCCCCCCCCCCCATTCCCCCCTTCCCCTTTTCTATCTTTTTTTTCTGTCTCTATTTTTCTCTTCCCACTTTCTTGCTCTCCCCCCCCCTCTCTCTCTCTCTCTCTCATCTTCTTCTCCCTCTCTCTCCCACTCTTCCCTCCCTTTCTCTTCCTCAGTTTCTGTCTCTGACTCCGTCTCTCCCACCCTTCTGTTTTACCCCATGTCCCTGTCTTGGTTCTGTCCATAAACACCATAGCTAGCTAGATCACTGAGGCTGCGGCTGCTGTGACTGCAGCCTACTGACATTCCCCCCCCTGTCCCCATCTCCTCTCCTCTCCTGCCTGCAGTAATCTAATCATTGATATAGAAGGTCATTATCAGTCACTTGGCCCCGCCTGCCAAGGCCAGCAGAGAGCCTGATTTCATCTGTGACGTCAGGGCAGAGGAGAGCGCAGCGGCCTTCTCCCTATCACCTGCTTAAAATAGCCCTCCATCCTCGCTGGCGACGTCATTAATTCCCGTCTCCCTCTGGTCCTGCCCGGCCGGCTGCTCGCCCCCCCCCCCCCCCCCTCTCCACCCCCTCATCCCCCTGACCTTCCTGTCGCTCTCCGCCAGCTCTTTCTTTTGTACTCTCCCTCGCTCTCTCTCTCTCTTTCTTTCTATCTCTCCCCCTCTCTGCTTGTTTCCTGATAACAGACCAGTGTGGGTTGTAAATCCATTGCAGAGGGTTCAGTGCACTCTAGTCTACTGAGTACTCCATTTCTAGTGAGTCAGGTGTTCTAAGAGAGAATAGTCACACACATTTGCAAGGCCTGTCAGTAATCCTGTGGAGGATTCTACTGTACAAACACATGCAAATTCAGCCTAGCTTCCCCACCCTCCACTTCCTCAGTTAGCGAAATCCAATCTTTCACAACCATATTGCTGGAACTGTAAATGCCCTCTCTCCATCGCTTACTGAGATGAGGCTTTTTATGAATAAGTCTAGGCCAGTAACTGAACCTCTGTGTGACCCTATCTCGTGTAACCAATGATCAAAGGAGGGACTTGAATTCAAAAAGCACCCTGGCATAATCAAACCAACGACCAAAGGAGGGACTTGATGAATTCAAAAAGCACCCTGGCAGCGGAACAACATTTGATCTGACTCTGACGGCTGAAAGCAAGGGTAGCATGAGGTACCCAGCTATCAAACATGCATGGGAAAATAACTCACCCACCCCTCCAGAATGTAGGGAAAAGGACAGAATTTCCCAACGTTCGAATTATTGCACTAGCCTGCGAATGCATTTACGTCAACATGTCTGTTGTTGCCCAATATCCTCACAGTGTCATTATGAGAGAGAAACACTCCCTGTTGCCACTGGCCAAAGCCTGCCAGATAGCTAGCCTAGCAGGCTATGTTTAATCATGTTGGTGTATTATTTCTGTTGACGTTACTCAATACAGCCAGTCTACCAACTATAACTTGGCAGTTAATTAGTCAGATGGGTCTATTTTTACTCTGCAGTTGACATATCTGGCGTTAACTGCTTGTTAAGGATGTGTTTATCATGCATTGCTAATATTAGCCAAATCAATTATTTTAGAAAGGGCTTGGCAGTGAAACACAGACCCTCTCTCCATGACCCGTGAATAATGTGAGATATTAAAATACTCACAGACACTCAATACTGTATAATCTGATAGGTGCTAAGCTACATGATCTGTCTTGATTACATGGCCACATAGATAGGTGAAGTACCACTCCATACACACTTAATTTCTCTGTCCTTTTTTGAGCCTTTGGAAAAATACTCAGAGGTTCTATTTAGAGGCAGGCCTGGAGCAACCTCCCCCTCTTGCTTTCGGAAACACACGTGGAGCACCGGCCAATGGCAGCATGCCGGGGATGCCTGACCACGGCACACACACATGCTCACACGCACAGACACACACACACACACACACACACACACACACACACACGCACGCGCGCGCACACACACACACACACACACACACACACACACGCACTGATATACAATATGCCTTTCAACTAAAATAGCTGCAGTAGTGGATAAGGTGAAGAAAAAGCTCAACCTCTCCAGTCCACTGGTCCTCTGATACCAGACCATACAGGGCATAGATAAGTTGTCTTCATCAATGTCATCTTTGACCCAGTTACCGTAAGGGTGGAAAATCCAAAGTAGTGTACTGTAACATGAGAGGTGGGATAGTGGTGGTGGTGGGGGCGCGGGGGGGGGGGGGGGGGTCACTTAGAAGAGGAGTGACGCTTGGAGCAGGGGAGTGGGGGAGGAGGGGAGAGCCAGGGTGAGGTGACGCAGGGAGTAGGGATGGATATCACCCCTGCTCCCCAGGGTTACACAGGTGCTTGACCCTCCACTGACACGACGTGGCTATTGATTCAGACGTCCCCCCTCACGCTCCCTGTCATCAGTGTTGTGGTCACTGAATCCTCCCCTCTCCACTCATAATGTCACCTGCCAATCAACGCTGAGGGTTCTACGGGGATGACTGTTATAACTGAATTCCTCGGACCCCTTTGCACTGGCCCCAGCCGGTTGAAATAATTCATCAATGGTCTTGGTGGACCCTGAAGTTGTCCCCGCTGCCAACTTCACTGTCCCCTGGTTTGGAAGGCGGTGAGGGAGGGGGCGGGAGAGGGGGGACGGGGGACATTTGCGTACAGGATTGAGGAGACCTGACTGGGGTGGGAGGCGCTGGAATCCAGGTCTTGCTGGAGCTGGTCTAAACGTGTTAAAGGAGTTATGCCTGTCTGCCTGGCTAGGATGTCCTCGGTGGTTGTCCTTGGTGGAAACTAGCTCCATGGCATATTTTCCAAGTGCTTCAGCGGAGAGGCATGTGATTAGGAAACCACTGAGCACTGAGAGGAGGGGAGTGTCAGCCTGCCGAGGGGAGGACGGGAGGGGGGGGGGGTTGACTCACTTTAACAGACCTTGTTGTGAGGGTAGTTGTATCCTAATGTATTCTGAAGAAGTTTCAGAATGACACAGAAGGCAGAGGAGAAACCTAGGAAGGTGTGTGTTTTCAAGGTGTTTGACACAATTCCAAAAATAACATCACCTCACACTCATATACCGGAACTACAGGGTTCGTGTCTGGACTCACCAAGCTATTAAAAGTACAACTAAAAGTATCAAAACAACTGTCTGTCAACACCTGACTCTCTGGAGTGTCATAGAACTGTGTGTGTGTGTGTGTGTGTGTGTGTGTGTGTGTGTGTGTGTGTGTGTGCGTGAGTAACCACACGTACCTTTGTTCTACTCTGTGTTGTGTAAAGACGGAGACCAAAGCAGCTTAGTCGTCGTTATATAAAGAGAATATAAAGGGAAAAACAGGACTCATCCTATGATGGACAGATCACATGGGAGTGACTGATGGAGGAGGAGAGGGAGGGAGGGAGGGAGGGAGAGGGGCGGGACAGCTACGAAACAGGAAAGTTCCACACAGCCAACGTTCCTGACTGACACAGAAGGAACTCAAGCGCTGGTCCCCGAAGGCTCTGGCCCCTTGTTTGGGAAGAGCAGAGTGAAAGTCTGTGCCAGGATTCACAAAACACCCCAGTTAGCGCTAGCTAGTGATGTTAGCACTCATTCACAGCTGTTAGCGCAAGGGGCCTGCCCTCCCCCGGGGTGAGAGGTATCATGGTGGCAGGCTCAGTTGATGACACTATGTTGAACCCTTGTGAATGTACTTTAAATATAATGTTTGTGATGACTATCAATCGCAGCTTTATGAAAAGGTCACTTGGGTGCACAAGGTATTACGTTTGCTTATAGCAGTCCCCGCTGGCTCTCCTTCCTTACATAGTAAGAGTAGAAAGAAACGACTCAGCAAATGGACAAATTCCCCCCTGAAGGGCAGTGCTATTTTCTGCCTGGATGCTGATTTGAGCAGTGACCTCTTGTTAGGAATCTCAAGAAAAATGTCAGCCTTCATGGGTTGACTTGTTGGGTTTTTTTCCAGTGTTTTGGAATGACTAAACATAAATGTATTTGTACTGTAAGTGGGAACATTAGGGGACACACTGCTTGTGTCTCCCCACACCTCAACGACAAACCACACATGACTGTGTGAGTGGAGAGGGGTTAACTCCCCCTAGAGGCCTCTATGCTCACGGCCCCACCCCCCATCCCAGTCCCCCTCTGCCCCCCCCACCCCCCATCTCCCTCTGTCTCCCCCCCCTCCCCAATCCCCCTCTGACCCCCCCACAATCCCCCTCTGTCTCCCCCCCCCTCCCCTCCCCAATCCCCCTTTGTTTCTACCCCCTTCCCTCCCCAATCCCCCTCTGTCCCCCCCCCC
>NC_139660.1:5542768-5560268 GCF_951799395.1 Argentina silus | reverse complement strand
CATGTTTTTTTTTTTTACTCTCGGTAGACATTTACTCTCTGAGTGTGCTATTCAACTTGCTGTGTGTACAGACCAGACCCTGGTTTATTAGGTTACTTTAATAACTCAATTTTCAAAACAATTAAGTGACAGTTCCATCATTATGTGGTTATGACAGCATTTAATGTGGACAGAAGGTGCAAGGGGTCCTCTGTGCCTCCACACGCGCCTGTTAAAGCTTGTAACGGTTCCTGGAGAGAGTTGTGACATTCATAAACCAGTTGTGGTTTCAGTTCTGCCTCCAGTCTGTCGGCACATGATTAAGGCCCTGGCGTGGTGCTGTTCAGATGTAACCTATGGTTATGAAACCAGAGGCCTTTTTTCACACGCCTGGCTGGTTGTTTGACTGGGCAGTTTTCCTGGCACTGCCACCGAGATCTGAGGTCACCATATTGACTCACAGTACAAACCTGCTCACGCCTAGGGACAAAGAGGGAGTGATGGAGACCTTTGAAATGGCCCACAAGACAGTTCCGAGTGTCCCACAGGCATGTCATTGAGTAACACCTTAACAAACCACCAAAAGCTTATCTCTCTCCCCCCCCCACACACAGAAATCTTGAGATCTCCTTTTCATCTCATATGACAAAGCTTGAAATAACTTACGTTAGCGGTTTTATGAAGTCTGAAATATGACAGCTTGTCATGGCAATGACACATTTTTAAACACAAAGGAACAGGAAAATGTAGAACTCTTCACTGTGGGACGGTTTTACAGGGACATATACTGCCCCCAAGTGGTACAACACTGAACGGCTAAAGAGATCTAAGACAATGCATTCAAATGGGCAAACATTCTACAAAAAGTAAGAAGCATTTACTCAATAAAATGGACACATAAGCAAAACACATAAGCATGACAGAGAGGGGAAAAACATAAAATAACACAGGCCAGTTATTCTCCAAATAGATTTATTGGTAATTTCATCCACTGTACAAAGCAAGTATGACATCTTGCGGTTAGTGACTTGACTGGACCAGGAAAACAGACAAAGTTGGATCATTTTCATTTCCTTGATACCAACACAACACACTACCTGGAACAGAGGAAAAAACAGAATTACTGTAAGTAAACCGGTTTTATACACATTCAACACAGAAAATAGTTATTAAGTGCTCAAAACAGTATCCAGTAGATCATTTGGATTCAAGGTTGAATTACTGAAATATAACCTAGCTTGGTATACATAACCATATATGCATAAAACCATGTTCAAATACTCATTGAGAATCTTTGAGAATTGGGATTGGTGAAACCAACAGGATGTCAATGCCTCATGGAGAATGTACTAGTAGCTACTACATGGATGAAAGGGCCTCTGCTCCACACTTCAACACAATGTGCGAGTTTGACATACACAGGTTCTGCAGTCTTCACAATGCCTGGTGGGGGGGGGGGTCACTGAACCAATCATTTGCAATCATAATCCAAATAAATGTAACTTGTCAATTTTCTGTAATTACACTACAGAATCTGCGCATCTCCAACAAGCACGATCACACATGGCTGAGGTGAGGTCCGTACCAGGCAGGTACGTCTGGCCGGAAGGGTTACTCAAGGGCCTTGACGATGGCTTCGTTGGCATCTATGTTGATCTGGACCTCTGCCCTAGACGCCTCGTTGGACGCAGACGCCATCTCAGACTGGGCCTTCTCCAGGTTAGCCTTGGCAGCCTAAGGACAGGGGAGAGAAATGGAAAAAGGAATTTTTAAAATTGTGAACAGAGGGAGAGAGAGAGATGTATACTGTTCAATTCAATGCATCGATTCCCCTTTTTTTCCTAGACAAACAGGCAGTAAAGGCCACCGAGACAACATTGTGGTCTGCAAATAGTCAACTGAAACCAACAGAGGCTCAGAGGCACAGAGGCAGGCACAGGGATTGCCCAGCTCTAGTCAATGCTATAGCAAACAATTCAAGCGATACAAGTTTTCTATCAACTCATTCACCATCATCATTAAGGGGGGGGGGGGGGGGGGGGGTGCAAAAACCATATACCTCATCCCCATAACATTCCAGGGATAGAAATAAAAATAAAAACGAGTGAAAACAAGGTCAGGGAGGGATGCATCTCTGGAAGAGGGAGCGTAGCAAATTCATGCTGCCTCTTTCCCCTCCGAAAGCTCCATTTGTCACAGTAGCGATTACAGGGCAGAAATGCCAAGCATAGCTGGGAGCTAAAGGTCTCCCAGTGGGGATTTGACACATCTGCTGGAACTCAACAGTGACTGACCTTTCCTGCTTTATTAGCAGCCTGGGTTCTGATGCATTGTTCTCAGAGTCAGCGATGGATGCCATGAGGTCAACTTGACAGGGGGAGACAGTGGCGCTGACATCACAAGGTCAAAGGGGGGAGGGCCCTACTACCTGATGCATAGGTCAGGTAGGCCTAGCAGGTGACAACAACCTTTGGTTCTGAGTGAGATGAAAACAATAGTATGACCTTGGGAGACATTTTACACTAATACCTCTTTCAGACAGAGGGGAAATTGCGCTACTGTAACACTTCAGTCACGCTTTTTAGTTCCGCCTGAAAGGGAAAGCTACAGGGGGGGGGCGGGGGGGGGGGGGTAGTTTTAGAGAAAATGGGGCACCATAGCACTACATCTGAAAGGCAAACCACTGCTGAAGCTGCATGTGGGCGAGACATAGTTCAACGATCAGTCGCACAGCAACAGACCTGTCAATCAATTGTACGTCAACAACTGCAGGCTGCCCAAGTTAGCATGATCCTGTCCAACATGTCAGACTGCACTTAAAATAAACATTGTGAACATCGGGAGGAAGTGTGGGATGTCTTCCTTTTAAGATAGGGTAGGGAAATGTGAGCATATCACCTAATGGGTCTCAAAATGTCATGATTTGAACTCGTCGGCTGGCAAGTTAACCAAACTGGCTTATCACACTCGTTGTTAGGGTTACTAAACATGAACGTGGCAGTGGAGAGCAAAGAGCGCCCATTGAGTTTCATAAGGCAATCAATCAACTCATTCCAGGCTCATTTTCTGAATATATCCTGTCACATCAGTCAGGGATGGGCTCTCACAACAGGATGGGACTGAACTTAATAAAGAATCAACAGGACATAGGACACGACACGAATAGTCATTGAATTGGGATGATACTCCCCCAGCACAGTCAATGGTTGTGGCTAAGAGGGACAGAGAGACCCTATACACCGCAGGCCTCTATACACACACAGAGTGCAGCCGCTAGATGTTGATATAGATGACACTCACAGCCAGGTCCAACTGGTCCAGAGGGACAGCCTCCTCAGCTAGCAGCTGCACCGAGGAGTCAGCGTTGACTGTGACTGACCCACTGCTCACTGAAAACACACACACACACACACACACACACACACACACACACACACACACACACACACACACACACACACACACACACACACACACACACACACACACACACACACACACACACACACACACACACACGTTAGTGTATGCCAAGTTGACATCATTTTTGTTTGTTTACCTATAGAATGCACTATAGTCAGTCTATATCTATTATGAATTACATTTACTCCAAAAATACTTCCTCAATGTTCATGCGCACTAAAATGCCTTTGTTTGTTGCATTTTGATGCCCTTCATTGATTTCTGCAATTCCCTAACATGACTGACCCCTGCTGGATGGTCCATCTCAGACACTTATGGGCAAAGTAACTGGACAGGAACTGATGTAAATTATTTTACACTGATGCATTAGCAATTAACAACTCATCAGCAAGCATGGACAGATAATATTAGCAGCTTCAATATCTGGTACATCCATTCTCACATGCAAGGTCACTACAAGGTCTTCAGAAGCTGCCTGCTACTTCATCAACATTTATCAAGCCATACACAATATATCATCCAGACCTGAGGCAAATGTAAAGGCCATGCCAAATACTTGGATTTACTTGAGGTGTGGTGTGTTGATTAAGTGCAGCGTTAACGTCCCATCTATTCCATTTCACTAAGCAAACTAAATCAAAAGGCAGCTCAAGTATTTGACCCAGGTTGGGTATCAACAAGCCAAATCTCACCGAAGTATTTTTCTGCAACACCGTCATCATTGAACACGGTGACGACTCCGGGCCTGAGAACCTGCAGGGTGGGCACGTGGGAGGGCAGGATACCGAACGCGCCAGTCAGCGTGGGCACGTCAATCTGTTTTACACTGGCCTCTTTGAAGAACACCTGTAGCAGGACACACACGCAATTAGTTCCACACTAGCTGTTCATGTGTAGGAGTAAAGAGATACAAGTAGATGTTCTTGGAGATTACAATCACAACAACCCAGAGCCTACTTGACTGTCCTAGGAGATTATAATTGAGTACAACTCCATTTTGAATGTAAATTATTCTGTTTGGATATTTGTCCTCGCTATATTGTTTGGAATTTCCAGTGGATGTTTGCATGCATGTTTAGCGACTAATGTTCTGTTGCTATATTCTCATTGAACAGAAGCCTGTCGGCTGCAACAATGTTACGTAGGCCTAATACCATCCTCCACTCCACACCATTACTGTCCTTCAATAGAAGTTGAACAGCAAGCAACCTACTTTAGGTATACATTTCCTCTGTCGAGGAAGTAAACATGCCATTATGTAGACTGAACCCAAGTTCACTTCGCTGTACTAGTGTTTACAGATACTTGGCTAGGTACCGTACTGTTGCCTATATAGCATATCTGGATAGATCCAGCAAGGCTGCACAAGTCAGTGCATTTAGCTAGTTATAACAACATATATGATAGATAACACTCTCGCTAATAGTATTGTGTTGCTAAGATACAGATGATGGTAAGAATTGTTCCATTGTTATTATTTCCTCTCAACTGAATCCCAAGGTGACAAGTGAGACTACATGGGCCTGTGTTATCTAAGCTTGCTGTCTATGAACTCCGTTGCTGGGTCGTCTTTCCTGCAAAAACATATACATTTGGAAATTATGGCTGACATGCCAAACTTGAATTCAAAATGCACCTAATGGCATTCATTCATTGAAAATGCATCAAATGGCATTCATTCATTTCCATTCAATCATTAGCTAGGCTGAATGACAGGCTAGCTTGTAGCTTGACAGGTCGAGTAACATCCACTACTGCTGACTAGCAAGCTAGCTAAGCTAGCGCAGGAATGTGCACTGTGCATGCTAAAATGTACTAACAGCTTGCTATCCATCTGTCTACATCTAATATTCATAAGAATAAATATATAGGTAAGGTTTATTAAGGAAGACAAAACAAATATTGTTGTAGAGGAGGCTAACTTAGGCCTAAAAGCCTCGTCAACCGGGCACTCGCTGTACCTGCGTTGGCGAGGCGAATGTGAAGGACATCTGAGCAGCGCTCGAGGTAGGATCGGCGTAGCATCTTGCTTGCCTCAATACAGGGAGAGAGCGACGGAGGAACTTTGCTGCCATCATTTTTGTAAAATAAACCTAATTTAGGTTTAAACCGACGCAGACTGTTGAGCTACGGATCCCCAAGCCCTTGCGTGAAGTCAGTCAGAGAGTGTGCGCCTGATAGGACAAGGGCATTGGTAACCTACCCATAAGGCCTTATGAGAGCTCAGTGATGCACTGTGGGAGATGTAGTAAACGCCCGTTAGTTTATTATAGGCTTATTATACAGTAATGACGGGGAAGTGCCGACAGAGTTCTGTAAACATGCAGAGATGCTATTATATGTAATTGATGTTATTTTGTATCTGTCGAGATTAATTAGAATGAATGACCAGATTTCAGATTCTGAGAAAATAAACTAATGTCTCCTGTGTAACATTTCACATGGCTGCCAGTGGGTGGCGCCGTGAGAATGTCAAAGATGGTTGATGATGAGAGATTATTGATAACATGGGGTTAAGTGACTCAATTAAGATTGACAACATCAGTTGTGCAGAGTTTTAGATGTTTGCTGCCTATGGTGCCAAATTATAAAACGTGTCTAAGGATATCCACAATGAGTAGCCTACTACAGCGCATTGGCCTACTAAGAGCCCATTTTCCATTTAGACTGAATAAATCATTGAGCTGTAATATATGAGCCATATGGCCTAAACTGGGTCTTTGGTTCTCAGTTTCTGGTTACAGTATAATATCCTTGCCTCGGCAAATATAGCAAAATCATCTAATGTATGATGCAACATGACAGAGAGAGGAATCTAACATCGGGAATTCTTCATAATATCCTAATCTAAATGGCATCACCGTTTTATTCATTTCCAGTATTCATAGCGTGTCTCCCCGCAAATACTTGAATTGAGAGAGGGCGGTGACGATCATCCTTAGAGCGCATCCCGAGCTCTTCAATCACTTCGCTTTACCTCACTCCTTACGTCACGTGGTGCGTTTCTGACTGGGTGGTGGGTGTATCTTAAGCATTAGGGTTTCATTCATAAATAGTTTTAGCTTTTAAATCAAAATTAAAGTGTTCGGCGAAGGTTTGGCGTTATTGGCTTTTGCCTAAGTATCCCTGCATGAACCTTATGTATTAATTAGGTGAGTGGCATCTTGTTTTTCACATGCATGTTTGTGTTGACTATGTTAACTCGTATCGGTTACATTACTGATAATCATAAGAGCTTGTGCCATTGGGTATGGATACCAGTCGCCTTTTGTCCTATTCTATTCATTCGCTTATTTTAATTGAGTATCTTGTGTGAAGTTGATGATGTAATGTTGCAGGATTTAAACATCTAGGGATTTTCCGGGAGAAATCAGCTATTGCGAGGCAGTGTTTTAGCAGAATGCAGAGACGAAGCGTTATTTTCCCTCTAAAATAAATAGAATATTAGGGCAGACCGCTGTTATTTCTGCTACAGTCTGAGCGTGCGCTCAATCACTTTTGTGATGACCAAGGTATTTATTCATCCCAAGGAGACTCATTCTCCAACCGTTATGGACTAAATGTATCAATAAATATCATGAGCAATATCGGACCATGTATTTTCAAGATCAATTTATAATGCAAGCTAGTATCCCTTACATCCACGTTTAGACTTAAGTCACTGAGGAACGCAGCAGATCCAAGGCACGAGAGAGGGATAGAAAAAAAACGGATGTGAGATGAATCGTGCAGAATTATCCCAAGTCATATTCAGTTTTTCGCCACCATATCCCAAGCAGTCAACAGAACAGCAATCTGCTATTAGAAATATGTTTTTTATACATGATTTATAGCCATGTTACAGTATCCAGAAAGCCATGGTGAATTGTTAAGGAGGGTGGCTGAATTATGATTTTACAGTACTTTCGCAGCCTACAGTAAGCACTCCTTAACAAGGGATTACACTTTCAAACTATGTTGATTTCATCATACTTTGGGCAAAATAGAATTATGGGAAGCAGCAATTCTTCTTACTATGATGTTTAAACTGCCTTGCATTTATATAAGTAGGAGTAGGTCTCCCTCAATGTATGATATAAACCTTGTCATCATGACATGAACATTTTTTGAGAACTTAGTGTGTACACTGATGCGCAACACATTGTTCACGTGCTACTGCTATATTGTCTCTATGAGGAAATGATAAATAAGTTGCACATTTGTACTGTAACTGAAAAGGCACTTTGCAATGTGTAGCTCACTTGCATTTATATGTACAGTATGAAGCACTAGCACTTATGCCAGCACCTTGTTTGTGTTGCTGCTGCCCAGCTGAGGTGCTGGTCAGAGCCCAGGCAAGCCTATGCTGAGAGGACACGACAGCCCAGAGGAGGCTGGTCAGCCGGGTGGGTGGGCAGAGGCAGGCTGAGAATGCATCAAGGGAGCTGAAGAGGACTGACTAAGCAGGCAGAGAGAGAGACCCACATCCAGTGCTGCTGTACAGCACAGCCTTCCATCAGGGTAAGAGACGGGCTGGCAGGCTGGCTGGCTGGCTGGTTGGCTGGGCTGCTCTCCGGCTGTGACGCTGCATGGTGCTGTTGGGTGGATAGGTGCAGTGGCAGGCAGGCAAAGAGAGTGCTGCGTGGTGGTGCTGCTGGCATGCTGCTGCTTCTCCCCCTGCTGTGTGAGTAGACCTGCAGAGGAGGCGAGTTGTGTGTGTGTTTGTGTGTGTGTGTCTGCGTGCGTGTGTATGTGCGCTCGTGTGTGTGTGTGTGTGTGTGTGTGTGTGTGTGTGTAAGTATGTGTGTGTGTATCTGCATTTGTGTGTGTGTGTGTGTGTGTGTGTATGTGTGTGTGTGTGCGTGTGTGCATGTGTGTGTGTGTGTGTGTGCGTGTGTGTGTGTGTGTGTGTGTGTGTGTGTGTGTGTGTGTGTGTGTATGGCGTGTGGGTGGAAGGCTGCAGCAGCAGTATTAATGGCTATGATCTGTGTGAGGGAACGCGTAGCGGCAGACCTCAGCTGTTGGAGCGCCTCAGCCATTGCTCAGTAATGTGGTGGCAGTTTGAGCCATCACTCTCTCTTTTTGGTGTGAGAGGGGGAGAGTCTGGAGGCTGACTTGGGAGGATAGATGATTTACAGCAGAGATACTAGGCTGCCAGCCGGCTCCTGAGGGATTCAGCCAACACAAGCTAGTTTTGGTTTCTGCTTCATGCTACAGTCCAGTTACTCATTCCTGCAGATACAGTATTTCACTGTGTGTGACATACTGTTGGCCAATTCTTGTAGAAAGCTAGCAACCATTAATAGGTCCAACTTCTTGCAAGGTGAAGATTGATGTGACAGACCATTCATGCAGGTTTCCTATGCTGAATGATATTTGATTATAATCAGGACCAGTCTGCACATAATTTGATAGATCAGTTATTAAACCGGAGGTATTTCTACCCCAGTGCAAGTCTGTCAGTGGTTGGGAGAAGTGGTGTCCAAATCTGCCTGTTGTGTTCTGTGGTTGGCTGTACATCAGCAGTCTAACTTCCTGTTGTGTGTTTCTCAGGGGGAAGTTCACGCTCGCCTGGACCATGAGCAATGAGTCTACCGTCTGGAACAACCTAACAGACAACTCCACCGTAAGTCACTCACCAGCAGGCCAGGCCAGGCCAAGCCAGGCCTCCCATCCTTCCTGTGTGTGTGTGTGTGTGTGTGTGTGTGTCTGTGTGTGTGTGTGTGTGTGTGTGTGTGTGTGTGTGTGTGTGTGTGTGTGTGTGTGTGTGTGTGTGTGTGTCTGTGTGTGTGTGTGTGTGTGTGTGCGTGCGTGTGCGTGTGCGTGTGCGTGTGCGTGTGCGTGGGCTGCTAACTGCCAGAACTGTGCTTCCACCCCCTCTCTCCTCCCTATTCATTCTGCCTGATTTGTTAATAGAGAACATCCTGGTCTGTGCCTGAAATAATTCAATCCCAGATCTAATCTCAAGTTTAATTTCCCCCCTTTAAGAGAAATTAGAATCTGACGTTGGTGTCAGGGGTTGTTAACACTTGGGCTAACTACAGCTTTTTCCATAGTGGACACACAGTACAGTTGGTAACCTTGGTTACCATACCAGTGGTGTTGAATTGATGTGGGCTACTACAGTACATCTCTGTATATAACAACTCTTATCCATAATGTAGCCTTACGGCTGTTTGAAACAGCAGTAGTTTGATTGAAGTCAAGTAAAGTCCTCGGGTCTGGAGGAAGAAGCGTTTTGTTTGGACTGTATATTAATTACCTGCTGTGTGTCTGATGGACCGCTAACAGGCAGCTGTCAATGGCCAGCTATTGTAAACGCCTGTCCAGTTGCTTTTTCAATTGGACACACAGAGCTACACTGGAGACATGGTGACCTGGCAGAGGCTACTGTAGGTCGAGACGCTTAGCCGCCTGGCTAGCACATGGATGGTCACCTTTCTGGATGAATAGATATGGTATTAATAAGGTGTTTGATTTGTTATGAAGTCTATATTGCTATTGTAATGTAATGAAACAAAACATGGAATTGACATTACTGAATGAATGCATGCTTCTTTATATTTTCCAAATCCATGGCAACTGACCAGACAGCTTTTACATTCTAGATATAAATGTCCTAAGGATGCATCACTTTTTCTGTTGTGGAGATACCGCAAGAGCCGATAAGCTCTCTATCTTTATAAGGTTGAACATAATGAATTGAATGTGAAAAGATAATCTCCTTGGTGACCACGACTAATACAATTTCACAATAGACACTAATATAGCACAGTGGTGGTTCAAAGCGTCACAGACAGCGATAGGGGTATAGAGATTGATGATTATGGATTGGATTCTCCGCATGAAAATCAAGGCTTCTTTTGTCTTCTCTCTTCTGATAGATTTTTAGTAGACATCACTGTCACAATGGTTCCCCCAGCCTCATTCAGAGTCTGACCTTTTTACTAAAACCTATAGAGTTTGATCGTCAGACAGAAAGACACTCAAATCTACTCCCCATTGTTAAGTCAGTCAGCTCCAGAGCTCCCCTCTCTCCCTCTCCCAGGTGCAGCCAGGTTAATGGCCGAGGCCCAGATGGATTAATGCTACTGTGGCAGATATAGATTCACTGTGCACAAACCAGCGTGCCTAAATCAATGGCTTTAAGCTGCATGCTGTAATTGATAAGGCAATGCAGCTGCGCAGTAAGGTGTTCTTCCGGGAGAAGTTCTCCTAACGCTGTCCGCTTTGCATCGGGTAAAAAATCCGCCCAACAGGGAGAGTATAGTGTTGCCGTTTTTTTCCATTTACTTTTCCATTTATCCTGCCTTCTCTCACCTGAATATTCTGCCTCACAAAAGGGGACCAGGGGAACAATTAACCAGCAGGCCTCGCTACAAGTGGCTCCTCTCAGGGCTTTGATGTTCATGTGGGAAGCTCTGTGTTTTTCCTGTCTCTCTACACAGGCTCTCTCAGGCTCTCTCACCTCTCTGCCGGTTCTCTCTCTCTCTCTCTCCCTCTATCTCTCTCTAGCTCTCTCTCTCTCTCTCCCTCTATCTCCCTCCCTCTCTCCCTCCCTCTCTGGGGATCTTAGAGCAGTGCACTTAACGTCTCAACCCCTGAACAATGAGCGCACCTGGGTTCCTCCCCACCCCAAGCCCACTCACCAAGCACAGTCACATCACACAGGCAGTGTAGGCGCCACCTACCTTCCACCACCGAAACAATAGATTAAAACAATGAATTGGAATTAAACGTAATGTACCCCAATCGAGATGTCTCTGAAGACAAATGGGGGGGGTATGTCTTTTTTAAGGTTCCGTGGGTGACAGGCGCTATCTCAAAACCCTAGTCAAACAGCAAGCTAACCTTCACCTGGGGGTCCTGGATGTAAGATGCATTTGCATTAATGTGCTTATCGTTTATAACATGGTTATATCACAATGAAGTGGAGTCCTATAACACAAACCTCTTGCGAGGCATTTTGAGTGCCCCAAAAATGAAACAGAACATGAAGCACCATTCTCCTGTGAAGTCGTTGTGATTGCTACCTCACGTAAAGCCAGTCACCTTCAGTCCTTCGCATCAGTCTTTCATTCTGCAGTGCATGCTACTCATCAAACCCCCCCCCCCCCCTCTCTCTCCTGTGTTGCCACAGGGGGTCCCACCATTTGAGACGGGCCAAAAGGATGGCTACGTCCTCCTGCTGTTGCTCCTGTCCATCTTCGTGGGGGGGACGCTGGTCCTGCTGTCTGTCCTCCTGATCATCTGTCGGCGCTGCTGCAATGGAGACCGCAGGTATCCCAGGTGAGACACCCAAGTCCTCCCAGTTCCCACCTAGCAGCCAGTGCACCCCTAGTTTGCCTCCAGATCTACAGTATGTGCATTAGTCAACTGTGATATGTCAAGTGAGACAGAGAGAGAGACAGAGACCACGTAGACCACGTATTTAACTCAATCACCAATTACTTTACAAAGAGAAGTTGAACTACACTAAAGCAAAATGTAGTTAATCTAATAGTCGAGCAACATGTTGTGGAACCATTCCCCAACACTGCCAACCAGCACACACCCTAGCCTCCAGATCTGTATGTGCTTTAGCCCAAAAATCTGTGACTATCGTTGTCATAACCACTTTTTTAACCTCGTATTCATTATCTCCAACACCCCAGTGTCTACATGCGTGAAAACAGTGGTGTTTTAAGTTATGTAGTCAACAACATACCTCCTAAGAAAACCACTCTCTAAGATGTCATCGGGAGGAGTTTTGAAAAAAAAGATTATTTTTTTTATTGTTATTTTTTTATTTTTTTTATTTAAAAAACTACTACTATGGTGCTGAAGATAATGTACCAGCATATGAGGTTAGAAAGTGGTGAAGTATCCCTTTAACTAAAGCACACACACAGATCCAGAGCCAGTCGAGCACACCTTTGATTATGAACAACATGGATATACACTCACTGAACACTTTATTAGGAACACCTGTACACCTTCTCATGGTGGAGGTGGTGTAATGGTGTGGGGAATGTTTTCTTGGCACACTTTGGGCCCGTTAATACCAATCAATCATCGTTTGAATGCCACAGCCTATTTGAGTATTGTTGCTGACCATGTGCATCCCTTCATGGCCACAATGTACCCATCTTCTAATGGCTACTTCCAGCATGATAATGCACCATGTCACAAAGTAAAAGTCGTCTTAAACTGGTTTCATGAACATGACAATGAGTTCAGTGTTCTTCAGTGGCCTTCCCAGTCACCGGATCTGAATCCAATAGAACACCTTTGGGATGTGGTAGAACGGGAGATTCACAGCTTGAAAGTGCACCTGAAAAATCTGCAGGAATTGCGTGATGCAATCATATCATCATGGACCAGAATCTCAAAGGAATGTTTCCAACATCTTGTGGAATCAATGCCACGAAAACTTGAGGCTGTTTTGAGAGCAAAGGGAGGCCCGACTCTGTATTAGTATAGTGTTCCTAATAAAGTTCCCAGTGAGTGTATGGTACAATACAGAACACATGGAGATGTCCTTAGAGCAGTTCAGAGCATTAATTCAAAGCAGAGAAAGCTACAGTATGACAGTTGGTAAAGCAGGAAAGATGATGTAACTGCATACAGTATGATGTAAGCGCAGTCTAAAGGGCTGCACAGTGCGTTCAGCTGCTCTCCAGCTCTGCTGTGAGTCTAAGAGACCGCTGCTGGCCTGTCACAACAACACGACAATGGAGGAGCAAATGATATTGAGGTTAATTTGTTTGGGATCGATCTGGTTTTCATTCATAACAATAAGATCCACATACATATAGATGCTCTGTCCTCCCTTCCTCTAGAAGATACAGTGAGAGAGAGAGAGAGAGAGAGAGAGAGAGAGAGAATGGAGAAAGAGAAGGCAGAGAGAGAGAGAGAGAGAGAGAGAGAGAGAGAATGGGAAGAGAGAGAGAAGGCAGAGAGAGAGAGAGAGAGAGAATGGGAAGAGAGAAGGCAGAGAGAAGGCAGAGAGAGAGAGAGAATGGAGAAAGAGAAGGCAGAGAGAAAGAGAGAGAGAGAATGGAGAAAGAGAAGGCAGAGAGAGAGAGAGAGAGAGAATGGAGAAAGAGAAGGCAGAGAGAGAGAGAGAGAGAGAATGGGAAGAGAGAAGGCAGAGAGAGAGAGAGAATGGGAAGAGAGAAGGCAGAGAGAGAGAGAGAGAATGGAGAAAGAGAAGGCAGAGAGAAAGAGAGAGAGAGAATGGAGAAAGAGAAGGCAGAGAGAGAGAGAGAGAATGGGAAGAGAGAAGGCAGAGAGAGAGAGAGAGAATGGAGAAAGAGAAGGCAGAGAGAAAGAGAGAGAGAGAATGGAGAAAGAGAAGGCAGAGAGAGAGAGAGAGAGAATGGAGAAAGAGAAGGCAGAGAGAGAGAGAGAGAGAGAATGGAGAAAGAGAAGGCAGAGAGAGAGAGAGAGAATGGGAAGAGAGAAGGCAGAGAGAGAGAGAGAGAATGGAGAAAAAGAAGGCAGAGAGAAAGAGAGAGAGAGAATGGAGAAAGAGAAGGCAGAGAGAGAGAGAGAGAGAGAATGGGAAGAGAGAAGGCAGAGAGAGAGAGAGAGAGAGAGAGAATGGGAAGAGAGAAGGCAGAGAGAGAGAGAGAGAGAATGGGAAGAGAGAAGGCAGAGAGAGAGAGAGAGAGAGAATGGGAAGAGAGAAGGCAGATATAGAGTGAGGCTGGTCTTGCCGAGGCAGAGCAGAGTAGTGCAGACTGGTACAAATGATGAGTGTAATGAGATTTCATAGCAGCCATCGGCAGTGATTAATCTCACGTCTCACCCTGCCATAAGCTCCGGCTGCAGTCTGTGAAAACACAAAAACACACACGCACCACACACACACACACACACACACACACACACACACACACACACACACACACACACACACACACACACACACACACAGACAAGGCAGGCAGGGAGGGCACAGAGGAAATGAAAGCACAGAGCCGGGGCGGACAGAGAAATCCCTCAAGTCATTCACACACAGATAATAACACTGAACAAAGGAAAGAATCAGACCGACACACAGACACTCTGCTGCTTCTGCAGAATAAGGGTGTGGGATTCAGTAAACACACTGCATCCACAGGCAATTAGGGATAATATCAGGGGGAAATTCCTCCTCCCCCCCCAAGAGACATTGAGGCTCAGAGCAAATTGTTGCTACAATTTAAGGAGCTACCTTATTTAGCACAATACTAAGATATTCAACAGTACAGTTGAATAGAAGCATATCTATTTTGATTCATACATTGTTTTGTTTGTATTTCGTGTAACACTGTAGGTACAGTAAACCTATGCGTAGTAACACTATCGACAGTATATTGAACACACACAATATTCAGTTCAAGAGGTCCCTTCTCTGTGAAGGTTTTCATGTTGCTGGACATGATTTACATCTGTGTGGAGTATGCAGCGGGCCCTGGAGATTGCTGGTCTTGTGTGTGTGCTGCTGTCAGCTGGTCTGGACAGATGACTAAGACTGCAGACCATGGGTTATCATGTCACTGTATTGATCTGTGTGTGTGTGCGTGTGTGTGTGTGTGTGTGTGTGTGTGTGTGTGTGTGTGTGTGTGTGTGTGTGTGTGTGTGTGCTCCCCTGTGCCCCAGGACCAGCGATGACCCCGAGAAGACCAACACCACCTACATGGAGGAGTCTCAGCCAACACATGGTGAGAGAGGGAAGAAGGGAGGGAGGTAGGGAGGTAGGGAGGAAGGGAGGTAGGGAGGTAGGGAGGTAGGGTGGGTGAGGGAGTGAGACCCTAACTGTTCCCTATGGGTCTGAGGCCAAGCGAAGGGTGATGCATATTTTTGTTCCAACCAGGTACTAACACACCATGCATCCGCATCACCCTCTAGGAAGACAGTTTGAGACCACTGCTGTAGTTACTCTGATGCAAATGATTTATCAAAAGTCTCCAACATTTTGCCACAAAGCTGTCTTCGTCAGGGTTTTTCCAAGTTCTTTTGTCAGCATTTAGCCATATTTCCCAAAATATCTAGAAGCAAAATGCCCAGCTGTTGGGTTATCTAAGGACCTCTCCTGTGGGTATGATAATTCTGTAATAAATGTACATTAATTAAGCAGCAGCTCTTACCTAAGGCAAAGTACATTGAGTGCCCTTGATAAAAAAAATCTGTTATGTTGAATATGAACAAGCAGGCACACACTCCATTTAAACACACAGCGGTATAGTAGTTATCTGAGTCAGGACACTCCGGAGCAGTCTCTCCAGTGTAGGCCCTGATTGCTCTCGCTCTCCCCCAACAGAGATCACCATCAGGGTGGACGAGTCGGACTGCCTGTCGGCCGCCAGCTCCCATGACATGGAGACGGACCGCTTTCTGTCCACCGGCACCACGGGTCGGCGCGTCTCCTTTAACGAGGCCGCGCTCTTCGACACCAGCAAGAAGGCACAGGAGAAAGGCCGCAGGTCTGTCAGATGCCCACCGCCCGCACGTCCCCCCCTGACTCCGTCCCCTCCCACACACACACACACACACATCTACACTCCGATGAGACACCACTCGGAGTCTGAACACCCTCATTATACAGCGTTATGTCTCTCTTGACTCCCAACCCAACATGTTCAGCATAAGAGAATTACAGAGAGAATTATATAACATATAAGAGAATCAAACATTTATATAACATAATATATAAGAATTATACAACACACTGTCGCTATAGGCAGCATGTTTGTAAAGGGTTAAAATACAGAATGAATTCATAACAATGCATTATGTATGGTATGGTACGGTATGGTAACGAAGCTCCAGTCTCCTAGTTCCTCACATGAGCCCCCCCCCCCCCCCCCCCCTCTCTCTGATATGCAAATATAGTTTGGAGAGAAATATTCTGTAGGGCAAAATTGTATTATTATTATATTCCAGCTGTGCTGGGGTTCTAAGTTAGAATTCCTCAGTGTCTGTCTGTGCTATCTAGCATAAGGAGAAGGAAGCGATGCATGAGAATGTGAGTGAACCTGTGATTTGTCTGCTTGTGAAGGGGATTCAGTAGAGCAATAGCATGTTGCATCAGCATTTACCAGCTCTCTAGGGCTCTGTGGTCCAGCTGGGTTAGTGTATTGGATGTGTGTGTCGTGTTACTGTGGGTGTGTTAGGGTTAGAACATAAGCCTGTACAACAGGGGACGCTGGTGGAGGCAAAAATCAGAGCACGGGCTCCTTGTAATGAATGCATGGAACATGGAATAAGGAATGGTATCAAACAACTCCACCTGCCTCCCCTGCTGTACAGCCAGTAGCTCTCCAGGACCAGAGTTGGTTGGAGAACCCTGCTCTAAACTGTAAAGTATCATCATGTTCCGCCTACACTCTGAACGAAGCTCTTTCGAAAGTACATCTTGTGGTTTCACCTCAGATACACTCTGAACGAAGCTCTTTCTAAAGTATACCTCGTGGTTTCACCACAGATACACTCTGACGGAGGGAGACTTCCACCACCTGAAGAACGCGCGCCTCACCCACCTCCACATCCCTCCCCCGGCCCTCAAGATAGTCACCATCCACGAGTGTGAGTCATCGGAGAACAGCATCGCCATAACGACCCGCCCCGTCGCCAAGTCGGCCCTCTCCATCTTCCAGGTGACAGCCCAGTGGTAGCGAGTTGCGAGCGACGTGCTATTAGCTCTGATGCATCGTTAGTCATGACCGGACCAATTAGCTCATCAATCACTGAGGTTGCTGAGAAATGTATCAATGCCACCCAATACAGCCCAATGGATCATTCCGGCCCCTCATCTCAATGGGCTATAAGCATTGATTTTGCATTAGGTGAGGTTTCTCAATCATTGAGACTGGACTGGACTGGACTTGAACTAACTATGCCTCCTAGTCCTGATGTACTGTACTGTATGAGTCAGTGTGTGTGTGCTGCTGTATCCTAATGATAGTGTGTGTGTGTGTGTGTGTGTGTGTGTGTGTGTGTGTGTCTGTGTGTGTGTGTGTCTGTGTGCGTGTGTGTGTGTGTGTGTGTGTGTGTGTGTGTGTGTGTGCGTGCGTGCGTGCGTATATGCATGCGTACATGCGGTATGTAGCCGGCGTTGTTTCCCCTGCGTCCCCTGCCCCAGACGGCGTTG
>NC_139660.1:5467768-5537768 GCF_951799395.1 Argentina silus | reverse complement strand
TATGAGAGGGGTGAAGATGTTAAGAGCCAGTATGCCCTCTGATCCACTGTGAAACTGGGTGCTATTAGACTTATAGTAGTGATCTTTAAATGTTAAATCTGGAGACAAACGAAATATCAAAGTAGATGTTTTTCAATACTATATATCTGGGTCAGGATGGATATTATCTCTGATCGTCAAAATTCCCATGTATACCATGGACTATAAATGTGACATTTACTGTACTTGTTTCACTAAGGGTTAGATCACTAAGATAATTCCTAGAATTGAAACAGTGTATGACTTAAAGATTCCAGATGTATTCTGAATCTGGAATGTGATGTCACATACACAAAGCCAATCAGAATCTATGGTACAAAGCCGGAGCAGTAGATGGACATGGATTTGGCACACTATTACAAATTTAGGCCGCATAATGCTGTGTTTGTTTCTCATGCACACTACTATCATGTCCATACTAAATCAGAGCATACTCTATCATTTATCAAGTGTCCTTGTCACTCAATGTGTCTGGGTTGGGGTCTATTTAAAGAGCTTTGAAAAGAGCATTCCGGAAACCTGATGACTGTTTAGACATGTTGTTCAATGCCATTGTATTTATTGACCACTTTATTTCAATATTTGTTTTTGTTTTGTATTACTTCCTGCTTGTGACAATGAAAAGTGATATTTAAAAGGTCATGTTTGAAGCAGCTTAAATGTGCCAAAAACACCTTGTCTGTAAATCAAGGGTTGAGGGATCTCAAAGGTTTCACTGACAACTCACAGTTTGGAAGTGGAATCCAGCTATGATCGCGTTCCCGGTGGTGAGCATCCACTTTTTGATGATGTTGGAGATTCTTAGCTGTAGGGCGTTATATTAGGGTTTTTTTAATGGGACTGAAATGCCCTCAGACGTTTGTGTTGATTTAATTTCTTTATAAGAAAAGCATGCTTTCTTGTGCATGGAGTTCACATAACAAGCTTTATTTGTTCGCCCACATTCTTTTAAATTTCCTTTTTTTTCTTCCTCCTGTGAACATTGACAACACAGAGCAGAAATGCATCCCTCTGGGCCAAGGGCTGGTGCACTTCCTGCCCCATTACAAAACCAGAACAAAGATTTGTAGCAAATTCCACATTTTTCTCCTCTAGCTTCCTCTGTGGACTTTACAGCCAATGCTGCCATTCAAGTCCAAGAGCACATTATCAGATTATGTCTATTGGGCAAAAGCAGGCAAGGAATGACATGCCCGTTCAAGAATTACCTAGGAATCTATTTAGCTTATTATAGCTGCAATGTGACTGGGAGTGTGTTCTGTTTCCATATCCTCTGCAGCAGCAGCAGCAGCAGCATCACAGGCTCTGCTGACCCAGTTCTGCTCATGAATTCTAGAACCCTCTGAGGGATTCTTATTATTTGTTCTTCTCCCACGTTCGGAGGAACTACTGCAGAAGTTGTGTTAATGAATATTCATTAAAAAAAAGAGGGTAGTCCTCCTTTATCTCTTTCTCTCTCTCTAGTCCCTTGTTTGGAACACAATGAAAACAGTGAATTTAAAGGCAGTGTAGGAGTGTGTGTGTGTGTGTGTGTGTGTGTGTGTGTGTGTGTGTGTGTGTGTGTGTGAGGGGGGGAGGGGGGCATCAGATGTTTCCTCTTCTAGTAAGATGGCCTCTTGCCTAGCTGAGTGGACGCCCAGACAGAATGCATGCTCCTCCTTAGGCCTTCAATGAGCAAGATGAAAGGGAGGTGAGAGAGCCTGAATGGTCTCATTGTAGAGAGGCTAGTGATATCCCTCTCTCTCCCCTTCACTCTGCTGCCCACATATCAGACACTATACACTGCACCGTTCTGTCACCATGGCAAACACACACACACACACACACACACAGGGTTCCTCACTCCCTGCCTCAGCACCATTTTGCGTAATTACCAGGTGCCTTTTTATGAAGGTGTTCAAACGTAATCAAGGAGATATCCCGAAGCCCTCTCACCTTGGCAACAAAAGGAACAAGCTCCAGGATGCCTTTCTTACGTTAGTGATTACTCAGCAATCTCTGCTTCTGGTTAAAGAGAGGGATATAATGGATCTTTTCTGCTGATGAGCGTTGAGTTTAAGAATACGAGGGAAAGAGGGGGTATGACACAGTAACGCAACTTAATGACAAAGATCGGAGGAGGGTGAACAAAATAAGTACATTTGTACAAAGATGAAACTTTGTCGTGTATCGTACAAGCACAATGTTGCAGGAGCTAGAGTAGTCTACATGTCTTTTATTAGGTGTAGACGTAACTGGGGACACTGTGGTAAAAGACGTTTTGTATACTAACAAGTAGCCTGTCCAATGCATTGATGCATTACTGTGCATAGGTCTGCATGAGAATTAACCGTTTTAGTACATATCTTCATGTTTTCTCAGAATAACTGTACCAAATAAATAATTCCATGGTCAACGCTCTTTGTCTGAGGCAGAACATAGAAATTAAAGCATCGGTACTTCTAGAGGTTTTGTATTTTATGGAATCTACCTTTGTTTAGGAGTCATGCTATATTATAACTGATGAGATTTTGTGAAATTTATTTCCATGAAGAAGATGAAAAAAGATACAATCTATTTCTGTATTCCTGCTTGTTAGTTAACTGCTCAATTTCAAATTAAAAAGTTTAAAAAAAAAAGTAGAGCTTTCTAAACAACTTTGCCTTTGTTGATCCATATCTTGAGCCTTGAGGGACCAAACAATTTAAAACAGTTATTTTTGGGTTGTTTCCCAATCAGTAAATAAACGAATGAAGCATTAATTGCAGTGTTGTCCCTCATTTCAACCTTTTAATTGTACGTAGGGAGGAAGAGGAAGGTGACAATGAAGATGCTGCTGCGACATCACTTCCTTTTCCCCTCGACTTCATCACACTCTGCTACGTGTGCTGAATTCCAAATGATAGATGCTAACTGGGATCCTTGGGATGACCCTACCCTTACCTTACCTGTTATAAGGGTTTCAACAATGGGGTGACAACTGTCGGCCAACTGTCGGCCATCCCAAGGAACCCAGTTAGCATTTTCCATTCCAAATGGCTTATCTGGGCACTCCATGTAGATCTCAAATGACTGGATAGGTGTAAGCAAATGTGTAAGAAATGTGGCAAAAATATCTATCGAAAGGCAAGGTGGACCTATTCCCATATTGCTGAAGCCTATCTGATCTTATGATATCCAGATCCAGATATATGGGCTAGGGTTCACATTGGAATAATTCAGCAGTCATGTTGTGCAACTATTCCCTCCAGGCGTGGAGACCTGAGAGTCTGACTCTTCTAACCTTCTGCTTGTAACTCAGAAGATGTTTGATATTCACCACAGTCAGGCCCATGAATTAACCATGACTCCACAGTGATTAGGATTCTAAATACATCACCAGGCAGAGAGAAAGTAGGGCAGCTGCCTTCAGAGGAACGACATCATCGCCTGTGACTCCCTCTCATCTCATTGGACGAAGTGAAACACGGCAGGGTTCCCTCTGATTCCCCCCAATGACTCATACAGCTTCACCAAAATGATTAAAACAAACCAATGGTGCTAATGTTTTATTCTCCACATTATCAAGAATCTAATCTTGTTACTATATAACTTCTCCTTTCTTTGCCCTTGGATATATCAACAATGATAATCTCTCCCATAGATGCATGCAAGTAAGAAAGGAGCCATTTTTCAGGTCTGTTTGAAGATGGCTGGTTCAGGAAAGGACACCCCAGCCCAGATCAATACAACGCCCCGGCTCTGCTCCACTCTGCTCAACTAAAAACAAGCTTGCAGCAGCGGGAGCCACACATCACCTTATCAAAGTCTACTCCCGTCCCCAACGACAACTCACCCGCCTATACACCAATCAGAATAACACATCAAAGCCAAGGTGAAGCAGATCGGGAGCAGAGGGAGACAGGGGGGAGTCTGTAGAGAGGAGGGGTAGCAGACGAGTGAAAGCAAATGCAGTTGTTTTATTACAGAATCAGAAGTGGAAAACAAAACACCTTTAATCAACAGAACTGATAAAAAAAATATCAGTGAAATGTCACACAGAACAGGTTGTTTGATTGACAAGAGAAACTGAAATCCTAAAAGCTACTGTAGGCTGGTTGAATTGATTTAACACCGACACAGTTACAAACATAGAGAAAACACATTACACACACCTGGTGAGGTCAGGGAGTGCATTTAATATAAATAATAACTAAAAACATATGGTGGGTGGAGGGGGGACAACAACAACAACAACAACAAAACAAAATCCAAGACACAAAATCAAAACCAAGCCCCAAAAGACATTCTTGAATAGATATGCTTGTATGCTCGGCTTGTAGTCTACAGTTCCCTTTCTTGCACGTCATCATGCCGTCATCTATTCAACTTTAACTGATCATTTATTATTACCAGTACAAATATTGTAGTTAATATTGAAATGATCGCATGTCATTCAATACACATCACAATGTGCGCTTAATGCTGAGTAACTGTAGGATAAACAGTGGCGTAGTCTAAAACGAACTACATTCATACAGTGCGAGAGGAGAGAGGGGCTCTTCGGGAGCCAAACACTGCGTCCCAATTGTCTGTCCGCGCCTTCCTCCTTCCTCGCCTCCTCCTCAGCTTAACTCCCCTTAGGTACTCTCCTCCAATGCTTTTGGAGAAGGAGGCGAGGAGAGAGGACGCAAGGAAAGACTAATCGGGAGGCAACCCTAGTAGTGTGAGAGTACGTAGCAGAGGGGGATATACTGTAGTCTTCTCCTGAACCTCTTCTCTCCGTTTCTCGCTCATGCTTGACTCTTGCATCATCACGCCGGTCTTCAGTAAAGATCAAGTGAAACCAGTGTAGTGCATGTCCTGCTATTGCATCCTTTGGACGAGTCGGTCAAAAACATTCATCTCCCCCACCACCAGCCGTCAGGAAGCGTGAGAGGGGCACAAACCTGCAGAGGGAATCCAAACAGAACCATCAGTCGACAACACACACACCTCACAGCCCCACCTTAGCAACAGCAAACACAGTCGTCGTGGGTTTTATCTGTACTAGACAGTCGACAGTGGGACATACGGTTGTGTGGTCGACAACGCTGGCCTCAGATGATAGGTAACTAGGGACGCACCAATCCGACCGCACTCGTGTGTCACCTCAGCTGTGCAGCAGTCAGTCGACCACGCAGGTGTTTGGCAAGATTTCTTTTTTTTTCATTTTTTTTTTTTTTTTTACAATTTTCCTCATGGCATCGATAACTCGGTAAAATAGCATTCCCTATCTCCAATTCCCAATCCAGGGTTTTAGGTCAATATCAGCCGTCATATCTAAGGCTCCTACCACTGCTGTTGTGCCCTTGAGCAAGGCACTTAACACCTAACTGCTCCAGCGGTGTCAAATTCCTACAATTGATGAGAATTGATTGCATGGCCAAATAAAGAGTCTTCTTCTTCTTCTGATACCAACGCATTTCTCTCTAAAGTAACCTTTCCTGAGACCTGTCAACCCTAGTGCCTGTGTGCCTTAGCTCAGTGGGTTAACTTGGTCTTGATTTCTGCGTATGAGCCCAGTGTGGTATCCGTCTGCGTCTACCCTCTGAAAGACCTCCTCACCCCCACTACCCCCCTGTACATGTTTCTCTCCTGTAAATATATATATGAAAAAAATAATAATAATAAAATAAAAAAATCCTTCTTCTAGCATTGTGACTGCCTATGGCCCCTGGTCCGAGCACTGATTACTTTATCTTATGATGACTGATGGATAGATGATTCACTTACTTAAACAAATGTATTTGTTTTGGATAAAGGCGTCTGCTAAATGCCGTAAATGTAAAATGTACCCGTCTCCAGCCCTTCCCCTCCCAGCTGTCTCTGTCTGTCTGTCAGGCTACAGTAGCAGGAGTCTTCAGGAACTGGAACAGCCGGGCTTTAGGAAACACTGTATATCCGGCCCAGTCCATTAAACTCAGTCAGCCTGTTAGTCACTCTGTACAAATTAATAGAGATAGGATGGTGCCCTCCTGCTCTGTCCCCTAACCCTCACCCCCGCCTCCACAGCTCACACACACACACACGCACACACACGCACGCACGCACGCACACGCACAAGCACACACACGCAATAAAAAGGCATCTTGTTATTCTAGGATGTCTCCGAGATGACGCGTAGGAGTGCGATCTCCCCCGATCTCCCCCATTCCCCCCCCTCTCCTCCCCCTCCACCCACACAAACGCACTCCCCGACTCTCTCCTGATTGCCTTTCAACAGAGCGGGTTCCAGGCACCGGGAGAATGCGTGGGAGATGCCTGCGATGACTCACAGAGGATGCCGCAGCCGCTCTGCTCACTATTAGCTGGCTATTCCATCCCTGGCTGATTATCTATCTGTAGCTGAATCACTTCACCAGCATCAGCCAGTAGGTACCAAAACGATGCAATCTCATCAGTCACAGGCTATCATTTTACATAGGCGAAGGCCTACATTCGAATTCAAAATGTGCAGTTCATAAAAACATCGTACGGCTGTTTAAAAAAAAATACCATTGAATCCCAGGGCAAACGCACTAATAGAAAAGCCAATTGTTTGTGTGCATATAGCGTTATCATAATGTTGGACTTGCACCACTGTATGTCCAAGTACCAATGAAACACACCATCGGAGCAAAAGGGCGGGGATGTTGGAACGTGCCACAACTGTAGGAGCATGGTGCCATGTGATCTTTCAGTCTCCTTCAGAAGGAGGAATGTTAGACGTGAGGCATGGGGAGCTTGTTAAAGAGTCTGAGCTGCTGCTCATGAGTCATAGAGAGAGAGAGAGGAGGGGGGGGGGGGGTCCACATGAATGGCCTGGAAAAGTAGGGTGTGAGAGACAGAAAAAAAACAGGGGGAGACAGAAAGAAAGAGGGAGAGAGAAAACCCTAGAAAGCTGATTATTCTGCGGCTTCCTCCCACGCAGTCCGCCCACACTCCTGCTCTCCTCCTCCTCCTCCTCCTCCTCCTCTTCTCCAGCCAGAGCATCAGGGCTCCTCTCCAACAGCCTGCCTCCCAAGCGCCCAGGGCTGCGTCACCCAGCTCTTCACTCCTCTCTCTCTGTATCTGTATCTGTCTCTCTCTCTCTGTCTGTCTGACTGTCTGTCTGTCTCTCTCCCCCAGAGACTAGAACACAGGCACCAGCAGTTCTCTACTTGTTTGGCTATCAATATACTCAGACTTGCTTTTAAGCTATCTATTGTTTACCTTTAGAGAGAGGACAAGGAAATCAGAACCACACACACGCGTACCATGAGTAATTATACCAGACCTGAGCTTGTTGTTTCTTTGTTTTTTTGGGACGTACATACACTCAATTACAGCAACTGTGGGTTTCAATTGGGGGATTACATGAAGAAAGAATTAGAGAGCCCAAATCCTACCCAGAGATCTGGGAGTCATTACAACTTATTCGTTAAACATGCATTGAGGTCACTGAGAGATTTCCTCACCCGTCTGTGAATGTGCCCCGGGGTGGGGGGGGCCGAAGGGGGGGGCTCACTGCTGTTTGCAGGTGGATAGCCTGCGGATGCGGCTGTAGGTAGAGGAGCCCACCCCTTTACGTGAGGGGTTGGAGGAGGAACTGGAGAGGCGCTCTGATCTGGACCTGGTCCTGCCAGCCAGGTGGTCCGTCTCAGTCTCTGTTCCGTTCACACACAGGCTCCTGAGGCCCAGGCCTGGTCCTGGTACCGGCCCCGGCCCCGGCCCAGGCTCCATCCCCAACCTGCCCTGGTGTCCGTCCTGCTCCAGCCCAACCTCCTGCACCCGCCCTGGGGAAGAGACAAGAGCAAAGGGAGGGGGTCACGGGAGAGTCAGGTCAGCAGATTCACCAGAGCTCCATACCCTCTGGGTGGAGGTTGGACGTTGGCACAGATCTAGGATCAGCTTCCTCACAGTAATGTAAATGTAATGTTAATGTCAATCTGATTACCCTTTAGAGTGGTTCTTTATAGGTTTAAGTTAGAAAATGACTTTACGTCAGTGTCATGGTAACCTCATCCTATTCCACTCCACATACTGTTAGCTATCAGGTCAGAGTGACCAGGGGAAGAAGGGAGGAGGGAGGGGGGAGAAGGGAGGAGGGAGGAGGGAGGGGGGAGAAGGGAGGAGGGAGGGGGGAGGAGAGAGGAGGGAGGGGGAGAAGGGAGAAGGGAGAGAGGAGGGAGGGGGGAGAAGGGAGGAGGGAGAGGTGGACAGGGAAGAGTGAGCAGCCTTGAAGCACAGTTTGTAGACAGACATAAACTGTAAAGACTTTTACAAAATGCAGGTCTATTTTTACCTGATGCTGACTATTCTGACTGATCTGGGTCTCTGCAAACATCATATCAGCCAAAGAAATCAAACGCTGAACTCACAGACATCTACCAGAATAGCAAAAAACATTGATTTCACACACTTTACATAGCTTGGGCCAGACAGAATAAATATTAAATATTTAATTTCAAACACGCCACAATACTTCATGCTATTTTCAGCCTCTCCAATGTGTGAAACTCAACCTGAAACAATCAAGATTTATTTCCTGCTGATTTTGATCTGCAATAGAAAAGTTCTTACAAATGGGTATTACACTAAGGAGTTGAGGGCAGCTTTGGCCTAATAAGTGACTAAATCCCATCATAAGCAGCCAGTAACCTGATTAAATTCACCATTAATGAACAGTATTCCCACGAGCACAACGCCCTGATGTCCAAGTCTACTGTACTGTAGAAGGTCTTGACTAAACCTCCCTATATCCTACTGGACACATTTGCTCTACGACAAAGCCAAAGAGAGCAGACTATCGTAAATATGGGAGTGATCTGCAGCTTGAGAAATTAAACAGTAGGTTAGTAAGTTAAAAAAGTAAGTAAGTAAAATAAGAATAAGGAGAAAATAAAATAACAACTCCCACATGAATTTCTACTCTAAAACCACGTCATAAATAACCCTCAATTTTCATGGATGGAGTTAAGTAGCAACCTTGTGAACATTCTCCCCGGGCTCACGAGGTACGAAGATGACTAAAAACAGCAACAATCAGGACCATAATCAACCAACATTTACACAAATTACACGTTTAAATCACCAATACAAGTGCTCTCCGCTTGAGGCAAAACACACACACTCACACACAACGTGCTCTGTGTACTGTCAACCGGGCTTACTGATCAGCCTCGGCCATAAATAAGTAATCAAAGTCAGAGCAGCAACACTCATCACCCTCATCGACATCCCCCCCACACTCCCGCCTTTTCCTTCCACCCCTGACTCTTTAATTGCGGGTGACCTCTCTGACTGGGGACACTGTGCCTGTGTCAATAACTCCCTCTCTCCCAGAGAGAGAGAGAGAGAGAGAGAGAGAGAGGGAGAGAGAGAGGTAGAGAGAGAGAGAGGTAGAGAGAGAAATATACAGTGCAAGTGTGACTAAACTGACTGCAGCAGGATGACTCACCCGGTTGCCATGGCAACCTAAACACTCGCTACTCTCTAAGTGTGTGGTGACAGCGAGCGGCGTGGGGAGAGGAAAAAAAAAAAAAAAAGAGAGAAATCCGGAAATCATTGAAAAAAAGGGGAGGTGTGGGGGTGGAGGGTGGAGGTAGGGGGGGGGGGTGACGCTGTGTCACAAACCGGACGACTTAAAGATACACCTGAGGCCATATGCCACTGCCTCCTCCTCCTCCTCCTCCTCCTCCTCCAGCATATCAATGGTTTCAGCCATGTCTGACTACGGTTTCTTCTTAACTGGGTTGCATTGTTGCACAGTGTGAGTGGGTGATGGGTTCTTTCTGTGCCCTAGATAGGCCAAACCAGTAGTTAGGCCAAACTGTTCAAACCACAGTCCAAATGTATGTTGTTAATGAGAGGAAGCCAACAGTACGATGAGACAGAGAAAAGTGAGTTATTCTATTGAAAGTGACTCACTGGCCCACGGTAAAAACAGACACAGACACTAGAGATGCAATCACAGACTGATCAGATCCTTTGGAGCACCGCATAGACATACATAGACAGACACATACACACACACAGCCTTACACACACACACAAACACAGCCTCACACACACACACAGCCTCTCACACACACACACACACACACACACACACACACACACACACACACACACACACACACACACAGCCTCTCACACACACACACACACACAGCCTCACACACACACACACACACACAGCCTCACACACACACACACACACACACAGCCTCACACACACACACAGCCTCTCACACACACACACACACAGCCTCTCACACACACACACACACACACACACAGCCTCTCACACACACACACACACAGCCTCTCACACACACACACACACACACACACACACACACACACACACACACACACACACACACAGCCTCACACACACACACACAGCCTCACACACACACACACACACACACACACACACACACACACAGAAAGGTTAGCTGTCACTGTTGGAGACACTAAAGGGGAAAAGTGGCGGTACTCTATAACAAGTGCACCTCTGACTGCTAAACACCTCTGACTGCTAAACACGCCAAATGATTTCATGTGGGACATCAGTCCATATGAACAATCCACATGAGGGGGAAGTGAGCAAGCTTCTTCTGGCCCCGAGGGGAGAGGCCGATGACGCGCGACGCGGCATGACACTGTCACACTGACACGACACCGTGGACCTGACACACAGGCAAAACACAATGACACACGGGCCCACATGCAGTCCAGTGGAGATGTGACAAAGGTTTCAAAGAGATTTCATGAGCAGACGCCAAGCAGTGCCTTGTCAACTCGTAGGAGCCTCAGCGATAGGGGCAATATGTCTCCAGCGTCCTGTAGGCTCCAACCAGCCTGGCTGGCTAGAGCCCTCCTGCACAAGATAAGAGTTTGGTCTACATCAGATTATCAGAGAAACAGCCAGGGGAGCCGGGACCCACTGGAGACAGAGAGGGACGTTCACCTGAGCATGGCTCATCAGACCCAGACGATCGTCTCCCATTACGTTCCTCCATCCAGAGATGACTGAATTACTAATCACACTAGAACACTGAGATCTCTCTCTCTCTCTTTCTTTCTCTCTGTCTGTCCCTCTCTCTTTCTCTCTCTCTGTCCCCCTCTCTGTCCCTCTCTCTGTCTCAAAGGTGGCTGACACAGAGATGGAGAGGAGAGGAACTGAGGGAGAGAAGGAGACTTGGAAATGAGAGGGGGAGAGGGAAGGGGAGAGAGAGAGAGAGAGAGGGAGAGAGGGAAAGCGGGAAAGGAAGAAGAAAGGACAGAATGGGGGTACGGAGACGGTGACGTGGAGGTATTTTATTGGCTGCATGACCTCCCTCTAGGTGAAAAGCAAATACCATGTCTAGACAGCAGTTGGTAAAAAAGAAAAAAATAATAATAAAAAAAAAAAAGTTTATATAACATAATATATAAAAGTTATACAACACTACTGATTGATGTTGAGTTCATATTTAATTCACCCTACTGATTTCTCTCTTCTTTTCCCAAATGTAAATCCCTAAAACATATCTGTTTTATACTGATTGAGCAGATCTTTTGTTGTTGGCATCATTAACATTTTACTTGAACTCCATGCGCTAGGACCTAGTATAACACGTCGTACAAATCATAAAATACGTTATTGGACAGTAGACAGTCTGTTAATGCCTGTTCATCTGTTATACCATCCTTATGACATTGTTATAAGGGCCCAAAAGGCTGAAGCTTAGTGTTGCTGTTAACTGTTCATGTTCTTTCAGCTCCCCAGCTCTACCAAATCCTCCCTCTGGTCCTGTGGTAACCACAACCCTCAGCCCTCGAGAGCTACAGGGCGTGCAGTCTTGTGTTCACACCCAGCACCAACACACCTAATTCAGCTAACAAAAGCCTGCACACTCGGGAAGTTCTCCAGAACCAGAGTTGGGGGGGACCCACGCTTGAGTCCATAAGGCTCTCACCTGGTAGACTGTAACAGTGACTGTACATGACATCATCGCCATAGAAGAGCTCATCTTCGTCCTCCTCCTCTTCCTCGCCGTAGCCATGCAGGTGTTCCAGGTAGGGCACCACGGTCATACTGCGCCACAGGTCCCTGCAGTCGGCACTGGGGGGCATGGGCACCGGGGGCTCCGTGGCAGAGTGTCTCTTTCGCACCCAGCTGGAAGGAGGGGAAACATGGGAATGACTAGGTGACGAGGGAAAATTTCCCAAAAAGTATAATCTTATAACATTCTAACTTTTTTTTTTCACATTAAAAGGTCAACCTCTTTTTTTTTTTTCCATATGACATTATAAGGTACCGTACATATTTCATTTTTGCCACCCCTTACAAAAGGGCCACGTCAGGCAGTTTGGCTTCCTGGCTCTTCTTGAAATGTATACTCAAAGAGCGGAAGCACTGAGTGGTGCGTTAGTCATTGGCGTAGCCCTTTGGGAAGGTAATTCCAGATATAGCTAGGAGCAATTCACAATGAAATGTGTTGAAAGGTTGTTTGACTCACTGGCAAACAAAAGCCGGTGAAGGGGGTTCGGAGAGTTATATTTGACTCTGGGCGCTAACGTTACGAATAGGCTAGCCATGTCACACTGCTGGTCTCTATGCTGAATGAAATGTCGTACGTCACGCCATACGTCACGAAATAATGTATCCGCCAAAATACCATTTTTATTTTTTTTAAATATGTTTTTAGGCCATTTTTGCTTTATTGGGATAGAGACAGTAGAGACTGACAGGAAGGATGGGTGAGAGAGAGGAGGGATGACATGCAAGATCGATTCCGTCGAGGGTCGGAATCGAACCAGGAACCTTGCGATTATGTGGTATGTGCATTAGTGTGCTACGCCACTAAGCGCCCTGGGACTTGAATCATTGTGCAACAACCAGGATGTCGTATAATCAGCTAAAAAACATCAACATGACAATAATTCTTAAGACTGTAATACGGACGACATGAGACGTGAGGCATATTCTTCTCAGCCATGCTGCTGTACACATGGAGCATCCATAACATCACAGCTCTTCATCCTCTGATAACACACAACTTAAGTCCCTACGTCAGACACACCTTTTATTTGCTCGACAAGCCAGATTATTATAAAGCTGGAACACAACAGACAGACATGAGGTCCTCGCTGGACCATGTGAAGAGATCACGACGGGGCGATATGGCTCTGAGCATGACGTGGAGAGAAGCATGGGGCAAGCTCTGGGCTGTGTGTGTGTGTGTGTGTGTGTGACATGCATGACATCTATGATAAAGAGGGTCGTGTCAGCTGGCACTTCGTTGGAGAGTGGGTTCTCTCTTTCTCGCGTTCACTTACTCACCTACTGACCGAGGCGGTGGCACACACACACGCACACACACACACACGCACACACACACACACGTACAGAACGAACACACACACACACCGGCTGGAAACAGCGGGGATCTCCCAAGAGCTCACCCGTCTACACTATGAATGTTAAAGAGACTCACTAACTAACTAATTACTATTATATAACACTACATCTACACTCCCCAAGATATTTAAAAACTCTTAACAGTGAGTTAAAAGGGAGTCTAGTAAGTGACAGAGAAAGCCCAGAGTTCTCTCAGACAGTGTCAGCCAGCATATCAGCGGCATTGAAGACAACAAAAGCCGAGCAGCAAGGTTCCATATTACAAGAAATACGTGACGAAGGCTTTATTCAGGCCCGCCTCGCTGCAGTACCCCAATTTAAGCTGACATTTTGGGGGATAAAGACCCAGATGTACGCTTCCAATTGCCAGATAAAGTGACTAGAGCAACAGCCCGCCGTACGTAACGAGCAGCTTCCTGTCGGTAAGAGGGGTGAGTAATGGTGGAGGTGGAGAGATGAGGAGACCTTGGCCTGTTGTTTCGTAACAACTCAGCGAGCGTCAGCGATGACAGTCGAGCCATGGGGGCACGAAGGTAGGTGTGTGTGTGTGTGTGTGTGTGTGTGCGTGTTCTGTACAGTTTTGTGTGCGTGTAGGTGTGTGTGTGCGTGTTCTGTACTGTTTTGTGTGCGTGTAGGTGTGTGTGTGTGCGTGTTCTGTACTGTTTTGTGTGCGTGTTCTGTACTGTTTTGTGTGTGTGTGTGCGTGCGTGTGTGTATCATTAAAATAACTCCTCCTTATGTTTAATCTACACACCAACGTCCATGATCTTTTCCAGAACAGACTTTTTTCTTTTTTTCCTTCCCTATGACTGTGGGCACTCCTACTCACTTCCATTCTCTGAGTCTGATCAAGTGCTACCAACCACTCTCTTCCACCTCCGCGACTTACATAAAAAATAACTACTCAATAGACGAAACAACGGGCAGTAGCCAGCAGTAGACAGCGACTTAAGCAACTGATCTTTTAACTGCGGTGAGCGGTGAATAAAAAGCAGCCAAAATGTACTTTCTTTGTACTTAATGAGAGTGTGTGTGTGTGTGTGTGTGTGTGTGTGTGTGTGTGTGTGTGTGTGTGTGTGTGTGTGTGTGTTTGTGGGTGCGTGAGATAGAAAGACAGTCTGAGGGTGTGTTAAGGGGTAATATGCTTTCCAACCTGCATATGCAGCCTAGTGTAACAGATACACCTTGAGAAGGGGCCCACCTCCGGAGCTGCTGGGCTCCAGCATGGTGTCTCTCCCCACCACTGTAACTCCCCCTTAATGGTCATATTTGCACAGAGCAGGGTAATTAATTTTAAAGACCCATCTGCCCTTTTGCTTGTTTAAATATTTATACAGTCTCTCTTTTCCAGCCTCTATTTACTCCCTCCTTCCTTCTCCTTTCTGCTGATTTTGGCTTTAATAAGACAGCAGCACATCGGAGCTGAGGGGGAGATTGATTTGATAGTGCTGATTCATTAATAGCTGTTGTCGTTGACGTGTCCAACGAGCAGGAGAGGAACGGGGTTGGACATCGGTCGTCTAATTGGATCTAGGCTCGCATACATTAATCATTAACTGACGGCTATAAGAGAGAAAACATCCCGTCACGATGAACAACGCTTCTACTTCTGACCCGATACGTCACACATGTAAACACATACAGTATTGGCTGCTGGGTGAATACACTTGGAGAGGACTGTGCTATGCTGTTTTAAACACAGATCAAATGGGTTACGACCTATAGGCTAACTGTAGCCCGGTTCCAGATCTGTGTGTGCTTCAGCCAACAACAATTACTGTCGTTGCCGTGTGTGTGCGTGCGTGTGTGTGTGTGTGTGTGTGTGTGTACAACAAGACCTCCCTGTTTTCATCCCTGACATCATTTCTCTCTCATTCAAGTTTGCACCCAATACAGTGAGTCAAAATGAAATATGATTTTAAAGCAGTTTGGAGCCGCCCACAGTGAAAGGATGAGGTTTCCCCCCCCCCCTCTCTCTCTGAGAGCTTTCACATCACACCAGTGCACTTATACGCTTCAGTCATTTGTTGCCATGGTAACTGCAACCAGCATTCACAGGAGCATCAGCCCTTGTGTAGTCAAGAGTCTTTAAGGGGCTACAAAAAAATACTGGAAAGTTAGGAGGGGGGGGTGGGGGGGGTAATCTAGCATTTCTGTGCCTAGTCAATCCGACTGATGCCTTTGAAAGTGCATCTCATTAGCCTTGACTTTGAATCAAATAATGAAACCTTTTACCACCAAATTTCTTTCAAGTTCTCTGTGACATGTTAAAGCCGTGTGAAGAAGGTTGTGGTGAATTGGTTATAATTCAAACAACAGCCTATAGATTATATCTACATATATTTCCTTTTGTTGTTACACAACAGCTCCACTGGGTCCCCCCCTACATCAGTCCCACTTAACTTAGAATACTGACAAAAAAATGCTTGGCTTTATCTAATAATGTTTCTAATGTTTTGACTATTAGGATGCCAGAAGATTCTGAAGAAAACATTCCTGGGGAAAAGATAAGAGTGAGATACACATCTCCATCACTGAGCAGGGTGTTCTGTCGCAGAGGTAAAGGTGCTTGGTTATCCAATGGTCCTGTTTAATTCTAACTGAACAGGCTTATCGCCACATCTCTCCAGCACAGGCCTGGGCAAACATACTGTACAGGCTGATGAAAGGGTTAGAACAAACAGGGGCTGAAATTATCATAAAACTATTATTTCCACCACAATGGGCCTGTATAAGAGCCGGATAGGACAGACAGGGAAGGGCCAGGGCCACACATCTCTTTATCCTGTTCCACTACATCCATTATAAATATGATGACAATTTGGCATTCAGAAAAAAAAAAAAAAAAAAAAAAAAAAAAGAAGATGCAAATGACAACAAATTTATCACAAAAGAGGAGCTTGTAACCTCCAGCATATTACATTCATCATGTGCTGCACGGAAATAGACTGAACATCACTCATCGCACAAGGTTTCCAACTCATCTCCAATGTAATTTGCACTCCAATTTGGAGCACTCTTCTCAGCATGTATGGAGATGAGTTCAACTGCTGCTTGAGAAACAAAGGGAGGCAGGATTACTTACTTGTGTTGTCTGATGTGTTGTATAGAGAACCTCTTGGCAGGGTCATATTCAAGCATTCCTGGAATAATATTGGAATAAAATATTATAATATATAATACATATATACACACACACACACACACACACATATATATATATATATATATATATATATATATGCACAGTACCAGTCAAAAGTTTGGACACACCTTGCCAAGAGTGTGCAAAGCTGTCATCAAAGCAAAAGGTGGCTACTTTGAAGAATCTAAAATATAAAACAAATTCTGGTTTGTTTACTACATAATTCCATATGTGTTCCTTCATAGTTTTGATGTCTTCAATATTAACCTACAATGTAGAAAATAATAAAAAAAAATATATATAAAGAAAAACCATTGAATGAGAAGGTGTGTCCAAACTTTTGACTGGTACTGTATATATATATATATATATATATATATATATATATATATATATATATATATATATATATATATATATATATATATATATATATATATGTGTATGCCTTGTAAACTCTCCGTAAAAACAGTAGAACAAGCAGATATAGTGGCACAATCATAAGAAAAATAAGAAAATGAAAACACAGTATGCAGATGGTATTTAGTAACCAGACTGAGATCTACCTCTTAACAGATCTGACAGAAGTGGGCCACAGTCCTCTGGGATACTGCATTCTCCTCTACCAATGTTCTCAAACAGCTTATAGATGTTGTCTCCTTCGAACGGGTACAAGCTTGTCGTAATGTTATATCTGGAAGAGGAATGACAACAAAATAAATAACTAAATTACAATTCAAATCACACATAAATTACAATGGTAATTACAATTCTAATTATCTTGATAACGCAGCTGTAAAACAATGCTGGTTAATTGTGCTCGGAAAGGCAGTTCCTTTGTAGAAGAAGTGTGACTCACAGTGTGACTCCTGCGGACCAGATGTCCACTTTGAACCCTGAGAAGGTGTCCAGGCCGTTGGCGATCTCTGGGGGCTGGAACGCCGGCGAGCCTTGGCTTGTACAACACGTGTCATCCTCCGCAAACGGCTCCAGAGCCTAGGAGAGAGGGGATGAGAGAGGAAGAGAGGAGAGAGGGGACAAGAGAGGAAGCCAGGGGAGAGGAGAGAGGAAGCCAGGGGACAAGAGAGGAGGAGAGAGGAAGCCAGGAGAGAGGAGGAGAGAGGAAGAGAGGGGAGAGGAGAGGAGAGAGGAAGCCAGGAGAGAGGAAGACAGGAGAGAGGAAGCGAGGGGAGAGGAGAGGAGAGAGGAAGCCAGGGGAGAGGAGAGAGGAGGCCAGGAGAGAGGAGGAGAGAGGAAGCCAGGAGAGAGGAGAGGAGAGAGGAAGACAGGAGAGGGGAGGAGAAAGGATGACAGGAGAGGGGAGGAGAGAGGAAGCCAGGGGAGAGGAGGACACCTGGGACTTCAACATCAACGACATCGACATCAACACGTCAAGCCAGCCATTATCAGCTGCATGCCAATCTACCACCCGCTGCAAATGCCTTTTCAACCTGTCAGCGTCATTGATGGTCAGATGTTACTTCCTAGTCAATGGGGAAAAAAACTCTAAAGAGAAAGACAGAGTGCCATGTTTTGGTGGTAAAACACATTATGTATCCGATACGTATCCAAAATGCAGCATGAAGAATGCCACAAAGATAAGATATATTCAGTTCATGCTAACACTTAACAATGCAGAAAAGCCCCCCCCCCCCCCCCCCCCTTACCTCTGCCACTCCCAGGTCAGAGATCCTTAGTGCCCCATCTGTTGTCAGGAGCAGATTCCCCGGTTTAATGTCTTTGTGAACTATTCCCTGGCTGTGCAAGTATTCTAATCCATCTAGCAGCTGGCAAAAGTACCTAGGGGAAAAAAAACAACGACAACCATGACAACTGTATTAACTTTCCCTGTAAAACTTGGCCGTTCGATCCAGTACTTCTGGAATCAAATCATTCCCTCTTTATAGTAGACTGCTGCTGACACCATTGATTCACACACTGCTGTCTCCAGGTCCACCCAGCTGAGATGAAAGGGGGTTCTGCTCGGGTCAGGTATCCATTACAACATATGGACAACGACTCACAGAGAGATGAAAGACCAACATGACAGACAAACATACCCATGAGCTTGGAACACTGGGAACCTTTTTTCCGGAACACTGTCCAACATCTCCTGCATTCCGCACACACAGTATTCCATCACCATATACGTGCCAGGGGGTCAAGGAAATTTTTTTTAAAAAGGTGGCAGTGATAAAATGGAAACATACACATCATAAATGATCAATCAAAGACCTTTTTTCCCGGCAGTGACAGTGGCATGGAAAAACAAACGTGTTATATCCACATCATCTAAACATGTGTACACATTTGACCCCAATGACTTTTGAGTGCAGCTTTAATATGTGGTTGACTAGGTAATCAATACAACTACGTATCAACAATGAAACTAGGTATCTGGAAATCTTTTTTTTTTTTTTTTTTTTTTTAAATCGACCTATTAAATGGACACTTCAAGGGATGAACATACTCATCTATCTTAGAATTAGAACTTCAAATAATGCTCTGAATTCTGCACTCAGACTTTACATTTAAACAAAGCTTCTTCCCCCATGCCATCAGGATCATCAACGACGACCCCACCAGTGCCCCCCTCAAGTCACTCACACTCACTGACATCATAACACATACGCACACACATAATTACCCATTGCAGACTCATCTTACACTGTAATTAACTGTACTGCCAACCTGTCATTGCCATTGTATAGTCATTCCATTGTGTACATTGCTTATATTGCTGTTTATATTCTATTTATTTCTTAATTTATCGTTGCACTCCTCTGTGGCACTATCACTTTCACTGCATACTTGTATGCACGTGACAAATAAAGAATCTTGAATCTTGAAGGCGCATCCTGTGCAGTACCCAGCCAGCGCAGCGGGAGGTGTGCTGTGTGGTGCTGTACGGAGGAGAAGAGCGCTGGCCGGGGTATTTCCATCCTGTTGAGGAGACCGGGTAAACAGCTAGGGCTAATGACAGGCACGATGACACAGTGGGAGTCCCTTAGTCACGACTGCGTCAGTGACCCTCTCTCTCGACGGGAGGGGGAGGGGAAGCAGGGGTGAGGGTGTGTGTGTGTGGGGGGGGGGGGGGCGGGGGGCGGGGGGGGGCACAGTATGAGCAGCTCACCCGCATTAAACCTCCCATAATTAACTGCTGGGGGGGACGGGGACAGGGGGACCTCACATGACCAAGCAAGAAAAACACACAGGAAGGTAGAGAGGGAGAGAGGGAGGACAGGGAAGGGGAGGAGGGGAGGAGGGGACGCAGTCTGGCTCGTCACTTCTTCTGCCCCCATTGCCGGTTCAATCAGTAACACACATTAGGAGTAAATTGAGTGAATAGATGATGCAGGCTGCAGTCAGACAGGGGCTGAAAGAGCAATTACCACTACTGGGCGGCTGGCTGGGCCCCGGTGCAGCCACCTGACGTAGGAGCCCTGAGCCCAGACTGGCACTGTGTGGCTGGGTGGGTGGGTGGGTGGGTGGGTGGGTAGCTGGGTGGGTGGGTGGGCAGGTGGGCGGGGGGAGAGGGGGGGGGTGGGAAGCAGAAAACACTACTGATGGAAAATGTATTTTGTTGCTGAGGCTGGCGTCCTTGAAATTCAGTTTTGGAACAGAGAGTGTGTGTTACGCCTCCCGGCTTGATATAAATGATGGGGTGACTAAATCATATGGTTTCAGCATTCTCTTTAGGATGGTGTTCTCTTCAGGACGATGTTCTTTTTAGAAGTGCCTAGAAGCTGAAGCCACAGCTCACGTCCTTGACATTGAATTCTGGGTATTCCACACAAACAACTCTATTTTTTTCCTTCCTCCCGTTTTTCCTCCCCACTGCACTTTCACGAAGGTAATACATACTGACCTATGCTGCCAATGCACAAACAGTAACAACACACACACACACACACACACACACACACACACACACTCAGGAGAGATGGAGCTGGGAAATCACGTCACAGACGAGAAAAACAGACCAATTTACACTCGGCTATAACAACACAATCTCCACTGGGACTTGTCAGAGAGGACAGATCCCATCAACTCAATCTGATGACTCAGCAACGAAAAACGACAAACAAAACCAAATGGGTTCGCCCGTGCCACAACGTCTTGTAGTTTTGACCAAGTCATAATTACCTGTTCTGAAATGTCAACTGCCATTTGTTAGGCCTGATGTTGAATGTCCAGCTGAATCATTAATGCCTCTAAAGAGCAAATGGTGAGCAGTCTTAAGTGTTAACTGTGTAAAAATCAATTGGAGGCCCTTTTAATGTCAAAGACATAAAGGGTAATGAGTGTTTTAATAATGTAATGTGGAGTAATGTGGAGCTGCATACTTCAGAGGACCCTGCAGAGATTATTAGAATCAGACTGAGAGAGGGAGGGTGGGGAGGCAACAAAAGAGAGAGAAATGCCTTATGAAGTCCATTTGATGCTCGCTTCAAGTTGGGTTTTTTTTCCCCCTAACAAGCCAAGAGAGCCCCCCTGTGGTCATACAATAGAACTACAGCAACATGAGACATCACCACTGATGGCACCCCCCATTCTCCTATGAAGAGGTGGAGGTGAATCTAGGTAGAACAGTACCTGCAGTATCTGTGTTCCGTTCCATCTATGTCAGTTTACTGTAATGCACCATGGGACAAAGTAAACTTCTAAACTGTGAGTGAGATAACCCAACTAAAACACAAGTCATTGTGCTTGGGGGAAGAGCACATGCACTGAAGTACACAGTTCAAGTTCTATAACTTGCAAGAGATCACTATAGTCACTCATCAATGATTTCCAAAAGGATATATCTTTTGCTTCTCCTCGTTGTACAAAACATCCACCAACTGGATCACATTTTTGTGCCGTAATCTTCCAAGCAGCTGGATCTCTCTGTGAAAGAAAAAGAAGAAACGTGTTGAAGAAACGCTGACAGGAAAGGGTAAACATATGATTGCAGTACCTAAAAAAATGAGCCACATCATCTACAATAGTTAAAACTAAAATAAATACTGCCAGAGAAGTTTATACAAACTTGACATGTTTTTGTCCTTCTGGCAAGATATGGAGAGCATGATCTTATTATAAAAAGCCATCATTACATCATTTCACAGTCGTTGAGGAGCTAAATTTAATCACACTTCAATCAATAGTAAGGTTGATATTACTCCCCGTGATTCCTCAAGGGCAGAGCAACTCACACACTGTGTGACTGGAAACCGTAATGACACATTCACACATCACAATCACCAAAGCACTTCTGCTCAACCCGAACGTGCTTTAATTGCATTAAGCCAATAAGTGAGAATTAAGCCTATATGTGAGAAGACATTATGAATCAGCCAAGCCTATTACTTAGAAGCAAGTTAAAAAAAAAAACAATGAACCACCCAACATAGTTTATAGCTGTTGACATACTTTTTAACATTTGCCTCCCCGTTTGGGATTCTCCTCAGCTTCTTCTTCTTGAGTATCTTCACAGCTCTCCTGCAGAGCATCTCCGAGTCCAGCATCTCCTTCACTTTGCCATAGGACCCCTCCCCCAGCAGGTCTCCCATTAGATACTTCCCAATGAGCTTGGCCCTCTTCCTCCGAGGCTGGTAGATCACCTCTGTGGAGTCGATGCGGTGGATGAAGGTGTCCATTCCCATCAGCTCGTTCTCCAGATACTCCATCTGCTGGAAGTCCTCGTCGTCACTCATTGTTCCCCCCCCCCCCTCCCTCCCCCGCCCAGGGATTCAAGGTATGCAGGGACTCTTGACTGTACAGCAACTAATGTTTCTAGATGCCCTTACTGTACCTTACAGAAACACTTTACTCTGTGAGGAGTGTAGGTCATCCAAAAGTGTTCCTCACCGCACTCTAGATACCCTACGGTAGGACGAGACTAAAGGTATGTGTGAGCTCCACAAGACTGAATACGAATGCAGACTGATGTGCTAAAACTGTGGATGCAGTGACTGCAGGGACCGTGATAGAATGTTCACCCCTTAGCCTGCTGACATTGCAACACTGCCTGTGAAGGGTGTCCAGAGGGACCAGTGGATGATGTGTCGGTGTCTGGTATTACAGCGTCTGGCTCAGGTCTGAGTGAATCAGTATAGCTAGGATTTGTTGTCAGATGATACAGGCCTATTCTCTCCTTCTTAGCCATGTCCTTGAAAGTCCAGAAAACAGTATTGTGATGAGTGCATCCTTCTTTGGCTGTTGATCAATAATTAAGTGATCGTATCTAGTTTGCATGATTGCAGTCATTCAGCAGCAACCAAATGTCCTTCCTTGCTAATCATTGTCTCAATGGCAGGTGTCAGACAGCTTCAGCGGTTGCAAGGCTCCTTGGCTCTGTAAAACAAACATAAACAAATGCAGAAACATTCTGATATGGAACACCTAGATGAAGACAGGCTGGGACTGCAAGCAATTACTTTGGAGAAAACGTGATGCTTTAGCCTTAATACTCACTGTAAAAGGTGCAGCCAAAAAGCTGTGCAGTACTCATCAACGTCAATTTTGCTACAACACTCGCCAGCTAGCCAGCTTGCTCAAAGACAGTTGCTTGCTTGCGGCAATGCCAATGTTATTACCAAGTAGCTACTGTAGCTAGCGTTTATAAGCTAGCAACCACATACGAATAGCTAGCTAATCATTCGTTTACTTCTCTGGCTATGTCCTTCTCTGTTTTATTTTCGGGTCTAAAACAGGCTGTAAAAAGGGTTAACATTACAGATTATTTTATTTCGCTGTTGCCATACCAGTTAGCGACTGTCTATGAAGAAATGCTGGGCTGTCAGAAACGCCTCCATCTTGTTTACATACTTAAACCATAGAGGTTTACCCACGTGGAAATGAAAAGATATGTCAACCGCTAGGAATTGTGGTATAGAAAAAGGTCGACGAGATCCTCCAAGGAGTTATTGTATTGTATCAAAAATGATTCTGGGCTGGCTACCATTGTTAGGTCCAATGACACTTAAATAAATCCAAATTCAAGTCAATTATTATTGATTAATGTTCATGGTAAAAATATTTTCCTCCTATTTGTCTTAGGGTCCCCTTATGTTTGTGGATGTTAGGTCAACGCTCACCAGTTGATGGCAGCACTGGTAGATGATATCCCTGGACCTCAAAATTCTAGCACACAGGGGGATAGACAGGTAGGCCTAGACAAAAACAATGTGTTAAAAACATTGCTTTAATTTTGTGTTTACCAAATGACACACATTTACCTCAAGATCTTCAATGCTTATTATCTTACAACAGTTCTCCAACTTCAAAGGTCCCAGTTTTGCGTCACCAATTCACCATAGATTATATTCATTATTTATAGACATTAGAAGTGGTTCATCTGAATGAGTTAGCTATCATGCTGTATTCGTCTGTGTGGCCCAATGATCCAAACCATGTGAGCTACAGCAGTGACCCAGGGCTTCCGCAGCCCACCCACAACACCTCTCTCTCGGGTCAGCAGCATTCCATCTGGGCCCTGGGGGATCTTCTGTACAGCAACAGAAGGCAACATCATTCACAAGAACTTACAGAAACAGCATATGCTACTTTACTTTTCTCCACCATCAAAGAACCGACATTAAAGCCACAGGGAGACAGATGAGAAGATTGACAAAACTTTGGCTTGAAAGCGGTATCTTCATACCCCACAGCAGAGACGGGGTTAGAGGGAGCAGGGGGAAGAAAGAGATTGCTGGGGATGCCGCTGAAAGGTATTCCATGTTGACAGAAGGCTTCTCGCCATGTGTTTTTTTATGATGCATCTCTCTCTGAAGTGGGGCTCCATTATAAACAACCAGAAGGAGGAGAGTGAATGTTCATGTGGATGAAATGGTACTGAGGCTCTTATCTGTCACTTTGATTTAGTGGTTCTATCTGTGAAATGAACAGTATAGACCACCTCTAAGCAACAGTCACCTGTCATTGCCCTCTCATGCTAATGTTTTGCATCTGCCTCTCTCTCTCTTGCTCTCTCTCTCTCTCTCTCTTGCTCTCTCTCTCTCTCTCTATCTCTCTCTCTCTTTATCTCTCTCTCTCTATCTCTGCCTCTCTGCTTGTCTGTCTGTCTGTCTGTCTTTCTTTCTTTCTCTCTCTCTCTCTTGCTCTCTCTCTCTCTCTCTCTCTTTATATCTCTCTCTCTCTCTTTATCTCTCTCTCTCTATCTCTCTGCCTCTCTGCCTGTCTGTCTGTCTGTCTCTCTTTCTCTCTCTCTCTCTCTCCGCTCTTGGTGAGCCTACTGGCTCTGTTGGGGCCACCAACAGTGTCTTTTATAATTTCGCTCCAACTCATAAACAGTGAAAAAGCCTGTCTTCCTTGCCCGAAGGCAGCAGATACCCCATCTCTCACCAATTGTGCAATTATCTAACCACATCCAAGACACGATTAGTACCATGTGAGGGTGGAAATGATCTATGGGAATGATGTAGCCTATAGTATCTGTTTCATTTCCCTGGGCTGTTCTAATTAAGCTTCTGATTCACTTTCCCATTGGTTTACGTTATAGCATTCCAGGATAATTCTAAGGGAATGAGTAACGCTCATTGAATCCCTTTATTTATTTCGAAATTAACCCAGGGGAAATTCAGATATGCATCATTGGCACACAATGAAGCACCACTGTGCCTGTTTTATCTACACGTGTGCGATGAGCCTGCTGTAAGCTACATTGAAAAATAATTTAACGTTCAGAAATGTACTGTAAAGTGCGACCCTACTATAACAATAATAGACAGCTCCCTGATCACTGAGGGGAAACAGTTTCAAAACCATTAGATCCAGCACGTCTATATGCCACACTGGTGAGTGAACACATTATTTCCCGTCTCTGGAAATTGAGTCAGACGTAAAACACTGTTCATCCCAGCATTGTAACTGGCTGAGAGCATCGCCCAACCCAGCAGCATAATTCACTCCGGGCTAAATATTTATATAGAGGGGAACGGCATCACTTACGCTACAGCACATTCATTCACGAGAGAACTCAACGCAACTCATCGGTTCAAATTATTAACAAATATCTGCAGAGACATTTTGCAAGTTTGACTCAAGTTTGAAGACATCATGGGCTTTTTGATTGGTCTCTACGGTATTACACTTGTTACTTTGTGTCAACTTTTGGGAAGATATCCTGCAATGGGTGAGTACAACTTCCTTTAACTATAAGACTAATATTTTATATCCTGGTAAAGTTTTGCTTTAATATAATGCAATAAAACAATTTCACAATCATACATATTCTCATAATTTCAGATAAAGTTTTTTTTTTATCACTGAAAATAGATAATGAAAGAGATACATCGAATATATCATAAACAATATGAAAATGATTCCTACAATATCTCCAGAAAAAACACGCGCACGTTCTGAGAATGACACTTATTGCACAGGTGCACGTGGCCTTATTACAGTTTAATAACAATGTAGTAGGCAACAGTGACTTATGGCTTGCAATTCATAATTAATATCAATTGAGCTGTGTTGTTTACTTCAATGTAATTATTTCATTGTATTTTAATATCTTATAAACAAGAAGTGAGTGTATAGAATACACATGAGAATGCCATGGATGCGTGATGCTGAAGATCTTCTCGGTATGACAGATAAAACCGATAAACAAAAACTCGACAATTATAAACATCCTATCACCAGGGACTACTGTTTCAGCTTCACCTTTCTATAACAGTGAGATGATTGTTTGGTTCAGTTGGATTATGCACAATGGAGTAGATATATTGTACCCATGGGCAATTTGTTTTGCAGTAGGTAGACACTGAAATACAAAAACAGAGTACAGAATAGTCTCTTTCAATAGCTGTGTGTCTATGTTGAACAATGCATCTAAATCTGTTGTGTTTGTTTTATTGTGGGGCAGCTGGGATGTGCTGGCTACAGCAGAGCCAGGAGCAGCGGTGTGACATGGTCCTCATGAGGGGGGTCAGCAGGGAGGAATGCTGTGCTGGGGGCCGTCTGGACACGGCTTGGTCCAACACCAGTCTGCCCATCAACGAGGTCAGCCTACTGGGCTTCCTGGGAATCGTGTCCTGCAAACCCTGCAAAGGTACAGCAACACACTACAACTCACCTAATCACCTGCACTGAATAAACACACGATTTACCATTAATGGATTTCTCATCTAATGAAGTAGGTCCTGGTATGTCTTGATTATTCATGATAGTCTCCCTGTTATTTTTTGAGACAACGCTATGGGGTTTAATTGGACACCACCATCAAATGTGACATTCAGTCAAATGAAATTGACCTATTTTAGCTTCTATTATGGTCTGTCCTGCGGTCAAGTACTGGCAGATCTCAAGATGAGAAACAGCTGTTTTCAGGTAGCATAAGAGCTCTATTATCCCCTCCGTGTCAAAACTGTGAACGCTTTTTTGGATGTGTTGGATTGAAGGCTCACTCTATGTTCTACTCAGATGAATTTCTTGACATTAGAGTGAATGAGGCAAGGCGGTTCAGAGGGCTGCATTTGGACCAAACCGTTCCAAGGAGCAGCTTCTTTGGCTATAACTGAATCACCTGTGGATTACTTTGATCCATGGGCCATTTCCAAGGAAGGTTTTTCTTTACAGAGTCCCCATTTTTTAAAATGTAGCTGGATGCCAGACGTTCCATCTAACTCTGTCCAGCTGTTTTGAGTAGCTTCCACTTTTGGATTCCTCAGCAAGATATTCAGGTTCACTCAAGGATATATTCTCTTTTCATGAAGTTGAAGAGGACACTTGTCCATGTGACCGCTGGCCAGAGTAGTGAATTCTTTTAGGCTACATTCGGAACAAAAATGCACAACTTGTACAGTATATGCCTGCCAACCAGTGTATGGTTTGGGTCCAGGGTTTTTCTTGGTCTGGTCACATGGATAGGAGAAACTCAGGCCTCATGATAGATGAATCATGTTTGCATTGGAATGGTGAAGTTGGTTAACGTTCAATAATGAGCCAAATTTCAACAAGTAGCATTAGAACAGCATTTGGAAATCAGAAATGTGAACAAGCTCAAGTGACCCACATTGACGAAGGTAAAGAAAGTCACAAATGGATAAGATACGTATTTCAACTTAAATCTCATAGCTACATCTCTGTCTCCATAGAAAGGATGGAGGATGGATATTGAGTGTCATGTTTGTCTCTGTAAAGTTGCAGTGGGCAAATAAATGAAATGGAAAGAATCTGATAAGTGGGCAACAACCCTCCTTCTCCTTCCCCTCCTCCTCTAATTCTCCCTGCATTAATTCTTTCCCAATGTTAGTTGGAAAGCAGGCCTGTTTGCCTCTGTTCACTCCCTGAATAAAAAAATGGATTCCTGACTGTTAACCACAGCAGAAATGTCTGCCACATGCCCAGTCCTCTGTTCCTCATAACCTCAACCCCTATTTGGATCCTTAGGGTGGTTTGAAGCAGGAACATTGTCAGAACAATGTATGCTTTTATTTGTATTCTATTCAATCTATCCAGGAAGTCTCATTGAAGTCAATATACCTCTTATACACGGGAGACCTGGAATATACTATCATTTATATGCATTTCATCCCCTATGTATTTCATGGATAAGGGAGCTGCAGGTCTGCTGTCATAGGTTAGAATAGCAGAGAGTCACACTGACTGGACCCCACAGTTAGTCCTGATGTGTGGGTTGCCGATTTCTACTGTTTAAAAGCATTCCAGGGCGGCGACCAACGCTCAATGGCTGGCATACACTTCTCCTCACATTGGTTTGTGAAAAAGGTATATAAATCGGAACTCGCTGCCAGTAAATCTGACCAAAACATAACAGCAAAGAGGCACTGCCAGCGCTTACATTTCCTCAGGAGGGGAAGAATCTGATCCTCGTGTGAGAAACCCAGAGGTAGCGCAGTCGGCCTCTCTGGAAATGGAGAATAACAGGATATTAAAGTGCTTGCAGAGAAAGGCAATAAAGTAATGCTTTTTTTTTTTACAGGATCCCAGGGATTCAGAGCTGAACATCACTCTATCAGGATCAAACAGGGCCTGAGTAGCATGCTGAGGTGGCCGTGGTATCTCTGTTGTTTTAGGGTTACAGTGCTGGGACATTTCTTATTGACTTGGAGTGAGTTTCCCCCAAAACCTTTGCAGCACAAAGATCATCTTTCCTTGTCCGTATAGCTTACGGACTTAAGGTGGTCTTAATGCTACAAAGGGTTCAGGAAACTGAGCCGTGGACGTTATGGAGTGTTAGTTGAGTCTGGGTTTCCTCCTGTCACGTCTCACAGCCTGTAAACTTCACTGACATGCCTTTGAACTTGCTCTGGGCCAAACCCTTCCATCACTGTGTGAGTCTGCAGGGGCAGGCAGCAGGGCTTAACCCAGTCTGCACCAGCAGCACAGATGGATCCTACTGTTATGAAAACAGCCACACCACACATTCCTACAGGCTAGACATCCTGGTGTATGACCATAAACAAAAGATGTGATTATTATAAATATTTTGCAGGGTGAATTGTGTTGTGACGCAAGAAAGCGATTCTCCATCCACTTGTTTTGCAAGAGAGTGGGAGTGAGGTGTCGGTTGGGTCCTCTAATGACCACAGAAATGTTTGTGTCGACGCAATAGCAACAAAATCACTCTGTCTGCACCTTGTGTGTTTTGCAGAGACTTGTGAGGAGGTGAACTGCGGCCATGGGAAGGTGTGTAATATGAAGTCCGGGAGGCCTCAGTGCACGTGCTCACCTGACTGCACCAACATCGGCAAGAAGCATGCCGTGTGTGGAAGCGACGGGAACTCGTACCGCGACGAGTGTGCCCTCCTGATGGCTCGCTGCAAGGGCCACCCCGACCTGGAAGTTATGTACCAGGGAGAGTGTAAAAGTAAGCCAAAACCTACACAATCTGGTGTATGGTTTAAAAAGAACTAAATGCAATAGGGTTTCATTCTCAAATGTTCCTCCATCGAAATATATCAGTAATAACAGTATTTTCCACGGTCTTCTGTGCAGAGTCCTGCTCGCATGTGGTCTGCCCGGGCACCCACACCTGTGTGACGGACCAGACCAACAGTGCCCACTGTGTGATGTGCCGCACGGCCCCCTGCCCCATCCCCATGGCGTCGGAGCAGCCCATCTGCGGCAACGACAACATCACGTACCCCAGTGCCTGCCACCTCCGTAGAGCCACCTGCTTCCTGGGCCGCTCCATAGGAGTGCGCCACTACGGCCACTGCCACAGTAAGGCATCTTCATGTTGTCTGCTAACAGATGAACCGAGAGAGAACTGGTTTGCTAATGTGGCGAGTGAATAGTGTTGATTTTCCATGCTGGTCAGTGATTGATCTTTTTGTCCTTGTATTGTCTCTCTCCATCAGATCCTCCGAAAAACAAGCTGGATTTGGAGGGGAGTGAAGAAAACTCACTCTAGAGGGACAATGCTGTCTGAGAGCCTTCCTTGACCTTTGAAGAGCTGGTGAAATAGCTTTATTCTACATGACGCCCCTCAAGCTTTGGTTGATGACCTCTATTTGTTTTTTGTTTTTTTGATTTTTTTTACCATCACTTATCCCCCCCTACCCCTTGTACATAGAATGACGATACATTTGATGTGAGAGAACCTATTGGAAGTTGTTGTATTTCAACACAGTGTCTTCTTCCAAAAGGAAACGCATACTGTATTTGTTGATGCATGCAATGTTTATGTTAAATGTTAAATGTGATGATTTGCTTATTAAACTGGGGACAGACGGAGGCATATGTCTTGGGAAAGGAAATATGTAGTGGGTTTTGATTAGTGGGAGATATGTGTATATTGTAAATACAATACCACTACTATTTATTGGAGAAGGTATCGGATCTGTTCTATTTATGTGTTTATCCTGTATACAAATCCATATATCCATAGATCAGCTGTTACGAAAAAATGTATTTATTGTGTTCCTCTTCTTTTTTTATGTACATTTAAAATAATGGTCACTGGCATTCTTTTATTTTTTCAAGAGTTTTTGTGAGTTTCCTTTTTATTGGGCTTTTTTTTCATTCCGTCAAATGAACTGATTTATCCCATAACAGCATCATGGCAAACCAACCTCATTTGTTTGGTTACTGGATACCACATTTTGAGCACGACAATGTGGTTTCAATTCACTTTAAGCAAAACAGGGCAACCGCTGTCTGTGTTGACTCTCTGTTTGGAGGTGAGGGAGAGGCTCAGCCAAAACAAAACAGTACAGTATGTCATCTCTTCCCACTCCACTTCTACGGAAATCTAAACACATGTTTATGCTGGACCCCAATCAAAACTCTGGGCCACCCGCTGATCACTAAAATGAACAGTTTAATTCATACGGCAGGAGTTTCATGAGGGCTTTTGGTTAAACCCCAAACTGATTACGCCTTAATTTCCCCTCGGGGATCAATAAAGTATCTATCTATCTATCTATCTATCTATCTATCTATCTATCTATCTATCTATCTATCTATCTATCTATCTATCTATCTATCTATCTATCTAAACCCCTTTACAATACCTCCACTGTTGAAGCCTTAGCTTTGTTTATTTCATATGTTTGTGGGTCATACGAGTTTATACAATGCCATTTGATTTCTTAGAACAGATCTTAATATAGAGTAACTGATGGAATAGGGTAATGTTGTTAAGCTAATGTTATTGAAAGCAATTTGAAATAGAATTTGATTTGTCTGGGAATGGACTTCAAGTTAATCAAAGTGAACTCACCGGATCCCCTGACAATGCAGCTGAATGTATCTGATCAACGTTGAAATACTGCTGCCCATTGGAACCGAATGGACAGATAGCTACAGTAGACATAAGTCATTGTAATGTGAATTAACAGAGCCTCCCATAACACTATCATTGTAATTGATTAAATGACTTTTTTGATTTGACTAAACTTTGTTATGAACCATATATCTCTTCCTTGTAAATAGAGCTCAATTTCATGTACCTGTGTACCTACTGTGAAATTTGAATGATAAATGTATCAACTTATTTTTGTATTTTTGTACTGGCATTTTAATTCAACATTAAATATAGTATTTGTCACAAGGTCTTGTTATTTCTAGTTCCAGTTGCAATTTCATGCACATATTAGCAAATATGATTATTCTCATACTTGTACTCAAGGATTTAGTCTTACTAGTATATATGAAAAAAATTACCGCAGGCAAACTTTATTTCCATTATCAACTAATAATGATACCGACAATAAACAGTAAGCTGCTTTAACAGCACTGTTTCTCCCTGTATTGGACAGCAGGGTATACAGTAACTGTTGTATGTAGGCCTACTATATGTCTTTTTGTCAGTCTGAAAATGCACAAAACAGCATTGACACTGATTAATAGCAGACATTACACACCTCATGGGGAAGTGGAGGCAAGCCTTACTGTGGTATCCATCGCTTTCTTCATAAACGAGGTCAGAGTAGTCATGGCCGTGAACCGTGGAGACCAGCCTGTTAACTTCCCTAGGTCGTGCCACACAGAGGGACAGCATGATGGGCTTCAGCAGTAGACATGTGTTATGGTGCTGCTCCCTCTTTGCGTGCGATGGACCTGGGAGCTGACAGGCCTCTGACAGGGCCTCAGAGGAGAGGGGGGTGGGGGGATGAAAGCAAACTGAGGAGGAGCAACCCCTCTTCCCTCCCTGTAGAGCCTCCTCTGCCTCTGGGTGAGGTGGGTTTGATGGTGAGGCCAGAGAGAGATGGGGACAGGGGCACTGACTGACTGACTGACTGACTGACTGACTGACTGACTGACAGACTGACTCACTTTCCTGTATGAAATACCTCCCTTGTTTTTCCTTCTCTAAGAGCCACTCCCGGGCTGTGCCAGCATCTGGTTTAACTTTGGGAGATGTTTATATTCTGATCCAAGCACCCTGTTATTACATTGGGAATGGAATTAGATGTTTGCTCAAACAGGCAATAACAATGCCATTGAAAAGTTGTTGTTTTTTCCTAATAGGCAGTGTACTATATCAAACTCACTGATTTTTCACGTTTATCCACTCAAATTGTGTTCTTTTCCCTTCTCTGTTTTTCAATTAGATGACACAGTATCAAATGACAGAGGGCAGGTCATGCAACTGACGCACGCATCAGGTCTCATCATCAGAGACAGAGACATGACTTCATTGTTGACATGTGGAATTGGTTTTGCTTGGGAGAATGCTCTTGTCCTAAGAAGAGACATTCTTGCAAGCTCATTTTCTCATATGAAGCGACATTTTACAATATTATCTCCTTTAAACACCCTAGACAGTCTAAGCATCTCAATGAAAGTTTCATTTTTACCGTATGCATGAGAAAATATACTGAAAATGCCTTTGGGAGTGGTTCTAAACCTTCTAGTTCCTTCTATCACCCATCTAAAGCCTTTAGAATTGTTTCGTGACTCACACATTGATCCAATCTCTCTGTAACCCAAATGGACTCAACCTGTGGGATACAGTGCTGGGGGAAAAACACTTTGAGATGTGCATAACCAGCAATAGAAAAACAATCTATTCATATTGGGATATCCCATGGGTAGATGTTTGGGACGTATTCCAGGCTGATGTAGGTTACATTTGTAATCCTTAATAAACCTTCGAGGGCCATGGCTCCAATTCATGTTGTGTCATATACATTTGGGAAAAGCTAACTAATCCAACATAGTATATTATCACACCACTAACTGAGTCAGAACGGAAATTGTGTTCCTCCCAAACCCAAAGTGGAAGTATAACCTCAGGGTGTACCTACAACGCATGAGGCCATTCTAATTACGATCAGCATGAGACCTCTGAGATTGTAACACATCATACTCTGTAGATCTGTTTCAAGTCATAATGGGATGTTCTGAAGGCCATTAAGTACAGCCTTTACTTCCTGAAAGGAGGGAGTGGGACTCTCTGTGTAATCACGTTACTGATGTGTCATGCACATATCCGTGGGGTTTCCCAGAATACACTGCTGTCAACTAAATCAACCGAAGGCACATTACATCAACCTCTCCTCTCATAGGTTCCAAGTCAGATGTTTGTACTTGAAAACAGACACTTGATGGAATATACACATAAATGTTTTTGAACAGTTTGATCTATCTGTTAGGTCATACACACATCCTCCCCCCAGAATTCTTTCTGTCTATAACATCATCACAGGCATCATTTCCTGTAGTCCAGTGACAACTTCCAGTAACTTACAGCCAACATTTTGCTCAGTGTAGAGACAGCCGGACAAAAACAGGCTACAGTGTTTTGAAAGACCACCCACTGTCTGAATCACGCCACTTGATCTGAAACAGATATAGCCCTGCACAGCTGAAACTAATAGATACGAGAGCAATGTTTCCATTATATCCACTTCCCAAACTTTACTTCCTTCTCTGAGGTCATAAAATACTATATTTCATTATATGTCTCCGAAGGATGTACCATATGCAAAATCCTTTTATCGTTATAAGATTTATATTGTCGCATACAACTGACCATAGATTACCCCGTTGGATCCGTAGCAGTGCAGACAACTTGGATAGTTGGATTTTATTGGGAAATTGGCATTCACTTGTCAGCTATTACTGGCATCAGGTTATGTAAGGGGGAAATCCCTTTGATTTCAACAATGATAAATCAGTTTGACTCAATGCCCTGGTACTTGAGATCCACCTTTAAACAAATCAACAGACAGTACATTTCTTATCCATATCTTCAGGAGGGTATCTATTGCTGCACTAACCCTAACAAAACACCAGAAGAACCCTGTCAGTAACTCAGGGCCATGCTGTCTATCCGGGAGGAATAGATCAGGCCATGTAGACAGGATATCAACACATTTAGGAAGTTGCGCAAAAGTTAATTGTCCCCAATTATGCGTGCTGTGTCGAAAATGAGAACAAGTCTTATTTCCTGTGCTTGTCCACTGGGGCAGTGCGACTGCTAACTCTGCTTGTGTGTGGTCTGGTGCTGGCATGCATGTCTAGAGTTAGTGCTGAAGACAGCTGTAAGCCTATTGGATGGAGAATGTGATCATATGATGTGATGTCCACACGGGACCAATGGAAAATGTTGTGAAATTACAGTCATGAAAAAGATTGCATGGTGTTTAAAAGTATCATAGAGCCACTGGCTACACCCAGTAATATGAATAAAAAGGGGCTTGGATTGTTTGGTCCTGGAACAGGGTAGATTCACTGTGGCCCCCTGGTCACTGTGACAACAGGATAATTGAATAACCCCAAGAGCACAGGAACCACCCAGCAGTCGATAAGGATCTGATTCTACCACGATGGCCCTCAGCCACATCATTAAGAAGAGTAGGGTGTCATAACAGAATGTTTCGAATCAGTCTCAAGTAAAAACTTACCAACAGAAGCACATACCATGGCATGCCCACAACAACCACACAACACTTTCAGGTGGGCTAACTCAGGCACAAGCAGCAGATTAACTTTTTTATATGTCTTGGCTTAAGAGAGGGCCTAAATGCCTGGTAATTTATTATGGAAAGTTTGTTGTATTTGCTCACAGTCGTCGTGAAAAGCATTTGGACAAGTGCATACTCAGCAAATACCAGTTGGGAAAAGGTCTAAAAAATGCAAGTGAATTTGCATATGTCGCTATAATGGAGCCAATTTATAACAACTTAATAGCTTAACCACAAGGACACAGATAGCTAATGCAACTGTGAAGAATTCCCTTCCTTGTCACAAGGGAACAAAATACCCCCAGTGAACTCATGTTGGCCATAGGCCATATGGAATCGTTTTCTCTCTCACTGTTCTCTCCCCTCCTAGAAACAGATACCATGATACCATGATCGGTTCTAGACTGGAAGACTACCTCAGCCCTGATATCATCAGCCCCAGCCAGCCCAGTGCCCTGTAGGGGCACGACAACAACCATCTGACACGCGGCCCCCACACAGTATCTCTGCCATCTTATTGTTGTTGGTCTGTAGTAATTGTATTGTTTTCACTGCACTCAGCCTTGACAGAATCCATTTGACACATCTGCTGCGTCTAATGCCACCCAGCAGTTGATAAGGATCTGAGTCTACCACGATGGCCCTCAGCCACTAGTCCTCACAATGGTGACCTGATTCTGGGACTGCAGTGGGAGCACCCTCTCTGTTCAAACTCATGTCTGAGACCATGGGCTCCGTTCCAATGTCTACATTTGCATACCACTAAGAATGAAGCAATGTATTGGTCATGCATTCTACGGTATTGTGGTGTGGATATTTGAAGTCAGCCCAATGCAGACTGCACTGACCATTATGAGTAATCCATTAGTGAAGCAATGGGTCGTAAAATTGCTCCTCCCAATTCATCATGATAACATCAAGATCTCTTAAGTATTGCAATACAATATGCGCAGAGAGTGATTGACTGTAAAGCATTCCCTATGACAAAGAAGCTTGGATTGTTGCTGCTAATTGTGGACATATGCTATTACATACTGTAGATATTTTATTAGCCGCTAAGTGATGTGATGCCACAGTGCTGTTGTAGTGAGGCCTGCGTGGGTTTATGACACAGCTCCTAGTCACAAACACAACGGAAAAATACAATGTGTACAAGTAGGACAAAGAGAAAAAAATGTCATATACTGGTGTTGGTTTGGCTGAAAATCCACAATGCTCAATGTTTGCTTAAATTGCCGCTCTAAATTGTTATGTTTGAAAGATTTTTTTGTCCCCCCCCCCCGCCCTCATTTTTCGATCTTCAAGCACAATTCTTTCCATCAGCACCACTGCCGAGACCTTTACAGTTCTGGCGCTCATTTCTGGGATTTTACTGTGATGCTCAGCTTTTGTGATGCATGACCTCAGCGAGCGTGTGTAGGAGAGAGGGAGAGTGGGACCTGGGCCGGGACGGGACGGGCGGGAGTGAAAACAAGTGACGCATGACTAAGAGGCCCAGGAAGTTCCAGACTGCTGCTGTTATTGCTGTGTGTCTGGGTGCTCGGGGGGCCGACCGGAACTGTGCAGGGCAATCCCTGCAGGAGCGTCTGGAACAACTCTACGGGGTGACAGCGTCCTAGCACCAACACCCCCCCCCCACACACACACCCCTCCACCCCTCCACCAACCCCTACCTCCTATTCCCCTAGTACAATGCCTACCTACTATACTATGCACATGAGGCATGTGCTAGCCATCTGAACACACCATTAGGGATGGGGAGGGGGGAGGGGGGGGGGACCTATGGCACAGACCTATGTTTTTAACAGTTCAATGGGGCTTGGTAGCCTATTGCACTGCCCTCGTGACATTGACGTGATGACATTTCATCTTTTTGAGTGCTTCACAGGTGACTCAGGGCACTGTTTTCCTCTTTCAACACTACAATATCACACGGCCAGAGTGTCAGTGACATGAGCGGCATGATATCAGGACTTGCTCAGTCTTGCATGGTTGTTTTCAACAGCTCACATCTGACCTGTCTCTGACCCTTATCTGCTCCACAGTCACTCCCCAGATTTGAGTGCAACAATGAACACTGGACTGCAGCAGTGACGCACTGGGTGCAGGGAGACAATAGCTTACCTCAACCACACAGACATAGCCATCTCAGTGCTATCAGACAGACACTCTAATCACAGCACCATGGGACGGCCGTGTCCCTCCTGCTCCCACACTGATCATCAGACACAACACAGGCTGAAGAACATCATCGTTAACTGGACAGCATGGTTACAGTGTGCTCTCCTATTTATGGAACATTCCCCTCTTCAACTTTATATCATATCAATTTGGTCGTGGAATGTTTCAGGCTGACAAAGAAAGCATAACGGCTGTTGTATCATTTTATTGTATACACTCTAAACTACATAATGGCCCACAAAAGCTGGGCGTGGTAATTATATATTTGTTGCTCTGCATGTTTCAGCATTTTATGCTACTGTAATAGCTATATTGGCAATGTATTAATGGTAGAAACATACAAAATAAAATATATGCAAAGTAACCCAAAAGGCCTAATTTGGCCTTTCTATTGTATTTTATACTTGATATTTGGTTGAAAGCCTTCTGTTTGTAAAAAGATAATGGTCTTTGTATTCTGGAGTATGAAATCAAATCAGCCCAGGACATTGGCGAGCAGGGATTGGCTACAGAACAGTCAGGCGGAAACTCCTACTTACTCCCAACATGTGGTGCCAAGTGCTAGAGATATTTCTCAAGGTAGCACAGTAAACTCAATACCCCTGCATACTGGAGTGATATCTTACAAACCTGCCACCGCCAACTGTAAATCTCCACTGTTATAGCCCTCTGGAGACAACATTAAAGCTACCTGAGAAAAAGTGAAATATCAAAAGGAGATGTCTTTTTCTTCTCTAAAAATAAAAACAGACTTGAAGCCCCACTGCGTCTTATCAATCATTCTTGTCCCTCCTACATAACTCATATCTCTGATTTCCATGGTCCCTGTAAAGGACCACCTGATCAGAATGTTCTTAAACATGCTTTTAAATTGTTATGTTTATGTGCATCAACAATAATAGATGAGTAGAGCTACACTATTTAACATGTGCAGTGCATGTCAACTTTTAATTTCTGCAACATCCAGATATACCCATAGTTTTTGATAACAGTTTTTGATAACAGAGCCCTCAACCCTTTTGCTTTTGCACAAAGAGATACTAAGGCTCCCAATTGTCCCCTAACTGCAGTGCAATACTGTGGAAAGATGAGTGTTTTTTTCACATACTGAACTGCAATATGGGATACCATCTCATATTGTCATTGTATCATGCAGTGTTTCTGTAGTGTAAAATGTTGCAGGACACAAAGGCACCACCGTGTGGCAACATCGCACAAAGCAGCAATACGACGTCATATGGAATGTTTTACCCATTTGCCCTAATACATATCCACCTCATATGTTGAAGAGTTATAAATCAGAGGACACGTGGTCATTTTAAATTCTTTATTTTCTGATTGATTGCTACATGTGTGACAAGTGACAAGCTTCATTATACTAGATAAGACATACATGATACCATCATGTGATTGTTAGTCTATTGTTAATTGCTTAAATGATATTATTTGTCATGATACATATTACATAATCAAGGGTGTCAGGCAGGCAAGACTGGCATTTAATTCCAAGCGCTTCGTGTATTCTAAGGAGCGAATGATTATTGTCCTCTTCATTACTCCGTACAGTCTCTGTCTCCTCAACAGTGAACACAAAGATGGCTGAAGCGCCTCCATGGCCCAACCGGTTCTTCTGTCACAGATGTTCAGCCGAGATCAGCCCTCGTCTCCCTGTAAGTAATGTTGTCAAGAAGCTTGGGGTGAAACCCCATATTTGACCACGGAGCATCAATTGTTGTTGATCTTGAACGTGTGTGGCGTCCTGCATATCATTTGTAGCTAGCTAACGGCTAGCTAGCTAGATATTTGCGGTTGGGTCCAGCCTCAGCTTGCTAACGATTCATTACTCGCAGTTGGGTCCAGTTGGGTAAAAAAAGAGGTGTGTTTCTCAAATGAATGTGCTTGTTAAGAAAGTTACTTGGCTACAGCAGGCTATCACTCTGGCTGATTTGTTGTTGCGTCGTTTTGCAGTCAGCCATCATTAGGTAGGTAGACAGTGCATGAAATCAACTTGGCAGTTCCACAATGATAATGTTTGTGACCAGTGAGCATCATAGCTACCTTCAATTTGGTGGGTGACATTGGTCAGTCCATTATGTGTCACTGACCACTACTAGCCGAATTCCAGGTCCGCATCTATGGGGTTATCTAATCTCCAGTGATCCCCACACTTGCTTGCACACTGCACTGACACTAGATGTTGCAGTTATGTGTGAGTTTCTATTCAGATACTAATAGGCACAATGTAGATCAATGGAGGCTTCCTCTAGAAAGTGTGGGGTAAAAATGGATAGGTACGTTGTTTACTGACAGATTCCCAATGTAAAATGTTCGCTATATCTAGTGTTGAAATTGTACAGTAATAGCAACAATAGCGTGGTGCATTCTTCCTTGCTGTGACTGCCATTCAATAAGTCACACCAGCATAGCAGTCAGCTGCTGGAGTGATCCGTCATAGAAGAGTAAAGTAAAGTTGTCTCTCACAATGAAACAGGTTAATTAGGTTTTCCTAGTCGGCTAGTGTTGACAGTCAAATTAGACAGCAGAATTGGAGGCTTTATTTGAATATGTTCTGTCTTAAGTAGCCTGTCTATTTCAATAGGATTACCCAGTCTATTGTGTAATATTGTATTTTTTTTCAGATTGCTGAATGACATAGGTTAATGATTGTGTGGTTTTTGTTTGCAGGATTACACATGCCCACGATGTGAGTCAGGATTCATTGAGGAGCTGCTTGAGGAGAGGTTGGTATTTCACGTATTTGTTACTGGGATCTAACAAGGTCGGAACCTACTTGTTTAATGCTAAATAGGCTACATTTTTAGCAATGTCATAGTTAGTCTTATTAAAGGTGACAACCTCACAGTATTTTGCTAGTTGCACTTTTGACCTCTGAGGCAAGAGTTACTGAACCTTTGACCTCTAATTACACCACTCTGGTAAAGAGGTGTGCGCACATTGAAATAATGTCACTCTTGAAAATGAACTGGTTTTTTTTTTCCACCCTCATGAACAGCACTGAAAATGGGTCCGGGTCCACTTCCACCATCTCCAGCGGTGATCAGAACCAGCAGCCGTTTGAGGTGTTTTGAGCTCATTTAGTCACACATCCCTACTACCTGTTAAATGTTGACAATCCAGGCTATAGGCAGGTCTGCCTATTTTGAAACACAGCGACCATGATATTGTTATCATAACAAACAAGCATGCCCTCATGCATTCTGGAAGAATTCTGTGAAGTGAAATTTGACCTGCTTTTTGACGTAGAGTCGTCGTAGCCTGATTCTTCTGTTGAACATGCTGTAAGCAGGCGACTAGCATGCAGCCTATCATATAATTCTCTCTTTGTTCTCTTGTCTCTCAGAATGTGGACCAGCATATGTTTACATTCCCCTCGGGTTACGGACAGTTTGCTCTGGGTGTGTTCGATGACACCTTTGACTTCGGGGGAGGGCTGGCGCCAGAGGACAACCGCGAGGCAGAGAACCGGCGGGAAAGAGAAATGGCGTCACGGCAACGATATGGCCCGCGGCAACCTCGGGGTCGCCATGGCTCCCGAAGGCAGGCAGGGAGGCATGAGGGAGTCCCAACTTTAGAGGGGTAGGTTCAGTTACTGTCTTGGGGGACTTTCCATGATTCATGTAGTTGTCACTAGCTCCCCCACTGACCGGCTCTTCCCTCAGAGCTTTGACGATGACTCATGTCCTCTGTAATAAGGATCACATCAGGTGTCAGTTCTCATTTTCTGGTGCATGCAGAGCATAACCACATTTTCAATCTTTTGCAGAATCATTCAGCAGCTAGTGAATGGGATAATCGCCCCTACGGCGATGCCAAATATTGGTGTTGGTCCCTGGTGAGTACAACAAGCAAGGTCTCAAGATTTGCACTATGAACATTGTGTTAAAACTTTGCTGAAGAGGGGATAGTTCATTAGCATGTTTATAGTATTCATACTGTTTGTTTGTCATTCTCAAAAGGGGCGTTCTTCACTCAAACCCTATGGATTATGCCTGGGGTGCCAACGGACTAGATGCAATCATAACCCAGGTATGTTATTCATGTTTATGGTAGCCCTCATTAATGAACATTAATCAGACAAAAAGAAAGCTGTAGAAACATCAGCATGGCAACATTGCAGGGTGTAAATATTAGAACAGTGAAGTAGTCTGGTCATCAAGATCCACACACCATCAACTTAGTTGACAACTTTCTTTTGTCTCCTAGTTATTAAATCAGTTTGAGAACACTGGGCCTCCGCCAGCAGACAGGGATAAAATCAAGAGTCTCCCAACTGTTCATATCACAGAGGAGCATGTCGGTGAGTAGCCCGTGCTTACACCAATCGTAAGCTTTTAAATCCATGTGGGGGAAGTGGCAATGCACTAGTGCATATACAAGTGCAAAAGGGTGGAAAAATCGGTCACACAAAGTGTCTCACGTCACAGACTGGTCTGAAGGTGATTTTCTCTGGAAATCAGTCAGTGACTGATTTTAAATTCTGGGGAGTAAACAGAACATGTCGACATTTGTAACTGAGATTGTTCTCTGTGTTTTAGCCTCAGGTCTAGAATGTCCGGTATGTAAAGAAGACTACAGTGCTGGAGAAAACGTTAGGCAGCTTCCATGTAATCACTTGTTTCACAATGATTGCATAGTGCCCTGGCTGGAACAGGTAACTGTAGCTGACCTCCACTCACATCCTGCTTCCTTCTTTTTTGTACCCTCCCTTTCTTCTACTCTCTAACACAATCTCTGACTAAAACCAAGATGACCTTACAATGTCAGTTGAATCGGACATCAAAGCTTCTGTAAGACAATTGATGACGTTGAGGGGAAACTCAAAAGTGTTTTCTTTCCTGGCATCCCTCCTCGCTCCCCTAGCCACCTTCTCAAAACACGTTAGAGGGGAGGAACCTTGGATTTCGATGTTTTGAGAAGGAGGCGAGAGTTGAGGATGCCAGGAATCGAGGAATGACTTTTGAGATTCTGCCGTAGTGATGCCTTACGATGTGTGTCCCTGTTTGCCTCTACAGCATGACACGTGTCCAGTGTGCAGGAAAAGCTTGAGTGGACAGAACACAGCCTTGAATCCTCCTGGCCTATCAGGGATGAACTTTACCTCTTCCTCTACACCCCCGTCCTCCAGCTCAACCAGCAATGAGAACTCAGCCGATAACTCCTAATAACATTCGCCACCCCAACCCCACATCATGAACTCTCCCTCCTCAGCCACCATCACAGGAGTAGGCACCTGTCACCCTGCTGATAGGAGCTGAGAGTATCTGCTTCCTAAACTGGAGAGCACACGCTCACACTGGAGCCAGCAGGAATCACATCATATGAAATCCATGTATTTCTGCCCCACCCACCGCTCAAGCCTTCAGGAATGTGGCGGTCCTCCTGGGTGGGTGGGAGGCTGGATTCGGCCCCCTGTCTGGGAGGATATGTATGGAGAAGGATAGGAAGGAACTTTAGGAGGGAGGGTCAGTCTCTGGATCACCTCATGCAACAACAGAACAAGCCAGTGTCTTTCATCTAAGGGAAGACTGTTGTTGTTTTCCATCCAGAGGTAGCAAGGCTTTATAATTTTTAAAAATACTTTGGCTGCGCAGTAATTAGTGATAACAGAGAAATATGTGTACATACAGTATATTCATATATTTTTTAAAGTAGCATCCATATCTGCTAAAGGACTCAAAAGATAACTTCCAGGAGTGAGTAAGGCTGAGTATAGGATGTGTATTTGATTAAGTCTGTGGATTTTTTTCCCTCAAATTGAAAAACAATCCTTTTAAGTTAATGAACTGTCAACCAATCAGTTTCTTACTAACTGACGTTACAGTAGCGCCATTGTTTTATGGTACTCTTAGAATGAGGAGAAAAAACTGTTGGCTTTGAGCTTTTTGAATAATTAACCTTGGATTCTTGTAGATTTGAGTTCTAAATCAAGTTACAAGTTACTCATTAACTACATCACTATTAACTACAGAGAAGATTCGTCACTGTAGTCTGCTTGCTAGCCACATTCTAATTCAGCCTTTCCTATTCGACCTTACATAATCAGCCAGTGCATTGGTTGTTTTATAACTTATTCTAAGTTAAATAAATGTTTTTTTGTAAAATTCACAATAGAACACTTAAGCGAAAGATTGATTTGCAGATGGTATAAAACCCTGAAAAAACAACAACAACAACAACAACAACAAACAAACATGAACTGATGTGAAAATAAATAAGTTTGGGTGCTACCACTCAATATCCAACTGAATGATTCTCTTGTAAGTTTGTTTATGTAAAGCCTTGAATTAAAGTTGACTGAATAGAATAGTATAATGTACCTATGGCCAATTTCACTATGATTTTCAACATTATCTACACTCGTTAAACCACGTTGAACTCAGAGATCAATGTCATGTTATAACATGTTATTATTATACAGTACCTTTGGGTACAGTGTGTGCTTGTCTCAATGTATAGTTCATGGGTTTCACACTAGGTGGGAGTGTAATACAGAATGGTTACTGTTAAAATGTTTGTCTCATAAAATGTGTTGTGTGAGACAACAGTTCTAATCAACAACATTATTCATTAAGTTCTAACATCCTGTATAGAACGAAGCATTGTTTTGGCACATTAAGTTGCACAATGACTATTGTTTGCAGGGGAAGTAAATGACGATCCTTGTGGGACTGTCAAACTACAAGATTACCTAAGGGGATACTACAATGAAGTAATTAACAAGATTAGACTTGCCATGTAAAGATACTACATTGTACAATACATTTACAAGCTTGTCCACATGGGAGAATGTGATGCATGTGGTGTCCAATTCAGTTTCTCTATTTTTCAACCTCACAACATCCATCCAACCCAGTATTCAGCTTCACAAAGATCTGTGACCTCTTGAATGAATGGGGGTCATAGTCACAGAAAGTAATTTAGCTTTTCTAATTGATCTGTACTGTGAAGTAGCCTATAGCCTACACTTCATACTGTTGGACTACTAATACAATGTATTTCCTTATGAACGTATATGAGGTGATAGGCGATTTCCTCAAAAACCTTCACAAGCAACTAACACATTGCCACACGAGCTATACAATGACCTAAATGGATGTTCGTCAGTACATTTCCTGCCTGCTACGTGCAGGCCTACAGTGTGTTGTCATCTGTGTGAGTTCCCTAGACATGTTGACAGGACGTAGTCACGCCCCAGCGCCGCGAGGACGTGCTGGTTCCCGGCGCTAGCGCGTGAGGGAGCAAATAGAGGACGACCAACTTCGGTCGATGGTGGAGCGGAGAGAGAGAGAGCAGTTTTGACAACGTTGATTGAAATAGTGTGATTTGACTGGTTTTCATTGTGGCAGTATAGTTAAATGATTGTCAATATGAAGCTGCTGTGGGGTTTAAGTGCCCTCCTGTTCTGCGTTTACCGAACCAATGGCCTGACAGGTAAGATTTTCATGTTAGCTTGAGCTAATGTTACATTAGCTAGCTTCGGTGCTGGCCGTGATTCAGCCAGCCTAGCGACCACCATTTCAATCTCTTATTCGATGCCGTGCTATTTTAAGTACATACGAATCAAACAGCGTTTTACTATTCCATTTATATAACTAACTGTTAATCGTGATCAGTGATAGGTTTAAACAGTTCCATACAACGGTCTTAGTTATTTGAACTGCTAGCTAATTGTTATCATCATTAGTAAAGAAATTGGCCTAACGATGTTCATGTTGTGGACAAATTGCAAAGGCTTGCAATTGGTGTGTGATACAGTTGACAGTTTTTTCAGATTTTAGACTGTCAAAAGAACACAGCAAATGGTTATTTTATCAATATGAAATGACTTGGATCTCATTTTAGTCGGAAAGCTGACCTCCCCCAACAAAAATTCAATGCAAACGAATGTTCACGTGATCCCACGCAACGATCACCTCTAGCCAACTATAATTGTCCAGTGCCTGTTGCCACGACTGTTTCTGCACGGTTTATCTCACCTGCCAAAGATAATGGCTAATGTTTGCTATTTATATTTAACTGCCACAACGCCACTTAGCACATAATTACAGTTTGTATCTACGTTAAAAACTAAAACTAGCTTCACACGTTAGAGTAGTTTCTGTTGGTTTCTGTGTTGCTATGTGAAAACCGGTGTAGACCAGTTTGCCTGCCTAACTCATTCGACTAGCCTGGGTCACACACGGGCCTCTCTCTCACACATGCCTTCAGGCCATTGATAATAAGGTACGAGATATGACATAATTGTAGTTAATGAGCCTCACTGTATTGACACACTAATCATCAGAACATTATTTTGTCAGAGACGTATGCTTGCTTTCCTAGTGTGTTAATGGTAGTAGGAGGATCCTCAGGAGTGAGGGATTATCTTAAACACTGCACAAGTGCTCTACTGTGTTATTGTACATTTGGCCTTTTCTGTATTTGATTTGAAAAGTATCGAACAAGCATGTGGGGAAGCCACATGTTTACGTATGTCAGGCAAGCTGGTTTTGTCTTAGCAGAGAATGCAGGAAGATGCGATTACATTAATCTCATTATATCCTTCCATCACAACCACTGCCTTGTCTATTTAAGAATGGAGCTGTGCTGACTCTAAGCCTGGGGCCCCAAACCATGTCCGTCCACACGTTATACAACCAGCTTCAAGTAGTTAATTAAGTTTCTCTTTATTCATTCATTGTTAACTAACCATTACTCCTGTATAAACCTGTGTTTGAGGCCAGGGTGTCATTAAATACATCTGTCGACTTTCCTAAAGCAGATTTTTACTAGGACAGACTGGACACAAGATGGACTTTGTATTTGCCCTTTACTCAGCAAAGCTCTCCATTGCCCCCGATACGCAGTGTGGCATGAATGCTGCAGAGGGCACGGGCCAGGGCACGGGCCAGGGCACGGGCCAGGGCACTGCCTCTGAGGACGACTCTCACAGACAGGCAGACAGGCAGCCCCTGTGCTGGACGAGCCCCGCTTGCTATGGTAGTTCCAGATCAGGAGTAAAATTAGATTTCCCTCGAGCTCCAGCTTCATCTCCAGCACAGCTTTGGTCTGAAAAGTGGGTTATTCTGTAGAAAGCAGGCAGGTAGTTTTCCTTGCTTAAACAAGGTCAGGAATTTTTTTTTTTAAACATTTTGTCTTGCAATTGAACCAAACATGGAAAGCTACTCTGCTCATGGGGCTGAAAATAGGATGGGTAGGTTAATTGCGTCCAGATGGATTTATGTAACGAAATAGTTAGATAGTTAGAAATATTTTAGTTTCAGTAGATTTGTCCTTTATTGCTTGTAGGATTTATTGTCCAGTCTGACCGTGTGGCCTCAACAGTATGTTCAGGATTTATACTATTGGAATTTGCTGTTTTGATCACGTGCCCATTTTCCGTCCGCATCATTGTTAACTTTAAATGCTGCCGAAACAGTTGCTAATGATGTGGTGCTTGTCTCTCTTTGTGTGTGAATGTTTGAATAAACTGTATGTTCACACACAGGATGGGGTCTTGTTGATTGCCATAGGATCATATTTCACTATTTGTTTCACAGCAGACAGGGCTGCTGTTTACATTCTGTGTTTCCTAAGTAAATTCCTATTAGCACCTTCCCAACATAACAGGATGTCTCCAACAGCTCTTTTCAGCATTGCTGTGTTCGAATGTAGTTTTCTTTTTTTTTTTTGGCTGTTGAGAAATACAAAGCCATAGGGTTGTTTTCTTAGGCTAATAGACTTGAATTTGCTGACATTTTAAACATCCCTGTGTTTTCCATGTTTCTTTAAATAGTCTGATTTGTCCTCAGGTGCTATCAACTTGAAAAGCCTCAACTGAATAGTACTGGTCTATACACAGACCTATAGAGAGGTATATAGATCAGTGGTACTACTGGTTGTTTACTTCAGTGAACTGTGGAGTTTGTCCTGGTAGAAAGCTGTAGCTCATTAACTGTTCCCAATTCTCTCAGGCCTCAGACCACTAGAATCTAGAGCCCCTGATATGGATCTGTCTTCTTGGCCAAGATTAATTTGGAAAATAGCCTATCTTTGAATTCGGTGAAAGTTTAAATAGATACATGCTGGGTTTTCGTCATTTAAAAAGAAGTGACATTTGATAAGTGGGGGCCATGGTCTATATTTACTTGTGCTTGTTTTGTGCAGCATTTGCTATGAAGATGACCTTTCTTTATGGTGAAAAGGAACAGGCCACCCCCAGCTAAAAGGTCACCTGATATTTAGAGCTAGAGGCACGCGTGCCTCCAACTCCATTCAAAAGTATGACTCTCTGGACGGACTAATTGATGCCTGCTGACAGTCACCCCCTTCCCTCATTATTTTCCTCCTACCTTATTTAAACAGCACTGTGGTGCCTAAATAAAGACCAAAGGGTGTGCCTGAAACTTTTAGGGGGGCAAAAACAAAACAGTGTTTTGTTCAAGAAGCACAGGATCCCTGGGTTTGAGCTCAAGCAGTTCTCATCATTGATGTCTTCTCATGGGTTGTTTTTGTAAGTGGGGCTGAACTTCATAGTTCCAGCCAGGGTTTGTTCTCCTCTGTGTTGATCTAGGATTGTTTGTGGGATTCAATGGAGATGGCCCGACAGGGGGCAAACTCAACACAGCTTGCTTTGAAGTGTTAAGAGAGAATGGTACTCTCTGGCCCCACCTGAGTAGTACACTAAATCCTCTACAGAATGTCCTCAAAATGAACCGGATATTAAATGAATAGGCCTACGCTTTGCACTTACCGACCAACACAATGAACAGAAAGTTGAAAGTAGGCCTAATTCTTTATTCCTACGTGATTTGGGATACCTACACATTATGAATTAATTAGAATTTTGGTTAGACATCAGCTTTGCCTGCAGGGAATAGAATTAACTTTTTGGTCTAACCAGTCGAGGTGTTTGGTGGATGAGAAAATTCACCAGCGCCTATATTAGCAGGACTCCTGACGCGGGTTCCCCTGCTGTCGCATGTAGTCGAATTCTACTGCTATGCTTTATTTTAGATTGTAACCAGAGGCGTTGTTGTAACTAAGAAAGCTCAGACTCGAGGGGAGTTTGTTTGAAAGTCAGGAGAAGCGTGAGGGAGATGTGCAGCAGCGGTTGCAGTCAGCTGGAGGAGGCAGATGCAGTAGGATGTTGAATCAGTGGTAACCGTAATTCCGGATTGCATCAGTTTCGTTTTAAAATTGAAGCGCAGTATTCACAAGCCTTTGTTGGATACCCGCCAAAGTGGCTGGTAAGATCGACAGATTTACCCGCCAAACTCGGTGTTAATTCTTTGCCCTGTTTGCCTGCCTTTTCATGATGGTTTTCTGTTATTCATCCATTGCACATTTTTTTGGGGTCTTTTTCAGTTGATCAAAATCATGTGATCAGTTTATGTGAATGCATGTCTGTCAACTTTTCTTGTTTCAATGGGTCCGAGTATCATGATTAATTTGTAAACGCCATCTGGCATTGAATAATTTGGTTTAAAAACATCATACTCAAATCCATGATTTTATCTCTCATTTTCATGTGTTCTATTAACCTCTCTTGTTTTTCTTTCTTTTCTCTCATTTGTTTTGCCTGCTTGCCTTTTTCTATCACATTTTATTATCACCTCATGAAATGAACTGATGTGCTCCCACCAATCTAAACCCAAACAAAATCAATATAATCCATATGTCCAATCGATCTGGCCTCTGCCTGCCTGCCTGCCTGCGTGGCGTGCTGGGCTGGCCCTCTATGCTCAGCGGGCTTCGTCAAATCCCCCCTGTCCCAGATGAGGCTGATAGAACAGAGTGCAGAGCTGCACTGTGAGGTGATAGGGAACCCCATCCCAGAGGTGCAATGGTGGTTCATAGAGGGGGAGGCGCCCGACGAGACCTTCACCCAGCTCTTCGACGGGGCGCGGGACGACCGGGTTCGCCTCAACGCCACCTACATCGCGCACGCCTCCAGCAGCGTCCGCATCGATAACCTCACGGCCAATGACTCGGGCACGTACGAGTGCCGCGCCTCCAACGACCCCGACCGCAATGAGCTGAAGAAGACGCCCAAGATCAAGTGGATCCGCTCGCAGGCGAACGTTATTGTGTTTGAACGTGAGTGGTGGGGGAGGCGCCAGGCAGCGTCTCCCAGTAGAGAGGACGGGGAGCGGTCCAGCTCCTGTCCCAACACCCCCCCCCCACCCAACCCCCAGCCCTCTGCCCTGTCTCACCCAGACTCCCCTGCCTCCCTCGTCAAGAGCTCCTACCAGTAGAGGAGAGCAAACCAGCCCATGCGTAGCTCGACCCCTGCCTTAGTCTTACCTGCTGTAGTACTACCCCCAATCTGATGCCTTTTTTGATAAGTCAAGGTCTAGGGTACAGTTCAAATTAGGAATATTTTATATGCAGGTAATACTGGTCATAAGGTATGAGACCTGCAAATGGCTGGATGCAATATTTGAAGCATTGTCAAATTCTTTGAAAAAGGGGTCAGGTTACGGTGTAAATAGAAAAGCTTCTTGTTGGCTTCCATTTTGCTGTCCCATCCAAGCATTAATGCATAATTCATACTAATGTTGGCAATGTTCTGTGTTTAGACTCATAGACCCTTGCTTTAGTCTTCTTGCGAATACTAAATTGAAGACGACAACTATTTTTTCTAATGTTCACACTCAGCCATAGGGCGTCTCTCTGGCTTATGGACCAGTATTATTAGGCTCATAGGCTTCCTGATTGTTATTGGTCAATCTCTCCACCTGAACCAAACCAAACCAAAATATCCTCGTATTTGTTCCTCCTCTCTGGGACTTGAACATGATTCCACACCACCATACCTCACTGGTTGTTTTTTCTGCTTTTCTCCTCCTCTCCTAGAATAGATTGACTTCCCATTGTTCTCTCCTCTGTGCTCCTGGTTGGGACAGAGCTCTCCATTCAGGCAACCATGAGTGGTTCTCCTTTCCTGGAGAGCTCTGTGCTTTCCAGTCTAACCTCTGTTGTGCTGTACTTGGCTTGAAATGTGAAGTTATATCAAATCTGATAAAAGGGTAATCAGCTTTCACTAATGAAGTGTAAAGGTTAGTTAGAGCAAGCCCTGAACAGTGTCTCCAAGGTTTGTGTCAATGTGTTTGTGTCAGAGAGATTATCTACATGATCTATATGTACCTAGTTATACTAGTGCCTTTTAGTAACCCTCAACTATTTTAGCAGTCATATTATTAAAAAAAAAGATAGGCAATAATTGATTTGGGTCTATATTTGGCCCATTACTTCATTATTCAGGGAAACATTCAACAGCAAAGAATTGTGCTTCATTTCTTCCTTGTGTGTGCGTCTGCAGGTCCTTTCATCCTGACCGAACCTCTGGAGGTGAACAACCAGACCTCTGCCCTCCTCACCTGCAACCTCACAGACCCCACCTCCCCAATCAAGGGCTCATTTTGGATGAAGAATGGCAAAGTGATAGAGAATTCCAAGAGCATGTCCGTTCTCCCCTACACAGAGTACAAGTAAGTGCCAGGCCAGGTGGTTGACGGTAGATCCACCCAGTGGACAGCACTCCCTTCGAGCTGTCGTGAAAAGATTTTAAAGGGGCTTGCTGATATTCTTGAGCCTTTGTCCCCCCCTGAACCGTGTTATTATTGGCTTTTATTCACGGTAACCACCGGTTAATAGAGCTTTAGATCTCAGTTGATCTGGTCTGCCAAGCCTGTTAATGCTCCACTGTTTGGCCAACACAGTAATTCATTGATGGACAGCCTAGCAGCACTGAATTAATGGTCCCCTCAAAACCATTTCTCCATGCGTTTTTCTCCGCCTCACTCACTCGCCCCTTTTTCTTTCACGAACCCTCTCTCTCTCTCTCTCTCTCTCTCTCTCTCTCTCTCGCATTCCAACACACACCCTTCCTCCCTTTCTCTCTTGCTCTGTCTCTCTCTCTCTCTCCCTTGCCTTCCTTAACACATGTGCACACACACACACACACCCCTCTCTTTATCTCTCTCTGACACCCTTCCCCCTCTCTCTCCCCCTCCCTCCCTCCCTCCCTCCATTAGCGGTAGTGCCCCAGGCTCCGTGCAGGCCAGGCCAGGCATTCAGTGCTGTTGATTAGCAGTGTGATGGACTGTACAGACGTGCAGCTTTGCCTGTAGCCTTGGCAGCAGGGATAAGCGCCCCTAGCTGTCCACTCTCACTCCCTCTGACCTTAATTCCCCGTCAGACGGAAAGAGCAGAGCGGGGAGGGCCCCAACAGAAGTGTCATTGTTGTTACCAAGGGGAAGTAGAAACGTCTGTTGCGCAGGCAGTTGGGCAGTTTTGTTTCCACCCTTATTCAGCCCTTCACCGTCAACAGGGTGCTATTGTTGCTAGAGCAACTCTACTCTTTACTGTTTAATTGTTGTTTGTTTCGTTTGTTTTTTTACCGGTAAAGTGACTTGCCTGGAATGTGTTGGAACGTAGAAGCCATTGTTTGACTTTGAGTCAGTTTAGTGTTCCTTTTTTACTTCCACTTACGTTTGCCTGCCCTCCCCTCCTGTAGCTTGTCTAAGATCGACTCTCATTCTGGTGGGAAGTATGAGTGTGTGTTCCTCTCTGAGCCCCAGGTCCAAGAAACCATCGAAGTTAAGAGTAAGTCATCCTCTCAGTCACATCTATCTACCCACCCGTATAGTGTCTGTTCATTTAACACCATGTAATGGCAGTTTTTACATACAGTAGCTCTTGTGTAATAGTCAAAAACAATTCCTAATGCTAAAAAAACATTTATAGCGTACATTTTTCCAACATTTAATATACCATGTCATGAAGTTGTCATTTGCAATGTTTTGAATGTCTTGATTATTGTGTTTCTCTGTGAAGCTACTCCTCACGTGTCTGCCTCCAAGCACTCTGAGAATGTGAACGAGAAGGACAAGGGTGTGATGGTCTGTGTGAGCCATGGCTACCCTCTTCCCACTGACTGGAAGTGGTACAAATTGGAGGACGACGGCAGCAAATGGGTACGCTCCACCGAAACCATCCATCCAATATTAGGGTTTAAAACACAGAGGGCAGGTTCCACAGAGCCAGATAAAGCCCATTCCTGGACTGAGTTAAACTCAGATTGATTACAGGATTTAGTCCCATTTCATTTGGGTTGGGGAACCGGCCGATGTTAGGATTTGTTGAATCAATACACTGATATATACGTTATACTTTTACAATTTTGAGCTTTGTCGAAGGAAAACCCCGCCGATTTTAGTTTATATGAATTAGATGAGCCTTGACATCAAGTCTTAAATAATTGTGTGTGTTCGTATGTGTGTGTGTTCGTGTGTGTGTGTGTGTGTGTGTGTGTGTGTGTTCATGTGTGCGTGTTCATCAGCCTATCATCAACGGAACTGACCGGTATGAGATCAAAAGCACCAACAACAAGACCACCCTGACCATCGTAGACCTGGACATCGCCATGGACATGGGCAACTACGCCTGCTACGGGGAGAACGACATCGGCTCTGCCTTCGCCAAGATCTACCTGCGCGTCCGCAGCCGGCTGGCCGCCCTCTGGCCCTTCCTGGGCATCGTGGCCGAGGTCATCATCCTCATCACCATCATCTTCATCTACGAGAAGAGGAGAAAGCCGGACGAGATCAACGACGGTACGTAGAGGGCGACGCCCTCTGGCCATTTGTATATATGTACAGTACCAGTCAAAAGTTTGGACACACCTTCTCATTCAATGGTTTTTCTTTATTTTTATTATTTTCTACATTGTAGATTAATATTGAAGACATCAAAACGATGAAGGAACACATATGGCATTATGTAGTAAATTAAAAAAGTGTTAAACAAACCAGAATATGTTTTATATTTTAGATTCTTCAAAGTAGCCACCTTTTGCTTTGATGACAGCTTTGCGCACTCTTGGCAAGTTTGTGTCCAAACTTTTGACTGGTACTGTATATGCCATTTAGCTGACGCTTTTATCCAAAGCGATAAAAGTGCATACATTTCAGTATATATGGTCCCAGCGGGAATCGATCCCACAACCTAAGCGTTGTTAGCGCCATGCTCTACCAACTGAGCCACAGAGGGTCACATGATCTTTCTGATGTGTGTTGCTGCGTCCCTTATTCTCTACCCTTGTCCAGGAGCATGGGATACTTACACCAGTCCATTCCTTTGAAATCTACGTTCGGGAGTGCACGCCTGTACTTCTGGAAAAGGGTAGAGAATTCGGACAGAGTCGGTAGAGAAATGCAGAAATGAAGTCGCCACTTCCTTTAGTGCCAGTCATAGGTTTTGTGAAAGGTTAGAGTAGCAACATTAACTGAACAAGGATATCTGGCTGTAAATGTTTACTGCCCCCTAGTGGTAGAATAAAATGTTTTGGTTGAGGTGTGCTTTTTTATTTTTTTTCTTCTTTAAACTGGTGGTTACTGTGCTGTTATTTCAATGTTATTGTTGTTGTTTTTTTGTTTTTTTTTAACAGTTTTGACCTTTTTCTACATGGGTTTGAATTTAGCAGGTTAACTATTATTTATGCCTTTGTGGTCTTAATTTGCAGTTTTGAAGTGTTTTCACTCTTGATTTTGGAAGTCCCTTTCTTTGTTAAAGCAGTTGTGCTAGAACACATTTTTTATTATTTCCATTTTTATTTCTCTGTTCGCTGCTGCTTTTGCGTTTTGGTAAGTGATGAAAACTGCATGTCAGACTGAAGTGGTTGACCTGAGATAACAGTAGATAGTAGAGCTGTGGGAGTCTGAATGCATCGCTTTCATAGCGTTCACACTTGATACAAATGTGTCTGATAGGTAGCTAACTCTTTCACTGGCCTTGCAATCCTACTTTGGACCAACTGAATTCGAAGGACATTTTCACACAATACACAATCGGACACACGTTTATGCCCCCAAAACGGTTGTCTTTGTCATGCCTGTGAAAGAGTCAAATTAAGTCAACATTCTGTACAGATGAAGGAACCTAGTGTCATGGTTTTGAAGTGATGGAAACTAGAAAAGGATTACGGTTTCAGTATTCTGTCTTGCATGCCCTCTGCATCTTGATCTTCATGCATGACACGTCATTTCAGCTCTTCTATAATGGAGATGTCATGTCATTGCACTTCTTCATTGCTAGGGGGTGCTACTTTAACTAGTAAATAATCTGCCTCGTCCTAATGTCAAAAGTCTAATTTGATATTTATATATACATATATAACTTGAATAAATGCTTCCCCTCAGCTCTCTACAGCCATTGACTGTATGCTTTTACATTACTACTGCAACGTTTCCGTTCTTTCCTGTTATTTTTGGTTGCCCTTTCTGCATGATCTTGAGTGGTGTAAGAACATCCCTCCAGAGATCTCATGGATACGGTGTCTAAGACGGAACACAGTGGAGGTGCACGGCGGCAGATGTCATGACAACTCAACCTTGCTGCTCTAGAAATTAAAACGCTACAAGTAAACGTGACCTTGTTCACCCGTTGTAGATGGGGCATGTCTTGTTTTAGTTTATTGTCCCCATTTGACAAAGGCCTTGTAAGAGGTTTACGACTCGCATCATTGTTTCTTCCATTGTGTGGGGAGAGCGCATGCCTTTCTCATAGCATACTCCCACAAAGTGAACTGGGATCACCTCCGACCGGTTCAGCTGTTGACTGACTGCCTCTTTTTCTTTTCCCATGTTCCCCCTCTGCTGCTGATGCTGTGTAGACGATGACTCAGGATCCGCTCCCCTGTAAGTACAACCCACTGTGAAGTCATTAGACAATGTGGTGTGACTAGCCTAATTTGTCATGGGAAGAAATTCTCTGGCTAATTCCAGGGTCAGACTAAGCCTAGTCCTGGAGATCCATAGGCTTTCTAGTCCAAGAGCAATTTGTGTCCTAGAAGTGACCTCTCCTAGAAGTGTCTGATTGTAACAGGGTAATATAATATATGCCATTTAACTGACGCTTTTATCCAAAGCGACTTACGTTGCAGTGAGGGCATACATTTTCGAACCCACAACCTAAGTGTTGTCAGCGCAATGCTCTACCAACTGAGCCAGAGAGGATCTTTTGTCTTTCAGGAAAAGCAACGCCGCCACAAACAACAAGGACAAGAACGTCAGGCAAAGGAACTCCAACTAAGAGGAGGTGAGGAGAGGTGTGTATGGAAGCTTAGGGAGGACAGCCTATTACAACACTTAGCCTAAACAATGCACTTTGGGAAGATTTCGTTTACTTCCAATGGTCTTGAAACGTGTAACCGAAGCGTTTCTTCCTACATTGGATGAGATGCTGTCAATATAATTGTTAATCTCTCTCTTGCTCTCTCTTGGTAGACGTCCGGATGACCGCTATCCAGGATTGACGAGAAGCGTTGAATTGCTGAGTGGCACATAATCGTGTGCACCCTGCAATTTATTAAATAAAATAATAATAATAAAATATAAAAAAAAAAAAAACGTTTTTCTGCTTGATTGTTGATGTCTTGAGAAATGGACTGGTATCTTCTTGCTTTTCTTTTTTCTCCATGTATTGTACTGCCAGGGAACCGGTTAAAGGCCAGGGGGTCAAAAATTGCATGAGTTTTATTGCCGTTTTAGAAGTGTGTGTTCGTAGTGAAACCATTGTAACGTTTACGTGGGAATAATCTATTGGTGGTTTTTCTGTTTGTGCTAAAATAGCTTCTTCCACTGTCCCTCACATTTCTCAATCTGTGCTCTTATATTTGCAAGCCTAAATAGCCACAGATAAACAGCATGGATCTGACTAAAGATGTGAAATGTTTCGATACTGGTACATTATTACTGCCACTGTAGTTTGAGCAAAGAGCGGAAGCCCTTTGACTTCAGATGTGTGCCCTGACCCAACAACATCACACAGACAGACCAACTTTGGCAGAGTTATACGACACGCCTTAACACTATTCCATTTCACTTTCTATTCTGTGTATTTCTGCAGTTTTTAGTTGAAATGTTTTATTTTTCAAATTAAACACATTAAGGACTACATTGAAATTCAACGTCCACTATTGTTTCTGCTGTATGTAAGAAATGCACTGTTTAAGGAAGGCAGATCATTGCTAACCTTTTACCCATTTGCTTTTGGGTTTTATATAATGTTAAAGTGTTTTTAAAGTATAGTTTTGAATTGCCTCTGCTTCTGTTGCAATAGTCACATCCATAGTAAAAATCCCTGATTAAGGACCAAGTGTAAGGAGAGATGTGACATTTGCTGCTTCTGGTTGAATAGAACTAAAATATGAAAATTAAATTTGAAGACAGTTTTGGTGGGGATGAAGGAATTCTTTGTAGACTATAATATAGAATCTGAATGTGATTTTATAAAGCCATTAAAATTAGTGAAGCATTTGTCTCTCTTTTATCCTCCACTTTGTAGACAATTCAGAAGCCATATGTTGCATTAACCTAAATTGTATTGTGACTGGATGTGTACCATTTCAGAGTTGAAGTATGTTAAAGAATATAAGAAGACCTTGTTAGAAGTGTGTAAATTATTGCCTAGCAAGTAACCAAGCAAGTAGATTTAACACTGTCAACTGTACCAACTTGCACAATCTTAATAAAGTTATTTGATTTTAACAAGTGTCTACTCTTGTCTATTGTCCTTGAATTCATATTTTAATCGATATTGCCTTTGAACAAAAATCGAATACATATTTTACTTCTGAAAAGCCAGTTGTTTTTCAGTGTGCCTGAAGTAGTCAGTGAAGTACAGTAGGCTGTGGAGGTAATTAAGGTCAATGAAGGATAGGAAGGACAGGAAGGATAGGAAGGATAGGAAGGATACACATGGGGCCCACCAATAGTAAGTTATAAGCATAGTAAGAGTGTACACTCACCAAACACTTTATTAGGAACACCTGTACCTGTCTCATGGTGGAGGAACACCTGTACCTGTCTCATGGTGGAGGAACACCTGTACCTGTCTCATGGTGGAGGAACACCTGTACCTGTCTCATGGTGGAGGAACACCTGTACACCTTCTCATGGTGGAGGAACACCTGTACCTGTCTCATGGTGGAGGAACACCTGTACCTGTCTCATGGTGGAGGAACACCTGTACCTGTCTCATGGTGGAGGAACACCTGTACCTGTCTCATGGTGGAGGAACACCTGTACCTGTCTCATGGTGGAGGAACACCTGTACCTGTCTCATGGTGGAGGAACACCTGTACCTGTCTCATGGTGGAGGAACACCTGTACCTGTCTCATGGTGGAGGAACACCTGTACCTGTCTCATGGTGGAGGAACACCTGTACCTGTCTCATGGTGGAGGAACACCTGTACACCTTCTCATGGTGGAGGAACACCTGTACCTGTCTCATGGTGGAGGAACACCTGTACCTGTCTCATGGTGGAGGAACACCTGTACCTGTCTCATGGTGGAGGAACACCTGTACACCTTCTCATGGTGGAGGAACACCTGTACCTGTCTCATGGTGGAGGAACACCTGTACCTGTCTCATGGTGGAGGAACACCTGTACCTGTCTCATGGTGGAGGAACACCTGTACACCTTCTCATGGTGGAGGAACACCTGTACCTGTCTCATGGTGGAGGAACACCTGTACCTGTCTCATGGTGGAGGAACACCTGTACACCTTCTCATGGTGGAGGAACACCTGTACCTGTCTCATGGTGGAGGAACACCTGTACACCTTCTCATGGTGGAGGAACACCTGTACCTGTCTCATGGTGGAGGAACACCTGTACCTGTCTCATGGTGGAGGAACACCTGTACCTGTCTCATGGTGGAGGAACACCTGTACCTGTCTCATGGTGGAGGAACACCTGTACCTGTCTCATGGTGGAGGAACACCTGTACCTGTCTCATGGTGGAGGAACACCTGTACCTGTCTCATGGTGGAGGAACACCTGTACCTGTCTCATGGTGGAGGAACACCTGTACCTGTCTCATGGTGGAGGAACACCTGTACCTGTCTCATGGTGGAGGAACACCTGTACCTGTCTCATGGTGGAGGAACACCTGTACCTGTCTCATGGTGGAGGAACACCTGTACCTGTCTCATGGTGGAGGAACACCTGTACCTGTCTCATGGTGGAGGAACACCTGTACCTGTCTCATGGTGGAGGAACACCTGTACCTGTCTCATGGTGGAGGAACACCTGTACCTGTCTCATGGTGGAGGAACACCTGTACACCTTCTCATGGTGGAGGAACACCTGTACACCTTCTCATGGTGGAGGAACACCTGTACCTGTCTCATGGTGGAGGAACACCTGTACCTGTCTCATGGTGGAGGAACACCTGTACCTGTCTCATGGTGGAGGAACACCTGTACCTGTCTCATGGTGGAGGAACACCTGTACCTGTCTCATGGTGGAGGAACACCTGTACCTGTCTCATGGTGGAGGAACACCTGTACCTGTCTCATGGTGGAGGAACACCTGTACCTGTCTCATGGTGGAGGAACACCTGTACCTGTCTCATGGTGGAGGAACACCTGTACCTGTCTCATGGTGGAGGAACACCTGTACCTGTCTCATGGTGGAGGAACACCTGTACCTGTCTCATGGTGGAGGAACACCTGTACCTGTCTCATGGTGGAGGAACACCTGTACCTGTCTCATGGTGGAGGAACACCTGTACCTGTCTCATGGTGGAGGAACACCTGTACACCTTCTCATGGTGGAGGAACACCTGTACCTGTCTCATGGTGGAGGAACACCTGTACACCTTCTCATGGTGGAGGAACACCTGTACCTGTCTCATGGTGGAGGAACACCTGTACCTGTCTCATGGTGGAGGAACACCTGTACCTGTCTCATGGTGGAGGAACACCTGTACACCTTCTCATGGTGGAGGAACACCTGTACCTGTCTCATGGTGGAGGAACACCTGTACCTGTCTCATGGTGGAGGAACACCTGTACCTGTCTCATGGTGGAGGAACACCTGTACCTGTCTCATGGTGGAGGAACACCTGTACACCTTCTCATGGTGGAGGAACACCTGTACCTGTCTCATGGTGGAGGAACACCTGTACCTGTCTCATGGTGGAGGAACACCTGTACCTGTCTCATGGTGGAGGAACACCTGTACCTGTCTCATGGTGGAGGAACACCTGTACCTGTCTCATGGTGGAGGAACACCTGTACCTGTCTCATGGTGGAGGAACACCTGTACCTGTCTCATGGTGGAGGAACACCTGTACCTTCTCATGGTGGAGGAACACCTGTACCTGTCTCATGGTGGAGGAACACCTGTACCTGTCTCATGGTGGAGGAACACCTGTACCTGTCTCATGGTGGAGGAACACCTGTACACCTTCTCATGGTGGAGGAACACCTGTACACCTTCTCATGGTGGAGGAACACCTGTACACCTTCTCATGGTGGAGGTGGTGTAATGGTGTGGGGAATGTTTTCTTGGCACACTTTGGGCTCGTTAATACCAATCAATCATCGCTTGAATGCCACAGCCTATTTGAGTATTGTTGCTGACCATGTGCATCCCTTCATGGTCACAATTTACCCATCTTCTAATGGCTACTTCCAGCATGATAATGCACCTTGTCACAAAGCAAAAGTCGTCTCAAACTGGTTTCATGAAGATGACAACGAGTTCAGTGTTCTTCAGTGGCCTTCCCAGTCACCGGATCTGAATCCAATCGAACACCTTTGGGATGTGGTAGGACGGGAGATTCACAGTTTGAAAGTGCACTTGAAAAATCAGCAGGAATTGCGTGATGCAATCATGTCATCATGGACCAGAATCTCAAAGGAATGTTTCCGACATCTTGTGCAATCAGTGCCATGAAGAATTGAGGCTGTTTTGAGAGCAAAAGGAGGCCCTACCCAGTATTAGTATAGTTTTCCTAATAAAGTGTTAAATGAGTGTATGTTTCCAGTGTGTTAAAAATGGATAGAATTGCAAATTGTGTGCATGCTGGAAAAGGTATCAAATGGGTGGATTTCTTTGATAGGCCCTAGGCCTGAAATGCTGGAGGGCAGCCATTTGGCATAGTCAAGAAGATACTGGAAGTTTATAGAAGAAGCTTTGATGTTTGATGATCAACAGCTAAACAGGAGAAACATAATTCTGAAGACTTTAGGCACCACACAAAGCATCGTTTCCATATTTTTTTTTGTCATTTTCAAGACTTGGATGGAAAAGCGTTGTGCAATAAGATGATCCATTGTCCTATCTGGTAGATGAATAGTGGGTTGTGTGTTTGGCATTAAGGCTACAGACAGTGAAAGGTAATTGTGTATGAGGCAATCTAACTCTCATTTCACAGGTCAAACAGCCTAGGTCACCATTACATCAGCATACCAAACATCCTGTTGAGATTCAACACAAGAGGGAGCCATTTAATCATTGGTGGAATTGGTATAGTGATTCCATCTGATACTGGGTAGGCCTACTGGTTAAAGCCTATATGTTTCTAGATCAACATGTCAGGAATGAAAACGATACACAGGTGTTATGCTATATTGTATGCTGGTACAAGTCTTCTCAGGTAAAAAAAAGAAAAAGAAAAAAAAAGCTACTAGTTAGGTTTGGAAACGCACCGTTTCTGCACATGTTAGCCTGTAAGCAATGCGTAAAATTGTGAATATTTATGGGCCTACATGTGGATGCGGACCCACTGACCTTTCTCAGATCCCACGGCATTTTAATGTGTGTGTTGAAATAAATCTGGTTGTGCTCAATAAAACTTGATTGATGAAACAATGCAGGTCTATCATTTGTTTGGTATCTCACCTAATTTATTTACCCTATATAACGCTTTCACGTTTTTCATCACTCTATTTCTCTGGTTCCATCCATATTAGTTTGTTGTTTTATCAACTGTGTGTGCACCATACATTTATGATGATCAAGAGGAGTGGACAGGGCTACTGTCAAAAGGGCCCCGCCGTTTCCATGTGACAAGAAACGAGCAGCAGCCAGATTGCAGCCATAGCAACGCCACGAAAGCCTATCCTAAAGTGTCATCATTGGATAGGCTGGGACTGCTTTGAATTCGTCTCCACTGCCACCGCCTCCCAGCCTCGCCAAGGTTCCCAGGCGTAAAGCTACTAGCAGCACTGTCATGGACGAGGCGGAGGATGGGGAAGAGGAGTCCAAATTCCTGCAGCCTCAATTGCACCGAGCCGGCTCAGTCGGCGGCGATGGGAACCGTGGAAGTATCAAAATGAAGAAATTTACGCCAGGAGGGGGAGCAGCGTCAACAGCGCGCAAGAACTCCAACAACAATGATCTGTGGCTCCTGCAAGGCGTGGAGTCCGCACCTTACACTTTCACAGGCGCCACAACCTCTGCTCTGTTGTGCCAGGGAGATGCCGCTGGCTGTGGCGTCTCAGACTACAGGACTGGTGTGGACTCGGCCACAGAAGCAGCGGTAACCGGGTTGGCTACTGGTGTCACAGGTGAAGGAAGTACCGGTATGATATGCAACAAAAACGGAGATTGCAGAAGGGACCCGGACACTCCAGGGAGCCTGTCTTCTATCATATCTAGGCAGGAGAAGCTCACAGGTGGAATAGTTGCACTTGACGACGGGAAAAGGCCAACTGCATGTAATTCCACATTCGCCAGTATGGACGGTTCGATCACCTCCGCGGGATCTTTGACACAGGGGCAAGGGGTCGATGTTTTCGGGGCCACAACTGCCACCACTGTATCTGAGAAAAAGGACTCAAGAGTTTCTTTCTCAAATGCCCCTAGTAGAAAAGCGTCGTCCTCTTTGCACGGCGCTGGACAAACCCAGAACCAACAGTCCAGGAATTCTATTTCATTTTTTAAATCTGAGGATGGACCTCAGATTGTGCCAGATGATGTTGAACCACCGGACAATCGGACTTACATGCAGCGGCAATTTAGTTCCATGCTTCAGCCTGGAGTTAACAAATTTTCCCTGCGTATGTTTGGGAGCCAGAAAGCGGTGGAAAAGGAACAAGAGCGCGTAAAATCGGCGGGTAATTGGATTATTCACCCCTACAGCGATTTCAGGTATGGGTCAAGTGCCACTCTAAGGTTAGGCGCAGGTTGATCATGTGATCCATGGGGTCAACAATAATAGAACAGACTTTATTATAACTCATTACACATAACTTTCGCATTTGTGCCGTCATTGTATATGTTCATGGCTGCTTTTTTGACTAGCCAAAGCCACAAAATAGAGGTTTCTGTAGCAAATATCACATCACAGACTCATTATTGCATAGTTTGACATAAGCTCTTATAAAGCCGGGTTTGATTGACTATTTATCAAAGTCTGGTTTTGGGATCTTGCATTTATGGATCGCGCGTAAAACAGATGACCAAAAATGGACATGTGGTCAGGCATAACAGGCTTTAACGAACCAATGAACCATGCGTAAAACAAAGATTATGTTCATGCAAATTCAGATTTAATATGAGAGTCAAAAAACGCGCCAATACTCTTTCAAAGTTTCACAGAGAAAACATGTTATCCTTATGGGCAATGCCCCACCTACGGAGATCACTTTTATCACTTGGTGATAAAAGTGCGCGCTAGACCATATACTAAATCCAATCAATTGTGTTGGATATTTTCCAACGCCTACCCTAATCGTCATCACCAAAGAGTTACACGGTAACATGCTCTGACGGAGTAATATGTATTTGAAATCTAAAGCCTAATGTTATGTTTTTCCTGTTTGCTAAAAACAATCAGGGCGGTTTAGTCAAACATTTTGTAATTGGAAACACATCAGGCAAAATTAAACGTGTTGCTGATATAACTCTGTGTTTTTTTATAATCTAGGATGAGCGTGACATTCTGGTAAACTTGATTTAAACTGAATCACTCTACCAATAACGCACAACTGTGTTACATTAACTGAGTTACGTCGCTTTCGTGGAATTGCGGAATGCTCGCGTGCGTCAAGTTCAGCACCATGGACAGCACCAGACACCTCCGATGTCCTACATTTGAGAACCGCATAGGCAACTTTACAACGCAAATTAGCCCTTCTTTACTCTTTCTGTTATTTCACCATCTATAACGTCTCCCTGTCGTAGGCTATATGACTGAGCAAATAAACTTTCCCAGGGAACAGTACGAGCGGTAAAGTCCTTCACCCTTACACTGTTCTTGCCGTCTGAAACTCGACCGTCGAGTCATCAATGTTCGATTAAGCTCTGGCACCAGTCATTCAAGACATGACTCAGCGACACACCTATACGGTCCTCCAAAGCACTGACACCTCTTACCATGGCTTGATTAGACAGCATTATAACTAGGCCTATTGATGTCTACTGATACTACATTTGGTGCAGTATTCAAGAGTCTTCAACCTAATTGACCAATGGGCTCTTCTACATTCGGCCACATTATTCGTTCTCTTTTTTTTTAATGGCTTTTGTGTGCTTAAATAACCATGTTATGAATTTCACATGCCTTAGAATGCCTAAACTAACGTTTACATAACTGTCCGTTGTGACGGTCACAATAATTCAGATATGCTAATACTTTTTTTTGTTTCCCTACTGCTGCCCTTGTAGCCAGGATTTAGAATCAATTCAGGAGCCAGCTCTGCTCTCATATTACCCCCCTCTGCTCTCTCTCGCCTCCCCTGGGTGTCCTTGAGATGACCTTGTAATGAGCAGGGGATATAGTTGATTTCTGACGGGTCTGATGTTTGCACTATAAGCTGCTTTGTGTGTGTGTGTGTGTGTGTGTGTGTGTGTGTGTGTGTGTGTGTGTCTGTGTGTGACCCTGTCTTACAGAGGGTGTTGTGGGACATGGACAGTATAAAAGCTGCATGTAATAGAGGCCAGAGAGTACATTTGTCAGATGGATGAAGCAACGTCAGCGTCTTTAGTGGGATGTGATATGCACAGCAAATAGCGAGAAGGAACACCGGCCCATAATGAAAACAGTGATAGCTTTCTGTTTCCACTTGACTCATGATGTACATGATGCACTCATGATGTATCTAATCGCTAACTAGTTCTTCAACCACCACAACTATTACTACTGCTATATCACTACTGTGACTAGAATAATTATGACCTCTGTCTGTCTGTCTGTCTGTCTGTCTGTCTGTCTGTCTGTCTCTCTGTCTGTCTGTCTCTCTGTCTGTCTGTCTGTGCTCAGTGTGTGTTTGTCTGTCTGTCTTTATGATCCTCTCTCTGATCTCCCTATCCATCACTCCACTGCAGGTTCTACTGGGATTTCACCATGTTGATGTTCATGGTGGGCAACCTCATCATCATTCCCGTTGGCATCACCTTCTTCAAGGATGAGACCACCACCCCCTGGATTATCTTCAACGTGGTCTCCGACACCTTCTTCCTCATGGACCTGGTCCTCAACTTCCGCACCGGAATCGTCTTTGAGGACAACACAGAGATCATCCTGGACCCGAAGAAGATCAAGATGAAGTACCTGAAGACCTGGTTCATGGTCGACTTTGTGTCCTCCATCCCTGTGGATTATATCTTCCTGATCGTGGAGAAGGGGATCGACTCAGAGGTGTACAAGACAGCCAGAGCCCTGAGGATCGTCCGCTTCACCAAGATCCTCAGTCTGCTGAGGTTGCTCCGGCTCTCCAGGCTCATACGATACATCCACCAATGGGAAGAGGTACGCTGGGCTCTAGAACTTGTACTGACCAATTAGAGAAGGAGGTAGGGTGTGCAATGTGGCTCTAAAACATATAATGACCAATGGTGGGAGGAGATAGGCTAAGTGGGTCTTTAACATACCCTCCCTATACACAAGTTTAAGGCAGCAGTAACAAGAATGAACTCAAGAATGAGTATTGACAACAGGGGGTAGCAGGAGGGAGGCAATGTGATGAGAGCATATTCATCTTGTTTTTTGTTTGCAGTGCAAGTGTGTTTTCAATAATAGCCTCTGTCTGACACAGGCCTTCAACACTAGCCTCCCAGCATCTGTGATGATGTGATGCTGTTGCACACGGTTCTGCAGTCACTGTGAATGTGTTGAACTTGACCTGAACCCATAAATATAAAAAAAAAAACATAAAAAATGGATGCCAATTAGGGGAAAAGTAGTGAAAACAAGTGGAATAAAAATCTGAATGAATCTGAATGAATAGAATATTTAATATTTTAACTTTAGCAGAATATGTAGGCTAACTAAGCCTATAAAGTAGGAAACAAAATACAAATCCATAACATAACCTACATTTTATTAGCCCGATCTTGGGCTGACCTGTGCCTCACTAGTATGTGTGTGATTGTGTGTGTGTGTGTGTGTGTGTGTGTGTGTGTGTGTGTGTGTGTGTGTGATTGTGTGTGAGTGTTGGTGTGTGTGTGTGCGTGTGTGTGTGTGTGTGTGTGTGTGTGTGTGTGTGTGTGTGTGTGTGTGTGTGTGTGTGATTGTGTGTGAGTGTTGGTGTGTGTGTGTTGGTGTGTGTGTGTGTGTGTGTGTGTGTGTGTGTGTGTGTGTGTGTGTGTGTGTTGGTATGTGTGTGTGTGTGTGATTGTGTTTGAGTGTTGGTATGTGTGTGTGTGTGTGTGTGTGTGTGTGTGTGTGTGTGTGTGTGTGTGTGTGTGTGTGTGTGTGTGTGTGTGTGTGTGAGTGTGTGATGGTCAGCCTCGCCATCACAGCATTGGGCCATAGCGTGCAGTGGGAGTGATTAGTTTGACCCTGATGTGACTGGATGTGTAAAGCTGTGCTGCTGAGATACAGAGGCAGGGGACAGGGAGGGGGAGGCTGGAGGGGGGGAGGCTGGAGAGGGGAGGCTGGAGAGGGAGGCTGGAGGGGAGAGGCTGGAGGGGGGAGGCTGGAGGAGGAGGCTGGAGGGGGGAAGGCAGTAGGGCGGAGGAAGAGGGGGAGATAAAAGACCAGATGAGGTGAGAAAGGGACAGTTACCGTAGGAGGGTGAGTGGAAGGCTCGGCTAAGCCAGGAAATGATCGTATCATTTCATCCACTGCTTCACACCTAATCTCATGCTGAATTTGCCACTGGGTAGAAATACTATCATCTTTTTTTGCAATACAGTGACAGCAAGAAAGGCAGGAGTTATACAAAGGATTGAATAGACAGGAATACGTCCTCTATACACACCACGTCGGATTCAGCTGTCTAATGAAGTCCAGTGATCATCAGCAGCGTCTAGACACAACCAGTGTGGCCTAATCACTCTCTCTCCTACTATATTTCGTGCCATAGATCAAAACCAAACTTCCTATTTGATCTGGTGTTTATTGAGCGTCCTGACTCTCTGGGATCTGAATGTTAATGAGATGTGGATGGTGAAAAAAAAAACGGTCTAATTGCGCACAGAGCAGCAACCTCTAGTCTGTGATGTGGCCACGTATTTCATACCCGCACATTACATTTACATTTACATTTATGGAATTTAGCAGACGCCTTTATCCAAAGCCACAAATACATTTGACCTAGTAAGTGAATCATCTATCCATCAGTCATCATAAGAAAAAAATTATTTATGCTAGGACCAGGGGCTATTGACAGTCACAATGCTAAAAAAATAATTTGTACAGGAGAGAAACTTGCACAGGGGGGTAGTGGCGATAAAGAGGTCTCTAGGAGGGACAGTTATGATGTAGCCTGAAGAGATGGGTCTTCAATCTACGTTGGAAGATAGGTAGATCGATTTATGTGCCTTCCCAACATTACGCATACACCTTCCATCGACTGTATGTAACAGTAGTCCTGTATACTTAGAGTGCCAAATTGATTACCACACCTGGAAGCCTACCCTAAGGAAAATATAATATGTCTATTATATTCTATTCTATTACAGTAAACTAGCACAGCAGGAGAGCCTGGGTTCCCCCTGAGCGCTAGCTAAGATATTATATTTGGACCTTGGCTGAACCAAGTCTGATGACTCAGTAGTGTGTGTTCTCCCACTAAGTGCAATAGCACAGTTATTTTCTTGATTACAGAGTGGTAATTGGAGCTAGACTTGACCCCTAATTATTGAATCAACCTTCTGCAACCAGGCGACTGTTTCTCTTCTAGTGCTCAGCTCGACCAGTGGCAGCTGCTCAGTGCTCAGTGCTCAGTGCTCAGTGCTCAGTGCGTACCTCAGACAAGAGACATGAGACAAGCCAACTCACTGAAGCTGAATAACAGAAATGACATGACTGAAATATTCATCACTACATTCTTATCATAATCTTATCATAACTCATCCCATCTTAACTCATTGAGTGCCGAGGGTGAACAAAGTCTCCCAAATTGTCAACATTCTAGAGTGCCAAGGGTGACTTTATTCACGGAAAATGCATAAATTATGATGCTTCATTTTGTAGCCAATCAAAGTATTGTTGCTAGGTAAATGTCACATAAGACACTCTAGGTGGTGAGTGTAATGCTTTGGCAGTTGGTGAGTTAATGTCCTGTGGATGATGTACCATGATGATGATTGAAACATTGTTAGTAAGGATACAGTTATCTAGCCAATACATCTGCACAATACTGTCTTCTTACAGTTCAAAGATTGTCATGATACCTATCTTTCATATCTTTAGTTACTTTGCCACTGTGGATTCTATCCAAAATAACATCAACGTCATCTGTCCAACACAGTGTCAATGCTGTCCATCAGACTTGTGCAGATCATGAATATATATCTAGAAGGAGCCAGCCTGTTTATGTATCTACAAAAAGACAATTTGACAAAAGGCAGTTTGAATATGTATCTCAAAAGAGCCAGCCTGTTTATGTCAGACAGCAGCTCTGCCATGATCCTCTGTCCTGACCCAGACCCACCCTGTCAGCTGTATTCTCCAGCACGGCTCACTGAGGCTGGGCGAGGCTGACCTGAGCTTGGCTTATAGCTGTGTGTGTTCCAGCAGGTGCCTCCTTTAACTCAGGCTTGCTGGGAATAGCCAGAGTAATTTCCTCAAAAGGGGACCTGGTATCAACCCTCTCCATCGGGCTGTCACGTCCAGGCTCTGAGTGGATGTTGCTTTTTTCATGAGCTGGAGAGGCAGACAGGCAGCAGTCAGTCAGTGCCTGTAACCTCTCTATAATTGTGTCTGCACTGGTGGGTTCAGGAGGACGGCCATTTAGCATGCTTTCATTTCCTCTCTCAGCATACACAACATTCTAATTTAATCAGAGCTAATAAAGGACTAAATTAATCTAATTGGAAACAAATTAGAATCTCGTTTCATGATTTCATTGCTATATACAGTATATCCATGTTGTGAAGAGGGATGTGTTTGCTGAGATGAAGGGGGGCATAGAGTTCCACTGCCTGTGTGTTGTTCAGATTCTAGGTTCTAGCTTCTCGTCCAGCGTACGTGATGACTTGGCCCTGTGTAGCTGCCTGACAGTGACACATGCCCTGGTGCCATTCTGATGTCAGGAGGAACATTAGTCATAGACCGCTCATCATGACCTGATTGGATACTAATCAGAGGGCGAGGCCTCTGAGTGTTTTCTCCAACCCCTCCTCCTCCTCCTCCTCCTCCTCCTCCTCCTCCTCCTCCTCCTGTGAGGCTGATGGCCGAGTCATTGCAGGGGGAGGTGGATAGGGAAGGGGTGGGGGGAGGGATGGTGAGAGGAGGGTTGGAGAGAGGAGGAATGGAGAGAGGGTTGGAGAGGGGAGTGATAGAGAGAGGGTTGGAGAGAGGAGGGATAGAGAGAGGAGGGATGATGAGGGGAGTGATGCGGTGACAGAGCAGGGGCTTGGTGTAGGAGATAGTGACGTAATTGGCGGGAGAGACGGTAAAGGTTCTGTTGGCTCAGTGCTGCGAGGTCACGGCAGGCACAGCGCTAAATGCACCAATCTGAGCCCTCTGACCTCAATGACCTATGACAAGCCAGCGCGTTAGGATGTGTAAGCTGCTGGTGAATGTCCTTAAACAGATACACACACACAACAGCGCAGCGTGAAAATAACCCACACCATGATCAATACAAGACAATTGGAACCAAGCTGAACAGAAATGTGGGTGTTGAGGACGGCTTGGCTTTTTCCACCATGTATATTCCACCACTGTGACTTTAAGGAACAGTGAGAGGATGCAGTCTCGTGTCCGAGGTATTAATGTCAGAGGTATTAATGTTGTATTCAGTGGAGCTTTAAACCCGTCGGGGAGTGAGGTCTTGGGGGTGACTGAATCACCTAATTCATCATCAGATGGAGCCCTGCCCAGTAAACAACTGAGGCTTCTCTCTCTGGCCTGTCTTCATAGGGGGACGTTTTCTGTCCTATTTGCTATGTAGGGCACTTCTCTTCTCAGGTGGGGCAGCCTTTGTTTTTGGTATAATTGGGGGACCGGATGGGCCCTGCTTCTCAGACACATGCACGCAAGCACACACGCACACACGCACACACACACATACACACACACACACATGAGACAGGCCCTGGACAGAAGCCAGGCAACCCACAGCGAGGAGTGTTTACGAGACTGGGACCACTACAAGAGAACATTACTCAGAGCCATGTGTTCTGTTCTGAACGAATACTCACCTAAGGGGAATCCTGCTCAGAATAGCCCTAGACTGTGCCCCAATACACATATTAGCATACAAACTAGTCTGCATGACCAATTCATCACTTCAAACTAAATAGTATACAAGTATGGATATTGGGACTCAGCTCTGTGGGAAGAGGAGGGAGGGGAGGAATGGGGAATGAGGAGCTGTCACCTCATGTTTGATTGATTGACAGAGTGCGTGACATCCTACGTTTTTTCTGTCACGATCGTGTTCCTCTCATCAAAGCTATTAGTGTCTAACGAGTACAGGCAATTAGTGGTGTACTGTAGTTGAAGTGATCTAGTGTGCTTCATTTATCAAGGCATGTTAAACTTCCAAAGGAACGGTGTATATTCACTAGATCAACATTAAAATTGACTGAATGACACCTAATTCAATCATGAATCAAAATGCAGTGAGAACTAGAGAACATAAAATGCGTTGCCTCCCACAAATTGCGTACTGTAT
>NC_139660.1:5405268-5462768 GCF_951799395.1 Argentina silus | reverse complement strand
AATAGAATAGAATAGAATTTGTATTTGTGAGAACTGAAAGCAGAACTGAGACTAGGCTAAGTGCTGAGGTTATTGCTGTGGGGATTGGGGTGTTGGTAGGCCAGTCTCCCTGACATTCCTTTCATCAGATCACAGTGTGGCTCTGTATGCCTGCGGGCATAGATGTATGTTCTCTCTGCTACTAGATCAGCATCACTGTCTGTGTGAGGCAGTAGTACTAGTGGAGTGCCACTGCGAGGAGGGTAAAATATCATACAGAGGGTGGAAATGGCCCAGAACCAGACCCAGTTCCAGTCCCAGACCCAGACCCAGACCCAGACCCAGTACCAGTACTCAACCCCCCCCCCCCCCCCCAAAAAAAAGGGATTATATCATACAGATGGTGGAAATGGCCCAGAACCAGACCCAGACCCAGTACCAGTCCCAAACCCAGATCCAGATCCAGATCCAGATCCAGATCCAGATCCAGATCCAGACCCAGACCCAGACCCAGTACCAGACCCGGTACCAGATCCCGACCCAGGTCCAGGTCCAGGCCCAGGCCCAGGTCCAGGTCCAGGTCCAGGTCCAGGTCCAGGTCCAGGTCCAGGTCCAGGTCCAGGTCCAGGCCCACACCCAGGTCCAGGTCCAGGTCCAGGCCCAGGTCCAGGTCCAGGTCCAGGTCCAGGCCCACACCCAGACCCAGACCCAGACCCAGGTCCAGGTCCAGGCCCAGGCCCAGTGCCCATGCTGCAGTGAGGATATGTGGCTGCGTACAGTGAAAGGCTGGGTGAACATTGTAAATTCAGATCAGTAACAGCGAGCGGGCAGAATGTGAACAGCTCCTCTACACCTCCCCTGTCACATTTATTACAGGCCTGCTGACTTGACGTGGATGGACTTTCTCTGCACTCACCCCTTTTTCATCCATGTTGTCTCTGGTTCTAGCAGAGTTGTGGCTCCCTGGGCTCGTAAGTCAAACAAGCCTGTCTGTTATGGGTACTGTACATCTGAGAGAGAGAGAGAGAGAGAGAGAGGGGGGGGGGGGGCAGACGCTCACAGTTGAGGAGGTAATGCTGCAGACTAGATCCTCTGCTGGATGGTCGTGCGTGCGTGTGTGTGCGTGTGTGCCTCCATGCGTGCGTGCGTGCGTGCGTGTGTGCGTGCGTGCGTGCGTGCGTGCGTGCGTGCGTGTTTATTTCCGTGCCAGTGCTCAGGGTGAGGTTCTGCTGCTGCTACTGTTGTTGTTTGCCCTGGCGGGCGTGCTCTGTAGCCAGCATGTCAGTGAATGGCAGAAGAGCCGCAGCTCTGCCTCTTAAAGACACCCAAGGCCCAAAGGCACTGGTGCTGGGGTTTACGGTTGGGATTTGGGCCTGAGGCTGAGGCTAGGACTGGGGAAGAGGCCAGGACCAGGGCACTGCAGCTGGTGCCGAGGCTAGGCTTGGGACTCTGGCCGAGGCTGGGGGGGGGCTGGGACACTGGCACAGGGAGTGCCATATGAGGACACTGCCATCCCTCTGTTGTCTCTCTGCCGGCAGCTTCTCGTCTGTGCTGAGTGCCCTCGAGATCACATCTCATTCCTGTGCAGTTTGGCAGAGCACCTACCTTTCCCCTTTCCATAACTCACTCCCATCTCCGTCCCACTGTCATTCCGCTGTCACATTTAGAAAACAATCTGATAGCACCGCAATCTCAAATTTGAATGCAACAATCTCGAGTCGAATGCAAATCCAATACAACGAAATTCAAAACAGATACAGACAGATCAAATATGTCCAGATTCAAAAGGAGGCAATCAGTGATAAGGGGACTTGTTCAGCCCAGATAGATAGAGAGAGAGAGAGAGAGAGAGAGAGAGAGAGAGAGAGAGAGAGAGAGAGAGAGAGGCAGGCCAGTCTGAACCAAATAGATAGCTGTGAAGAAGATGATCTGTGACATCACTGTGGATGAGTAAATCCCTTTTTTAAGGCCGAGGAGGAGAGAGGAGAGTGTTCATAATGAATCTAACACGGGGAATCAGGGCAGCCTCAGCCTCAGCCTCTGCCTGTGTACACAAATCAAAGCCAGAGTGGAGGAGGCAGATGTAACGGCGGCTCATTAGCGAGCCTCTGAAGAGGTCTCCCTCCTGAACCAACACTACTGCCTGTGATGATGATTAGCCACCTTCAACACCACCAATCACTAGGAATCCATCTATACTGTACTCACTCCTGGAAAGTGATCACAGCTCTCTCTTTCTCTCTCTAGCTCCTTTTTTCCCCTCTCTCTCTCTCTCTCTCTCTCTCTCTTTCCCTCGCTGTCTCTTTCTCTCTCTCACACACGCTCTCTCTCTCTCTCTCTGGACTGGGGATCACGTCCAACATACTTGCTTTTGGACGTTGGAGAGGGTGGGGCTGGATGGGGCATGTTTTGTACAGGGTGTGTGTTAAGGTGCTTAATAAGGACAAGTTACAGTATAGAGCAGGATTGACATCCCATAGAGGGTAACATTAGGAGTAGAGGCAAATGAGGCTAAGACATCTTTTCTGCATTTTTCCAGTCACTGTTCTTGGCTGTCAGAGAGGGGTTTAACACTACTGTTTTTACATTTGGGTATCAGCACACAGCGAACACACGGAAATGTCAGCTTGTACATTCTGTTCTTGGCCAGGCGAAGTAAGCAACGCAAGATGGAGGGGGTTCTGGGCCATGATGTGCGCAATATGTTTAAGGGGTTGGTGAGAGCACTAATTAGACTGGGCTGTTTTTTTTTAAATGGTGGATCGACTGCTGTGCTTTGTTGTTTAATTGATTTGGTTTATTTGTATTTATTTTGTCCGCTCTATATAGCTGGTGTGCTCCATTGTTTTGTTACAGTCCTTAAGTGTACAATAGAGGTGTGTTAAAACTCTCTCTCTCTCTCTCTCTCACACACACACGCACACACACACACACACACATTGACCCATGTATAATAAGAATAAGGGTCTATGGCCCTTGCTTGACCCTGACTATAAGATTTTGACTTACAGTGAGCATTAAATATTTGACAGCTGACTTACAGTATTGAGACTGTTGGTCTAGGATCATCAGGTCAAGGCTGTTGTGGTGCAGTGATTTTGAGTAACTAACCCCCCCCCCCACCTCTTCTTTCTCTCTCTCTCTCTCGCTCTCTCTCTTCTCTACAGAACGACTCATGGACCGAGCTGTACTCCTTCGCCCTGTTCAAGGCCATGAGTCACATGTTGTGTATCGGCTACGGTCGCCAGGCTCCGGAGAGCATGTCTGATATCTGGCTGACCATGCTCAGTATGATCGTGGGTGCCACCTGCTATGCCATGTTCATCGGCCACGCCACCGCCCTCATCCAGTCCCTGGATTCATCCCGACGCCAGTACCAGGAGAAGGTAGGCCCAGTTAACAGTTCACAGGCGGAGCTTGACTTTTTTCTTTTTTTTATATATATATAAGTATTATGTGTTATGTATTATGTATTTTATATATAAGTGTTATGTAGTAAGGGAGGTTTTTTTTTGTGTGGTTTTGTACAGAAATTTAACCATCACAACTCCCACACCCACACCCACACCCACACCCACACACACACACACACACACACACACCCACACCCACACACACACACACACACACACACAAACACACACACACACACACACACACACACCCACACACACACACGCTTATAGTCGTCTCATATGAGATGACGTGTCCCTACCCTGCCAGATCAAAGCTGGTGGTCATGTTTTCCGTCAGGGGGAACACTCCTCTATAAGGACATTGTGTCATTGGAGCTGCAGTCTCCTTCAGTTGGGTTCATTGGATCCTTGGTGATCTGGCCTTCCTAACATCCAATCTGTCATGTCCCCCCTTCAGTAATTGGTCAGGCCTTGTTGTCTAATTGTAGCATCTGGCTAATGTTGAGAACAAAGGGTGACAGTGCCTCTCTCTCTGACTCCCGTTCTGTCATTCACTGTTTGGCCTCCGTTCAAGACATGACATGACTCTTCTATTTAGTCTCTGGGTTCCTGGCCCTTTTGCCTTGGTTATTCTTCTCTTCTGTCTCTGGGTAACTGTCCCTCTTAGCTTGGTTATTCATCATCTTGGCGAGACAATCCTCCTGTTTTCTAGGTCACATTATGAAGAGAGAGGGAAATGTGGTCTTTTATGCAGCGTCTTTCTAGGATGATGTTGCATTTTTAAAACAATTGTTCTGCATTCATAAATTAACGATTATTTCCTGTAAAAACAATCTCCACGAGATGACATGAGGTAAAACAGAGGCTGCACAGAACTAAATCAACCTGAAAGTGGTTGTGGTGAAACTATTACATTATACATCAGGGGATATACAGGATGATCATACATGCCTCTTCCCTTGATCTGCTTCTGCTCCCATGTTGTCTCATGCTCCACTTCCTACAGAATGCCTGAAATAATGATGTAACTAACGTGGTTCAGCGAAGACAGCTCATCGTGTATGTACTTCTCCCTCTGGGTGACAGACAGACAGACAGACAGACAGACAGACAGGCAGGCAGGCAGGCAGGCAGGCAGGCAGGCAGACAGACAGACAGACAGACAGGCTGTCCCCTTATCAATCATTGGCTGCCAAGCTACCGTGTGCCGTTGTACATCATCACACACCGCCAGCACCACCAGATAACACTGTCACAAAGGCACAACAGGTATGAACTCTGTCCCATAAACCTTGCACAAGGGGGACTGTATGTATAGAGCAGCATAAACGCCGGTGACAGCATGTGTGGCTGTGTTGACACAGCGCAGAGCAAACAGTTAGCACGACTTTCGGTGTTGAGACAGAAATGTCATAATACTCCAGGCGCTAGGCAAATCCTCCTCTTCGTGTTCAAAGACCCCCGTCACAAATGAGGCAAGGAGAGGCAAGGAGATTGTCATTGTTTGCTCAGTTCACACGGGTGACATGGTGTACTTTTCTAATTTATCAAAATGCACACAGTGCATGCGATGTCTGGGCCTGCCTGTGCATTAGCAGTCTAGGATGTCTGGGTCTGGTTATACATTCAGGTGCTGATTACCACTGCTGTAAAGGTACACTGTGTTCCTGTCACACATTCAGATATACACACACACGTGCGCACATCCACACATCCACGCTGGCACACACACACACACACACACACACACACACACACACACACATACACGCAGGCAGGCAGGCAGGCAGGTACGCATGCTCACACACACAAATGCAAAATGGGAGGAGGTTTGATTTTTTTTTCTATTGTTTGTTCTTCAGGTGAATCCTATAGAGAATAGAAATGTTTACAAATGCTCCTTTCCTTAAGGAATGTTATGCAGCATCTCAAGCTGGAAAAGACAAGGTATTCATTGTCTCATCTCCCAAATGCTCTTCCTTATGACAACCTTTCTCATCTTCTGTGGAGGATATGGATGCAACTAAATTCACAGCTCACTAAATGATCCCCTTGGTAACCTTTTATGCTTTGCATCTTTGCATCTACTTTGCATACTATAAACTGTATCCATTAATTCATTATTTTATCTTCTACCATTTCTTTTCTTTTCTTTCCATTCCAATTTTTTGATTGTACTCTTTTACTCAATTGTCTATTTAATGTAATGTAATTTGATCACGTAGGACAGGTTGAGGGGCTGGAGCAATGGGATAAAGGTAGCCAGGGTGGGCATGGTATGGGCATGGGGAGGGGGATCACTCTGTCTTCTTTATTTGTAAATCACAATGCTTAATAAAACAAAACCTCATTCAGAAACGTTCCTTTCCCTTTCCAGTAACAACGGAGCCCTGGCCAAAGTGTCTCTCTGCTGGGTGGCTTCTATTGTTCTCCCATAAGGAAGGCACAGGAAATCCCATGAGTACCATGAGTTGACCGGCTGGTCGGGGTCTGGCTCCTAGTCCAGCAGGTTTTACACAACCTGTATGTCTCCCATATTGGGCCTGAGTTACAGTCAGTAAAACTGATGAGGCAGCAACCGCAGCAGCAGCAGCTTATGTCCTTGTGTCCCTGCACTGTCCTCTGTTGGTGGGGATGACAGGTCCCCCCCATACCTCGTTCACCTACCCCCGTCCTTGATAGCCGGGTAGATGTTACACCCTTGCCTGCCAGAGGACACCAGAATGCTACAGACGGAGGGAGAGGGAGAGAGAGAGAGAGAGAGAGAGAGAGAGAGAGAGAGAGAGAGAGAGAGGGAGATAGAGAGAGAGAGAGAGAGAGAGGGAGGGAGATAGAGAGAGAGAGAGGGAGAGAGAGAGAGAGAGAGAGAGAGAGAGAGAGAGAGAGAGGGAGGGAGATAGAGAGAGAGAGAGAGAGAGGGAGAGAGAGAGAGAGAGAGATAGAGAGGGAGCGCATTAGCCATTATGTAACAGCATCCCTCCTCCTCCTCCTCCTCCTCCTCCTCCTCTTCGTGCTCCTGAGAGTCTTTGGAGCAGCGCTGCTAAACAGGCTGTGAAGGAGGATGTGGCTCCAGGGGCCTCTAAGGCTGCTCACTGCTCCACTGGGTCCAGTGATCATACAGCATTCATGGACCCACCCGAGCAGAGCACCAACTCTGTGACCTCTCTGATAGACTTACCTACTGGAATGAGAGACCTGTTACAGCAGCAGGGGGAACAAAGTTTCAGACAATACAACTTACATACACAGACACAACATTGAAGAAACTACAGACATCCATACAGTACAACAGTAACATATAGAAACACAAACGTCATAACTAAAAACAGCTGTCATAATGACAGCGATTTGGTATGTTATATCAGTCCTAATGACAGTGATTTGGTATGTTATATCAGGGAATTTATGGTATTAACTTAAGACGTATGCTTTATGAATGTGTGACGATGTGGTAGTTATTTTACCCTATCATTGCTGTGCGTTAAAGCTAAGAACGGGGACATTTCTGGACCCAGGAAGTATATGCTGCCTCAGGGGCATTATGGTATAGACTCATTCCACATGTATCCACTCATGAGGATAATTGCGATGCACACAGTGGTATCCCCTGTGCCCTGCCTCATAGGGTAACACCATGCTCCACTGGGCGTAGGATGAATGTGTGCTGCCTCAGTTCCTCGCTCGCTCAGTGAGTAAGCCTACCAGCGGATCCTGCTTAACTTATGTTGGGTTTGATCCATTCAGGACCCCCTGCTCCCCCCCCCCCTGCTCCTCCCCCCTGCTCCCCCCCCCCCCTGCTCCTCCCCCCTGCTCCTCCCCCCTGCTCCCCCCCCCCCTGCTCCTCCCCCCTGCTCCTCCCCCCTGCTCCTCCCCCCTGCTCCTCCCCCCTGCTCCCCCCCCTGCTCCTCCCCCCTGCTCCTCCCCCCTGCTCCCCCCCCCTGCTCCTCCCCCCTGCTCCTCCCCCCTGCTCCCCCCCCCCCCTGCTCCTCCCCCCTGCTCCTCCCCCCTGCTCCTCCCCCCTGCTCCCCCCCCTGCTCCTCCCCCCTGCTCCTCCCCCCTGCTCCCCCCCCCCTGCTCCTCCCCCCTGCTCCTCCCCCCTGCTCCCCCCCCCCTGCTCCTCCCCCCTGCTCCCCCCCCCTGCTCCCTAGATGCACACATAAATCGAGTCCCTGAGTCTCTATGACATGTCCTGTTAATGCTGGGGGGCAATTTAATTTCCTCTCTTCTAGCAGCTTCCACTGACAGCTATGCATCATGCTTGTATGCCAGCAAGTAGCAGCTTTATCTCCCATATAAAACCTCTGGGGCTCTTCTGGCCTAAGTCTACAGGGCAAGGGGAACAGATTGGATTTCAGAAATGCAATGCATCTCATAGTTTTATATAAGAGCTACTGCAGGGATGTGGCCTGGCCTCGACTGCATCCCTGCACTGAGCCTAATTTCATAAGATGGACACTGCCACATAAATATAATCTCCAGAGAGGATGATCTGCATTGTACCAGACACAGAAGTTCTTGTTGCTGAGCTGCTAGAGGTTCAAGAGGGCTTAGTATAACTGCAGTATTAATTTTTTTGTCTCATTCTACCAAAGTGAAAATATGGGATGAAATACTGTAAGTTTTGGGTGCCTGATCTCCAGAGAATCACACACACGTCCATGTTACATACTGGGGGTTACAGTGAACAGAGAGCTGACTGTGTTTCTATATGAACTGGATGTTTTATGATTACTATAAGTCCCTATTACATTCTCCTTAACTGAGCTTTGTGACAGAGAAGATGTGTGTGTGCGTGCGTGTGTGTGCACGTGTGTGTGTGTATGTGCGTGTGTTTGCGTGCATGTGTGTGTACTTGTCGACACAGTGCACCTGCGTGTGTGTGTGTGTGTGTGTGTGTGTGCATGTGTGTGAGAATGCATGTGCATTTGCGTGTGTGTGTGTGTGTGTGTTGGCTTGTTGCATGCCTGCTCAATGTGTATGTTTTGTTGCCTTCTGGCCTGCGTGATCCAATGAGTGACTCAGTACTGTAGAGTAGAGATCAAAGCTGCGTACAGACAGACATCCATCATCTGCCTGAAGCCACGGGCGGGCCCGTCCTCTCATCAGCAGTGAGGTTAGGGTACAGACTCAGTACAGACTGCACTGCATTACAGACCCTGGCTTGGACTGCATTAAACCTCATGAAAAAGTAACTTCGAAACCACACAAGTCAATGGACCTCTTTCAATCAGCCCAGAGTTAAGTTGGCACATGTCAGCGGAGGCTTGAAAATGCTGTTTTTCTTTTTCTCCGTTATGTCCCGGATGTCACTTCATCTCTGTTTCAGAGGAGTTGTGGCAGTTCATCTTTTGAGGAGATTGGTGGTAACACTTTAGTATGGGGAAACACTTACAAGGCACTCATTTGTGTTTAACTCAAGTGTTTAAGTAACTAATTGGGCAATTTTGGAGTATAACTAGCCATTTATTACGGTAGGTCTTTATTCAGTGTTGTCTTATTCTCATATTATAAGTTATATAGTAGCTGGTCAGTTAGATGTGGTTTCAGCAACCCTCCAATCACTGCCTCACATCTGGGGATTGAGCCTGCAACCTTGTGGCTAATGGCTAGCCTCCCTATGCTCAAGGCCAACGATGTCCCTAATAACATTTTTGTATGGGTATTGGAGTGTGTGTGTGTGTGTGTGTGTGTCTTGAGGGGTTAGGTAGTAAGAAAACACTTCTAAACTACAAATGAGCGCCTCATGTGTTCACTAAAATAAAGTGTTATCAAATAGGGTAATTCAAACACAGAAGGCAGCTGAAGCCATTTGCTTCAAAGTGCCATGCTCTCTCATCTAAACCTGCTGTGAAAGCTGGGAGTTGATAACACTTAAGTGTCGTACAAAGCCTTTGGATAGAGATAGTGAATAGGAGGCAGATGTATAATTGGGACGTCCACACAGTGAATCCAGAGGCAGCTATAACACTTAAGGGGAGTTTCCAGCTTATCGTCAGGTTGATTGAATGCGGCAGGGAGCGGGTAATTCTCACAGTGTGTGTCTTTAATGTTAGCGACACGCTGCAAATTGTAATGAATTTGTCAAGTTTAAGTGACATCACTTTGGTCTTGCTTTGGTCTCCCTTCCTTTAAGTGACACCGCTTTGGTCTTCCTTCCTTTAAGTGACATCGCTTTGGTCATTTGCTGTGGCTTGAGAGAATCAAAGCTGAGATTCCCCTTCAATCTCGTCCTGCCCTGATTCATAGCGACTTCTTTGGAGTTTGGGGAGTGTGAACTGTCTCGCAGATTCTTGCTTGACGGTACTTCTCTCTCTTCACAAACAGTGCTTGTTGTGGTGGATGATGAGGACTGAGTGGAGTTAAAAACCATGACTGTTTGTAATTAAACAAGATGGAAGATAATGCTGCTAGATAATGATAAATCGGCTTTTTCGCATATAGTTCATTAGAGACAATGATTTCAACATCCACCGTCTGTGTGTGTGTCCGTGTGTGTGTTCAAGTGTGTGTGTGTGTGTGTGTGTGTGTGTGTGTGTGTGTGTGTTTCAGTGTGCGTGTGTGCGTGTTCATGCTCTGTGCAGTAAGCTAAATGTAATCAAAGCTTAAAGGAAGGGTAGAGAGGAGAGAGAGGTAGAGGAGATGAGGTAGAGAGGGGTAGAGAGAGGTAGAGGAGATGAGGTAGAGGGGTAGAGAGAGGTAGAGGAGATGAGGTAGAGGGGTAGAGAGAGGTAGAGGAGATGAGGTAGAGAGGGGTAGAGAGAGGTAGAGGAGATGAGGTAGAGGGGTAGAGAGAGGTAGAGGAGATGAGGTAGAGGGGTAGAGAGAGGTAGAGGAGATGAGGTAGAGAGGGGTAGAGAGAGGTAGAGGAGATGAGGTAGAGAGGGGTAGAGAGAGGTAGAGGAGATGAGGTAGAGGGGTAGAGAGAGGTAGAGGAGATGAGGTAGAGGGGTAGAGAGAGGTAGAGGAGATGAGGTAGAGAGGGGTAGAGAGAGGTAGAGGAGATGAGGTAGAGGGGTAGAGAGAGGTAGAGGAGATGAGGTAGAGGGGTAGAGAGAGGTGGGAGGTAGAGAGGGGTTAAGAACAGAGAGGTAAAAGAGTCAAGGGTAGAGAGAAAAGAGGGAAGGAGAGGTAAAACATGGAGACAGGAGAGAAAGGAGGCCGTTTATAACATAACTCTGGATTATAAAAACCACCTCACAGATGCAGACAATGAGGATCAAATCTCATCTCGTCTAACTGCCCGTCTGTCACCTTAACCGTGACAAACCTCGTTTCCAGGACCATCCTATCACATGTATGACACTGTTATGAGTGAGGTCATTGTTCCTCCCTCCCATCCTCCTCCCAGTCACGCTGTCTACATATAAATCCTGCATGCTGGCCCCTGCCATTGCCATGAATGACATCCGCACTCTAAATTATTAAAAAATAGAGTCCCTGACTTTATCGTGTTGAATTCCCCCTCTTTATGACTCACCACCATTACACTGTACTGTATGTTCAAAGAAAAAGCACATGTACCACCCGGGGCCAATACATACAGATAAAAAAGTTCAAAACAATAAATGTGTTTTTTATATTGTAACTGCCTTGAGCACATATATTACGTTTATATATATATATAATATTAAGTCAGAGATACTGTATGACCCTTGTTGTGGCAGAGAGGGGGGAAATGCCTGGAGAGGGGTGGCGGGGTTGGCCCCTGACCTCCTGTCGTGAGGCCAGTAGCCAGTCCTGATGTTACTGCAGTAATGACTCACAGCTGAGAGGGGGGGGGGGGGGGGAGAGAGAGAGAGAGAGAATGTGTGTTTGTGTATATAAGAGATAGAAAGAGAGAGAGAGTGAGGGAGAAAGAGTGTGTGTGTGTGTGTGTAAGAGAGAGAGAGAGAGAGAGATAGAGAGAGAGAGAGAGAGAGAGAGAGAGAGAGAGAGAGAGAGAGAGAGAGAGATAGGGAGAGAGATAGCTTACACAGCATCCTCCTTCAGCTGGGCTGGCTGCATCACAGTACTACTGTATAATCATCCCATGTGGCTTCTCAATCCCTCACTTTGACTCTATGGGACCACGGCTTCCTGCCAGCACCAGCTCACTCATGTGAGAAATGGCTGCTGGCTGGATCGAGGAATTACATTCCAGCCACCTTATCTTTGGCCGTGATTGGAGGGGTGTTGCTCACGTTCTCTATTGTTTCAGCACACGACTGAGTCATGTGATAATTGTTTTTCTCAGGGCTTGGTTGTGTGTGACAGGAGTGTGCATTTGTTTACTGGTATCCAGTGATGCATGACCCCTGGGAGAAAGACTCCCCTTCGCTCTTCATTAAAAAAAAAACATACAAAAGACCATACATTCAGTGTCTGTTTATTCCTCACGCCTGCAACACAGTATGACATAATTATCATATATTATCATATTGCAGTAACTACAGGACACACATTGTAAAACCAAACGTTAAATCTGTGTTGATCGGGCACAATGGATACAGTTTGATTGGCATCTGCCTCATTAGGACAGAGGAACAGTCAGGACCTGCTGGATAGACACACTGAATATTGTGTGAATCATGGAAATGTAATCTAGTCTGCGATCTTACCTCTATGAATAAATATGCTGATGTTGCTGCTGCCTGGCCACCAGCCCTCTGCAAACATCATAATGGTTGAGTAGCTCAGAGCGTATCTCCTGTAAATAACTTACACCTGCCGTATGTCATCTTTGCATAGTATTTGAGGGCAGGAATGCATGCTGGTTGATATTCATAATTGACTTAGTCTTCCGTCTTCATTGTGACAAATAGTCCCCTGTCCTATTATAGGAATATTGTACTGCTAAACAGGCAGTGGCATTTTCAGTCATGTTTAATTCTGCAATCCAAATTCAGCTGGTATTTATCTGGTATATACTTGGAAACTACACTATGTGGTAACATTAGATACTCTCTGGTATCATAGCATTCGACACATTGACTACCTGGTCTGAAATTATCCATAAAAAGTGTCAATTAATAAGTAGTGTTATTAACATGTAATTATTAGGTAATTATCATTAATACTAATCATTTCTAAGTAAGTACTAGACAAAATAGGGGACAGTGAAATAAAGCATAACCCACATATAGGCGTTTGTTTACAGAGAGAGCCACTGTGGATGGATATGCATTAAACAATGCATGGCACACATTTCTCCTGACACACCAGAGCATGAAGCAATCTCTGGGGCTTGGCAGAGCTGTCACGTTTCCTCAACAACTTCATTTCTCCGTACCCTGCTCTGTAAAAATAAATAGGTCAAGAGATTCCCCCATGTCTCTATCTGTATGGGATGTATAGGACCATGTTCTACAGATATGGTTTCAGGAAAATACAAGCTTCTGTTCACGGGGAATTCTGTTGTTCTGTATCAAACTCTAACACTGAAGGGAGAGTTCAGACCAGCATATTTTATCACATTGTCAGATATTTTCAAACAGATGGTGTTGAATATGGACCATAGTGAAGTAACCTACCTGTCTCATAGCTGCATACTTTCTGTCACATTTTCTTGAAAAGAGAACCAGATTTTCAAAGACGGTTTACCTTTACATGATTCCTTTGTCTCTTCCCCTCTGTCTCTCTGTCTCTCTCTCTCTCTCTCTCTCTCTCTCTCTCTCTCTCTCTCTCTCTCTCTTTCTCTCTCTCTCTCTCCTCTCTCTCTTTCTCTCTCTCTCTCTCTCCAGTACAAACAAGTGGAGCAGTACATGTCTTTCCACAAGCTGCCGGCTGACTTCAGACAGAAGATCCATGACTACTATGAGCACAGATACCAGGGCAAGATGTTTGATGAGGAGAGCATCCTGGAGGAGCTTAATGAGCCACTGCGTGAGGTAAAATGAAACACACGCATTATGTCAAACACTGACAGACTGTGACCGGAATGGAATACAAAACATGTTTGTTTTTGTTGTCCTATTTTTTGACATTATTTGCCCATTAAAATGGCAAATCTAAAGTTCTGAGCCTCTTCTTTATTGGTGGGGGGGGGGGGCATAGAATCCTGTTGTTATTGTTAGGGATTTTATTTTTCTTAAGATGCCTAATGTGGGCACTATAACAAGTGTTACTAATACTGGGTAGGGCCTCCCTTTGCTCTCAAAACAGCCTCAATTCTTCGTGGCATTGATTCCACAAGATGTTGGAAACATTCCTTTGAGATTCTGGTCCATGATGACATGACTGCATCATGCAATTCCTGCAAGTGCACTTTCACAAGCTGTGAATCTGCCACATCCCAAAGGTGTTCTATTGGATTCAGATCCGGTGACTGGGAAGGCCACTGAAGAACACTGAACTCATTGTCATGTTCATGAAACCAGTTTGAGACGTGTTTGGCATGAGGCTTATACCAATATTATCATTATTGTTGTTGTAGAATTTCTGTCGCTTAACCATTTGTAATTCCACTAATGATGCATCTTACTATGCTTTCTCTCTCCTCTCAGGAAGTCGTCAACTTCAACTGCCGTAAACTGGTGGCTTCCATGCCCCTGTTCGCCAACGCCGACCCCAACTTTGTGACGGCCATGTTGACCAAGCTGCGCTTCGAGGTGTTTCAGCCGGGTGATTACATCATCAGGGAGGGAACCATCGGCAAGAAGATGTACTTCATCCAGCACGGTGTGGTCAGCGTACTCACCAAGGGCACCATGGGAATGAAGCTCATGGACGGATCCTACTTTGGAGGTATGATCAACAACGGCCCCCATACAGTACAATGGTTCTCTCTGCCTGCTGTTGCGTCCGAACCTTTTTTAATCCTCTGGGGAATAATTGTGTTGATTTTATGGTCTTCTATTCTCAGAGGCCCCGGTCCTGATTATGGGAGACAATGATGCAAATGCAAAAGAGGATACAGAAGTTATGCAAACATGGTGTTTGGTAGCCGAAACTTCTCCATCCTGAGTTGGGGGACTTACGGTGCCTGGGGCGGTTAATAGTTTAACAAGGTCGTGTGAAATAATGAACATGTTTCTTGCTTGCGTTTCTCCACCCCCTCTAAAGCTCGTGGTGAGAACCTACCATGGCAAAGTCACAGACTATATCATCTTAGCATAAAAACGGTTGCAGCAAGATAATAAATAAAAGAAAAAAAACACCACCCTGACATTTGAGGTTGACTTCTTGCAAGTCTCACCCTGCAGCCAGTTTTGTCCCACTTTTCCGAGGCCGTCCTCCCTAGTGCCTGTTTGGGGACATGGTACAGTAGCTAGACTGCCGTTGATCCACAAAGAAGAGTCATTTTTCAGGAGTCTTCGGGGCCACGGCCTGGGGGCGTTTTACAGATCCGCCAGCGCTGCTGCAGAAGAGCAGAGTTCAGTGGTGGCTGAGAATGCGGTTGCAGCAGCAGCGGCGGCAGCAGCATCCAGGGGTGCCGGAGGAGTGTCCGTGACAGAGAGCACATATGGACCATTAATAACACCTAATTAGCCCAGCAAAACAGCAATGACAGAGCAATTTGTAAAGTCAACCAATGACGTCTAAAGCCAACCCCCGTCACGGTACCAGGGTGCCAACCTTTACTTGCGCGGCATAGAGGACAAGAGGTCTGTACTGTGACCAGAATGCTTGACGGACTGGCTTGGGTGTTTACCTCAGAGCAGACTGATACGGATACAGTGACAGAGGACTCACAGATGTCACCCCTTCTGCACATCAACTCATTCTCACAGTGTAATTAGATCTTTATTTAGAAGTAATCACTGATAGATAATACAGTTACAGTAGTGTAATGACACGATTGATAGCAAAGCTACTATTGATAGCAAAGCTACTATTGATAGCAAAGCTAATACTAGAGATACGTTGGTCCTATTGTTATGATAGAATGAGGGGGTATCCAATAACAAACAAGGGCCAACTAGGTAACAAATGATTGCACCGAGAAGACGGATTAAAGATGGGCATGTGCTCAAAGTCTGTTTCCAACATGGCTTATACATGTGCTGTATTCAGTGATCAGTGTGTTTGTTTCGAGGGGTTATGCAGGAGTGAGCTCTGGGTCCCACTCATTTCCAAGCAGACTCTGCTCCCCTCTGGAGCGGCTGGAGCTGCGGAGGGCTCATTAATCTTCTGAGGAAGTGTAAATCCCCTATCAGATAGGCGGGAAACAGGGCCACCGTGCCGTTGAGCTGCCGCGACTGTCAAGGTCACGCTTTAATAGCCAGAGAATAAGGAGCTATTTTGATGTGTGTCTGGGGGGGAGGGGTGTTTGTGCGTGTGTGTGCGTGTGTGTGTGTGTGTGTGTGTGTGTGTGTGTGTGTGTGTGTGTGTTGTAGACAAGAGTAGCTGTGGTTGGCCAGGACGGGGGCCACTGTTTGTCAGTGTGCTTTAATGAAGAGGTTATTATGTTAATGGCCTCATGAATGGAACAGCCTTTGATGCTCTTTAATGGCGTGCCGGCGTCCAGCGAAAGCTGATCTTTTACTTGACTGCACTTCTTGTTAATTCCTTCTCCACCGTGGTCTCCCCCAGGGGCTGCTTACACAGCCCAGTGTTGGAGGGGTTAACATGTAGACTACATAGAATGTCCGGTGCAGTGACCCCCATGCTCACAATAAATGACATTCCAGTGTCAGAGCCAGAGGACACCCTTCACCACAAAAGAGGGGCGACGAGAAGAGGAAGGCAGGCAGGGAGTAGAGGAGCATATGGTTGTCAAGACAACAGTCAGCCCCGGCCCTGAGAAGGGTAACACCTGAATGTAATGAACCTTGGCTGGATGTCTCCGACTGTAGGGCTGAGCTCCCTTCACTAAGCTGTCACTGCTGGGGCTTGCTTTCAACTGTCTGTTTCCTCTGTGTGTGTGGACAAAACACTCAACCATACTGTCAAACTGTCAGACTGTCAATATACACTTATATATATATATATATATATATATATGTATATCAGTTGAGGCTGGTGGAGGTAGAAATTGGAGGACAGGCACATTGTAAGGCATGGAATGGAATGAGGAATGGTATCAAACACGTGTAACTATATGCTTACTGTATCAAATAAGCAGTTTGAATTTGTCCGTTTTTAATTCAAATATGGTGTGATGCTGTTCTAAGAATAACACAAATAACAAGTGTGACCTAAAAAGGTCCAAAAGTGACCTTTCTCATGGATGGGTCATGTTTCTTGGTGTTTCAGTGTAGTTGTCTAGCTTAATGATGCTCTGTCTCTGTCTCAGACGTAACTATTTACTGTCTGTCTGTCTGTGTGTCTGTCTGTGTGTCTGTCTGTCTGTCTGTCTGTCTGTCTGTCTGTCTGTCTGTCTGTCTGTCTGACTCTCAGAGATCTGTCTGCTGACTAGAGGCAGAAGGACGGCCAGCGTGCGAGCGGACACCTACTGCCGTCTCTACTCCCTCTCTGTGGACAACTTCAACGAGGTGATAGAGGAGTATCCCATGATGAGGAGGGCCTTCGAGACCGTGGCCATTGACAGGCTGGACAGGATAGGTAAGACTTAACTACCACTGGCCCTGAAAGGTTAGCTTTGGTTGTGTTTTGTCATTCATCGGAGTAGCTAGTTGAAACAAAACATATTTTATCTATGGAGCATTCTATCAATTCTATCAGTGTTAATATTAAGAAGCTTAACCAGGTACTACTGATATGGAGGCGGTGGGGGCAGAGCTATGGAAAACAAGTTTGTTTCACGAGCAATCATTGTAAATTTTTAGACTCTGTAATTTGACGTATCATCTATTTTCTTCACATAAACTCCCAGTGATAATGATGCCAAAATGGCTGACTGTACTCCCCCTGGTTAACAGTGGCTGCACCTCCAAGATTCCATAGCTCATTTGTTAAATGATTGCTCAGCATCAGCAGCAGCTCAGTCTAAACAGCTTTGTCTGTGATAGCCTGTGAGGGGGAGTTGTTTTTTCCTCTGCTGCTGTTTCTTACCTACAATATCGCTCCAGCGTTGTCAGCTTTTGGAAAAGCACCTGGTTAGCCAAGTATAAACATATCATTTACTAAATGTCCCCCTCCCTCAGTCCCCCCCCCCCCCCCTTCTCCTCCCCTGCCTCCAAGGTCAGCCTGGTGATGTATCGTACTACTCTGATCACGTGATCACTTCACATGTTTACAAAAGCCTGCATCCGCCACCCGCTAGCTGTTGTCATAGCAGCCAGATTCCACACGCCATGTGAGCCCCCTTCTCTCACATTTCAGAAGATTGAGGTGTCTTTGTCAACACGTATTGTAACACCGAGCCTCTGACAGAGAACGAATCACAGGAACACAGATAAATGTTCTGTTTTAATTTGTCTGATTGTTTAGCTATTCGCTAGTTTGACTGGTGGTATCAGAGGAATCTGGATCAAAGACACACAGTATTATAAACGGCCAGACTATCTAACAAGCAGCAGACATTATAAAGCTAGCTAAGGAATTTCAAATCTAAACAGAAATTCAAAGGGGCGACATCTAATAATTCTTCCTTTTAACCTTGTTCTTTGGAATGCACTGTGTTTTCTAAGACCTTTCATCTGAAAGTTCCAAAGGAATCATGTTTACATATTACATTTTTCATTTGTCTCATAGTTTACTCTCTGTAAAGGACCCAAGGCTCTGATCCTTCTCCTCAATTCACCACGAGTGCTGCTTTGGCCACTTGAGATGATGTCATACTGTACTTGTTATTCAGGGAAAGAGTAGACTCAGCTTTGCGCTGACTGTAGGGACAGCACTATGGAGCTCGACACACAACAGACACACAACAGACACACACCAGACCAGACAACAGCCCCCCTCAGCTGTCAGCTGGACCCGTAGTTGTTTACCTACATTTACAATCTATACTGTTTATTCGTTCATTTGAAAAAAGTAAAAGAAAAATAAGATGAAGCCATAAAGAATTTCAAGGAAATTAACCTGTGGACAGGAGAGGTTACAAAGATCTCCACCATGCCAATGGAAGACATGAAACTTGAATAAGAGAGAGACCAAATTAATGTGTCAGTCATATTTTATGTCAGTCCCAAAGACAATTTCATGCATCAGCTGGGAACAAATGTAACTTGATGTTTCATGCAGGTGTCGTTTTGATTGTTTTTGAACATCCGATAGAGACGGGTGACTTAGAAACCCCCTGAAGACTTGAAATACAGAGAGTAAAGATGCAACTCAAAAAACATGAGAGGGTGAGGAAGTAATTATCAGGGGAGTTTTTTTTTTATTTGTGTTGAAATGGAAATGTTTTGAAAGCTGGGGAGATGAGAGAGATGGATCTGGGATCTCAGAGGCTGCCTGCATGAGCCCCGTGAAGGAGGCAATTTTTGCTGCAAATTGGTTTCTCCCCCAGCACACACACACACGTACACATGCACACGCACACACACACACACACACACGCACACACATACACACACACACACACACACACACACACACACATACACGTACACACACACACACACACACACACACACACACACACACACACACACACACAGTCACGTCTCACTACAGACACGTGCTTCCCCTCACGTCTGCACTGAGGTGACTCGGCAAAAACACAGGCCGCCCATCCCTACCCCAGGGGATCAGGGTGGGCAATGTGCAGAGTGTGTGCAGTGTGTGTGTGTGTGTGTGTGTGTGTGTGTGTGTGTGTGTGTGTGTGTGTGTGTGTGTGTGCGTGTTTGTGTGAGTGATGGGTCTGTAAGGTTAAAGAACGTTGGTTGATACACAGGGGCTTGTGCATGGACACACACACACACACACACACACACACACACACACACACATACTCAGACTGGAGCGTCCGTCCCTGTAGTGCAAGATTACAGACTGTGAATTCAATTACCAACAACCTCCAGATAGGGAGACAGTAAGAGGATATTAATGCAACATGCCTTTTCTGATCAGGTTAGCTCTCTCCAGCTGCCTCTCCTCTCTCCTCTCTTCTCTCTTCTGCTATGCCAGCAGGTTTTATACGACACAGGCAGAGGAGGAAGGAGGGTATCATTCTAGGGCATTATCAGAAATATTCATTTGTGCATGTGGCTGTTTATTTCCCTGTTTGAAGTATTGATTGTGATGCGATGATTACACAGGGGAACAGGGTGGCTCAGGTAACAGAGCTCTTTTCTCTTCCCCTCCGTGATCCGCAGGGAAGAAGAACTCAATCCTGATGCATAAGGTTCAGCATGACCTCAACTCGGGCGTCTTCAACAACAGGGAGAACGAGATGATCCAGGAGATCGTGAAATATGACCGCGAGATGGTGCAGCAGGTGGACCTGGAGAGGGAGAGGCCCCGCGCCATGTCCATGACCACCCCGCCCACGCACAGCAGCATCTTCGGCCCCCCGAGCCAGGGCCAGCCCCAGCCCTCGGCCATCGCCACCCTCCAGCAGGCTGTGGCCATGAGCTTCTGTCCCCCCATGGCGGGGCCTCTGGTGGGGATGGGGATGGGGAGCAGTGGAGCCCTGCAATCCCCCAGGATGGTACGGCGCTTCCAGGTGATGCAGAGCCTCTCTAGCCCTGTTTCTTCCTCTCCGCCCCCATCTCTGCCCCCGCCCTCGGTCCCACCCCAGCAGACCATGCAGCCCCAGCTCCATGCCGGTGCCTTTGCCTCAGCCCTCTCCAGCCCCCCCATCCAGAGCCCCTTGGCCATAGGGGGGAGGACATTCCAGTACGGGTCCAGCGCCCTAGGGGGGCCTTCCTCGGGCTCCCAGCTCTCCCTGGTCCAGCAGCACGTCCCCAGCCCCACTCACCGACACAACTCCTATAAGAGCACCCACTCTCTACACATGGGCAACCTGAGCCAGGATGCACGGGCATTGTCTGCCTCCCAGCCCTCGCTGCCCCAGGACGGGGCCCAGCCTGTGGCCCCCAGCCCGCCCCAGTCCACCCGGGTCTCCTCCACCTCCATCGGCCCCCCTCAGACCCCCACTGGCCCCCTGGGGCTCCGGAGCTCTATGACTCATAGGATGGTGTTGCCCCACCAGATGTCTGTGGGGGCCTTCCCACTGCCGGCCCTCCCAGGCACTGTGCCTGGGTTTGGGGCCGGGTTTGGGGCAGGGATGGGGGTAGGAGTGGGCATGGGGCCAGGCCTGCCCGACTCTGGGTTACCCAAGAAGGACTCCATAGCGAGCCTCCCTGAGACAGATCATTTCAGGTCCAGGCTATCGTCCAATTTGTGACCTTTGCATTTCTGCGTAGTCAGGGGTTTTCGGGTTGTGGGAGAACTTTGGAGGGTTTTGTTCCTTCCTTCCTCTGGTGACTTTCCCTCTCCCTGTCGAGCGCTGAATCTGACTCTCCGAATGTATGCTGTGTGAATGGCGACAGGGATAAAGAGGAGAGACCGAAAGACTGCGTATCACGAACAATATGAAGTCTGTATCCTGAGTTATTATACCGGAGTTGGGATGTTTCTACTCCACCACAAACATAGATACAGAACGTAGCTCTAGCATCGCCACCTCACGCCTGCCCCCTTTATTTGCTGTCTTTACTATAACCATATCCAAGAACATAACACGTATCTGTCACCTACTTGTATAGTCCAAACAATGCAAACTGGCGTGGGCTGGAACTAAGAAGAAAATCAGGGACCTGCTTCAGACGACAAACGATGAAGTTGACACTTTGCTCAAGTGCTCTGGGAAATCATCTTTTCTACACGAACCGGCCAGAAAACAAGAACTTCTCCTCATGACACTATGGTATCAGTCCTAGAAATGTAGACCACTTGAGTCGATGCACACAAAGGCTACAAAGGGAAAATGTCATATTTTTGTTGTTTTGTTTTACATTCGTTGTTTTTCACTCATTGTATTTCCTCCAGACCAGAGTTGGGCTCAAACTAAACGACAGCGTTGCAGTGTATCAAATGGGGTGGGACAGATAGACAACAAAACAAAGCTAAAATCATGTCTTGATTTCAATTTTGGAAACCATATCCTTAGTTTATGTGTGAGTTTGTGCAGGAGTATGAGATCTCCCTCGACCTACTAGCTGTCCTTTATGTCTTCCCTTCCTCTCTGATGTCCTTTAGAAATGATGGTTTAATCCATTTTGGTTGTCTTCTGTCTTATAGATTCAATACTGGCTTTGCCTGTTCTAAAAACTGCACCTGGGGAACAATTATTGTCTCAGCCAACTCATCCATCCCCATAAGACAATTATGCATGTTAGTTTAATTCATGAATCATTAATAGGAATACAGATTTCTTCCAAATACTGTATATCTGATTCAGTAACACCCCAATTAATTTCTGGATGGGTAGATCGTAATTTTACATATTATTATCCAAAATAATATTCTCACTGAAGTCACCCTAGCTTTATACTTCCTGTGCAGTATAATTGATGATGCTTACATCCTTCCTTATGTTTTAAGATTTTCTTTGATGAAATATGAAAGAAGACTGAAAGGCCCTAGAACCATACCCATACAAGCATACTGTAGATCCTTACATGACAGATCCCATACATTATTCCATTGAATTAATACTTATTTAATACTTTATCAATATTAGCATTTCAGATGCACTCCCAAGCCATTATAAGCCACTTTAGATTATTCAAAATGTAAAACTATCTGAGATTAAAATGTAAATCGATTTTTTTCTCCTTCCTCTCTCTCAAATGCATACAGTAGCCTCATACTGTATCTGTTTCTGTCAGGGGAGGCTGGTGGAGGTAGAAATCGGAGGACGGGCTCATTGTAATGCATGGAATGGAATGAGGAATGGTATCAAACACATGTATTTGATACCATTCCTCATTCCATTCCATGCATTACAATGAGCCCGTCCTCCGATTTCTGCCTCCACCAGCCTCCCCTGGTCTGTATATGGCATCATACTGAGGTAGTTTGGGTGCATTATGCTCCTGTAATACTCCAATCTAGATACCCCCCATTGTAATCTACAGCAAGGACAATGCAGACACTTTGGAGGATGCTATATTTCACGGTGTCTCCATCCCATAAGTGATGACATTGAATGGGTTTATCACTCCTCAATGATTTGTGTCCAAAAGCATTAGAGGAAGAGTCTCTCCAAGTCCTGGTATCCAATCCACCTCAGCTCAGTAGCGCCTTCAACATCACGAGGTAATAAGAAAGGAGATTGGAGCACCTCAGGCCTCCAGCTATTCTGCATTGTTAGTATTTTTTTTTTTTCATTGCATTTCATTATGAATCCTCCTCTCGTTAACGCGGATGCTAGTTTGACCGTTGGGCATTCTGACAGGACAAAGTTATTGCTTAGAGAGGGATTTCCTCATTCAAATGCCCAGCAAAGCAGAGAACTTGAATGTGTTTTTTAAAAGTGAGATAGAGAGGGACAATTTGTATGTTTTTTTTAGAGGCTGAATTTGTTTCATGTTGCTTGAACTATGGTTAAACACAGGGATCAAGAGTATGGGATTAGAAATACGTCTGGGAGATGTTTGCTTCTCAACCAAGATTCAAATGACATCCATTTGCAGTGTTGGTGAAAATGGCAAAAGTTTGAAAGGTTTTAATTAATATGCTGAAAATGTTTGTTCTTTGCGGAGGCTTACAGTAGGAATACATTGCTTACCCCATTTAATCCATTTAATCTAACCAACACACTCTGAAATACCAGTGTCCCATTTGTCAAATCTCTGTTCTCTCTCTCTAAAATATATTTTTGCTGTCATGTGTTTCGACCCCTCTTCCCAACATCTTTATAGGGATGAATCCTTCAGTACTTGCCAAATTGTAATTGAAATTTTAACTTGAATAAATATATGAAGCAATAACAAGCTGGATAAGAAAGGGGTCTTTATGTTTTTGCCTAAATATCCAGGGAGGTCGCTACTTTGAAAGACATTATTAACCCTCTTTGATAACCTGCCCAATGATGGGTGAAATATTCAGCAACATTTGGTAGATTTTTAGTTTAGTGCAGAAGACTGGAGGAGGAACTATTTAACTGTCGTAGTACTGAGTACACAAGTGTATTTCTGCCATTTGAATTAAGCTTCTGTGAAAGCTTATCTAAAGCTTAATTCGATACTCACAACTTTTCTGAAAAATGTAAAGCACAGCTTTTGCGATATTTGAGTTTATTACCGTAGCATTTCACAGTTCGGTAGTGTGTTCATATTGGTTGATTGTTTCATGTCCCTGTGGTCTACTGTGTCTCAGCACTGCAAACTGCTCCCAAGGTGTCCTCACACTCATTAACATGCTAACCATGACTTTGGTGAAGCACTTTTCAGTCCAAGTTTCAAATAACATAGCTGTAGGCCAAGAAAGCATCTGTCATTCACACACACACACACACACACACACACACACACACACACACACACACACACACACACACACACACTCTCATTATGTAGCATCTGTGTTTTGCAAATGCTTTATTAGGCTTCCAATCTTTCTCTTTCCAAATATACTTAGTGGGAAGAATGGCCTGAAGAATGTCCTGTGCTGCTCAGTGAGGTAACTATCCACACACACACACACACAGCTTTAGGAGATGGTGATGTGATGTAGTTCTGCGTGTGTTTTGTGTTGCAGGGCTGCAGTTGTAGGAAGAGAGCATGTCTCTGTGTGAAAGCTGTGTGATGAATCAGGCAGAGGGTGGATTAGAGAAGGGCGACACACAGATTTAATGCTCCCCAACCTCACAAATGAAATATTCAAATGCTGCCATGGGGAGAGAGAGAGAGAGAGAGAGAGGCGGGGGGGGAGAGAGAGAGGGGGGGGGAGAGAGAGAGAGAGAGAGAGAGAGAGAGAGAGAGAGAGATTGAGAGAGATAGAGAGAGAGGGAGGGAGAGAGAGAGAGAGAGAGAGAGAGAGAGGGGGGGGGGAGAGAGAGAGAGAGAGAGAGAGAGAGAGAGATTGAGAGAGAGAGATAGAGATAGAGAGAGAGAGGGGGGGGGGGAGAGAGAGAGAGAGAGAGAGAGATTGAGAGAGAGAGGGGGGGGTGGGGGGGAGGGAGAGAGAGAGAGAGAGAGAGAGAGAGAGAGAGAGAGAGAGGGGGGGGGGGAGAGAGAGAGAGAGAGAGAAAGAGAAAGGGAGTGAGCTCGAGCGAGATAGACAGACTTGCTTTTGTTGAAAGGCTAGCGTGTGTTATTTGAAATTACATTTCACATGCACCTACCAAGCTTAGCGAGGTCGTCACACTTACCTCTGAAGGAGTTATTAATTAATTAATTAATTAGCAACTCACAATTAGACAGACTAATCTGCTTTATTGATATTGGACTGAGCACTGAGGACATCATTCCGGTAGTATGACTAGAATGCAAATACTTATTGCTCTATAAGGTTCACACGAATAAAACTTTCAGATTCAAACTCAATTGGATCTGACATAATGATTTACCATTGCATCTACAGTGTCAATCAATCTGTCATGTGGGATGGACAACTGCACAAACCTTAAATACACTGTACTGTAATTAGAAGATATCAGCCACAAATACATAACAGAGATGGTAGAGTGTGTTGTATACAGTAGATGCTTATGGTCACCTCTAGCTTATAGACTTCAAATCATCTGCAGACTCAATTCATACATCATCTGTTATGGTTTAAATGTGGTGGGATGTTGTTTTTTTCCTTTTTTTTTTTTTTTTACTGAAATCTACTGTATGTCTGTTGTTACTGCTCTTCTTTTTACTCTTCTGGCACATGTTCAGATCAGGGGAGGCCGGTGGACGCTCATCGTTTCCATCGAATGGAATGTGTTTGATGCTTGTGTCCGATACCGTTCCTCATTCCATTCCACGCATTACAATGAGCCCGTCCTCCGATTTCTACCTCCACCAGCCTCCCCTAGTTCAGATACTGTACAGCATATTCAAATATACTGGTATACACCCACATACTGGTTCAATGTGGAAGAGTTTCTACATTGTGAGAGTGTCAGACTATGATGCTTTGAACACAAACTGGCAGCGATAGCTGTTATTGCCAAACCCTGGGGCTGAATGACAACACTAAATTGACTGCAGGTGATGATCTCTTGTCGGAAACCAAGGCTTGCTATAAAGCAAATAACCTGTCTACAGCTAATGGGGGACTATGACAGTCTATCAAAGATAACAATAAAGGTACCATACAAATGTTCATGTTTATCAGTACCTGATTTTCTTTTATTGTACCATAACTGTCTCATTTTTCATTTTATTGGCCTACCCCCATAACACCCATGTACTATTGTATATACCTAGTGCCTACCATACCTAGACTCCACCAGGGGAGGCTGCTGGAGGTTGAAATCGGAGGACCGGCTCATGGTAATGCATGGAACGGAATGAGCCTTGCATTCTAATAAACCCGTCCTCTGATTTCTACCTCCACCAGCCTCCCCTGGTCTCCACATACAGTACATCTAGTCTATTTCCTAGTGTGTATGGCTGTAAAATGCAAGCTTCCTAAATGCAAACGACCCTATTGTGATTTATATCTAATTGCAAAACATGTACTGTAATAAGGAAAGCAAATAAATAGTATTTGAATACAAATAATGGGGTTTTCCAATATATTTTTAGAACCACCACTTTGACTCATGAGGTTAGATTGCCCTTTCCTTTATAAATGTGTCAATATGTCAATCTGGTCGAAATGGTGATGAACCTTGACACACTAATTGACAATACCCATATTGATCGAACGTCCTCTTGACTGTTCTTGATTAAATTGTAATTGTATACAGACAAATATTGACATGGTTATCAACACAATACCATATTATTCCAAGGTGAATGTACACACACACACACACACACACACACACACACACAATTTTCCCCTCCTCCATCTCCTGGCCAGCTTGGTGGCATCTACTCAGACAGTGACAGTAGCCTCTCTGTCGCTGCATCAGTGATAACCAGCCAGCCAGCCAGCCAGCCAGCCAGCCAGTGAGTGTGCATGCCTGTGTGCGTGCGTGCGTGCGTGCGTGCGTGCGTGCGTGCGTGCGTGCGTGCGTGTCAGAGCCAAGGTCAGCCCAAGGACACACTCCCTGGGCGCGGCCCACATACTGTACGGTCTGCCTCCTACCCCCCTACCCACAAGTGCCCCTTCCCCACAGTGCCTTCACTGCTGAGAGGTGGGGACTCATCACGCTGTGGGCCAGGAGACACACAGAGATACCACAGGAGCCTGGCACCACATTCAAAGGGCTCTCTCAGTGAGTGAGTGGCCTGGCCTAACTAATGGTGGGTAGCGGCATGCCTGGCTATCTGACGGTGGGTAACACGTGATTGATCAGTGCTAAAAGCTCTCACACTGCTGTAAAAGCTGTGCTATATCCCTCCTGCTGACCTCAATGAGCTGTACACAACAGACTTTCACATTATATTTTTTTGTAAAAAAAGGGTGAAAAAAGAAAAGTATAATATTGATGTAATTTGAACTTCCTAACCACATGGATATTCTTTTTTTTTTGCTCTAGTTTTCCCCTCTGTATTTCACTTATCACTTATCTGAGGAATGGTGTGATTGATGTGATCACATGACAAATGTTACAATCAGGATTATATTTAGCATTTTATTTAACTGTACTCGCTTTTGATGTGTCCTCATCTGGGATTCAAACTCATAACCTCTTGTAAGATTTTGAACAGCCTAAATGACTACATATTTGGAAGACCAGACATCTGCACTTTGCCAGCGTTGGCCTAAGCACTGTTATCTAGTGTTTCAGTTAATCTACACCCCAACCATTGATTTCAGTGTGTCTGAACCATTGATTTCAGTGTGTTCATTTTCTGCCTAGTTGCCTAATGTTGGTGGGGTATACTCTGTTCTATTACATATTGAGGATTTCCTCACTCAGTACTAAAATGTATATTTTAAAAGTGAAAAAAGAAAAGTGAAGTGAAGTGTACAAGTTGCACTGCATCTGTCTCAAGCTGCTATTTTAAACCTACCCCCAGTGTAACTGAGACAGCTCTCTCACAGCAAATCAACACCAATTTGCCACAATGACATCATCAATATCCAGTTTACTCCCTCTAAACCTTGCTCCCTGCTCCCCCAAATCCTCCTGACACACACCTATCAGTTTGCCTGACCCTGTCCTCCCTCCAAATCCCAATGTTCCAACATCAACAGTGAAATACCAGCAGAGACCAGGCCCTCCTCCACTCCCCAGTGTATGAGTCAGTGGTATTGATCGAGTAGCTTAAACCCTCACCTTCCAACCACTCTTATCCCTGATGCTCAGGTTCTGCACAACAGAGGCTTTGCCGTACGTGCGTCAGTCTGCTAAGATGTGAAAGGCGATATGTGTAAGTGACTGAGATCCCGAAAGCACTTCACAGTACTGTAGCAATCAGAGCTCTCTGTGTCCTTGAGCAGTGTCAGGGAGCCAGACCTGAGACGTAACAAGGACAGGGAGTACTTTAGGACCTTGGCTTTGTTTGCGTTGTCATTCAAATGACACGGCGGCACTGAATCAACAGGTTTATTACAAGGCGAGAGGCAAGTAAAAACATGTCGGTTGACTTGATAATGAAAAATTAATCAAATCTTAGAGGCGTGAAGTAGAATAAAGATGCTGTTGAGATGATTACAAATCGAGCAAATTAATTAATGCCAGTGGCCAAAAGAGCTTCGGAAAAATATAGCTAGGCTGAGGCCACTAATGTGTAGTTTGCTGGGCGTACACAAATACGGTATCACGCTTTGTACAGTTGGAAGAGACACTCTGTGTGTGGCAATTCTACTGGCTATATACACCATATATAGTATAGTATTCCAGAGTAAATACAGTATATTCTATAAATAATATACAGTCTCATATTGAACTGCAAGACTGAGAGATTGACCGAAGGTACAAAAGGCACAGAACTCAAAAATGCATGACTGAAAAACGTAAGTGCACTCAAACATCCTGATTTTCATCTGACTGCTCTACTGTACAGAAAACACTTGTCATTTATTTTCTTTATTGCCAGGACAATTCATATTTCATTACTTTCTCTTTATCTCCCAGCAAATATATGTCTTGCTGTAGCCTACATTCATTTCCCTTTCAACATCAACACCTTTTGTCTGAAACTACTGTGGCATTTGAAACATAGATTAGATAATAGCGTTCCTGCTATTTTTACCTCCAGATATGGGCACTGGCCCAGAAAAATAGGATATGATGTTGTTTAGTGATTCCTTTGTGGTATTATCATAAAAGGAGACCTTCATCTAATGATACTCAATTTAATTAAAAGATGCAGTTATAATGAAACAATAGTACCACCTCTGTCCCAGTTTAAACAAAGCTTTCATCCAAAACCAAAACATTGCCGGTACCGCAAAATGAACACGAGACAATAAGAAATACGTACAGATTTATTTTGAACACAAAATCAAGTGCTTAGTCACTCCAACACAGGATGTGAGAATCAGAATACATTATTTAATACATCTTATACAGTAGACACACTAATGTATACCGTACAACTCCCCCCCCCACCCCCCCAAACACACACACAAACCCCACCCTCACCCCCATCCAACACCATCTCCCACCCCAATCTCTCTCTCTCAGGGATGGAGACCAACTGTTTGGTGTGGAAACTTCTGAGGTAAATCCAGTCCAGAGTGTAAATATCAGAGTGGGCAACTCCTCCTGGGTGCCTTGGAATCGATGAAAGGCCGGATCATGCGGTTAATCACTGGGGTGTTAGCGAGGGGGATTGAGCGAGCAGATCAGAGCCCTGCGGAGAGAGAACGGGCCTGTCTCTGTCTAGGAGGAGGGAGGACACACACACACACACACACACACACACACACACACACACACACACACACACACACACTCACTCACTCACTCACAAAATATCCCTGACACACATGTAAATCACACATACACACACTGACAGTAGACAACAGTATAACACACACACACAAACACTCACCCCCCCCCCCCCCCCCCACCCCCTCCCTCCGCCCACCCATACACACTCCAGTAACATGAAAGTCAAAGCATCTGCCATAGTTGAGGTGTTATAGTGTAGAGATCTTCACCAGAAAAGGAGGGGGGGGGGAGCTGCTGTCCAGAACTGTCCTCCCTGCCTCTCCCTCCCACTCTGGTCTCTTATTATTGTGGGTGCTGGGTGCTGGGTGCTGGGTGCTGGGTTCTGGGTTCTGGGTTCTGGGTTCTGGGTGCTGGGTGCTGGCCCCTGCTTCACCAGGCCCTGGCTCAGCCCAGACTACCAGCCCAGCAGTCCATCCTCGACAGCAGCCCAGCAGGCCGTGGATCAATGAGCTGATGTCTGAGGGAGACAAGCCCCAGCCTCCCAGTGTCAGCCTGTCAATCCCACTCATTCCCCTCCATTGGCTTTCTGTTCATCTCAGCTGAAGAAATAAGTGGATTCCTTCACCCGCTGGAGATCAAAATCACCTAGGAGAGAAAGAGAACACAACGTCAGTTAAAGGGATAGTTCACCCAAATTACAAAACCACGTATGTTTATGTTCCTTACTCTGAAAGGAGCCTATGGCCAAGGACAGTTTTTAATAGCATTTGTAATCAAAAACCAATGGAAGTCAACTGTACCTAAATTAGCATGTTTGAAATGTCGTGCCCATGTGAACTATCCCTTTAAGTAAAGAGGAGTTAAATCTACAGTACTGTATCATGTTATAGAGTACATCAACGTATGAGGACTGGTGATTGTTTGGCTGTGTGTAAACTGTCATGTGTGAGTGAAGGAGAGGGGGGAGACAGAGATCCACTCCCTCCAGCCATCCATCTCATTAATGGTGAGTGTACTCTACACCACATAATCAGCATAATGACTCTGTCTTTCAAGGGAGAGGAAGGGACAGCTTGGTACCCACTCTCTGCACACACTCTACCTAAACTCTTATGACGGCCTCTTATGATGCCCAATGAAAAGAGAGAGGACGGGAGGAGAGGAGAGGACAGGAGAGGAGAAAAGGAAATGAGAGGAGAGAGGATGAGAGGAGAGAGGAAGAGAGGAGAGGGGAAGAGAGGAGAGGAGAGGAGAGGGGAGGGGAAGAGAGGAGAGGAGAGGGGAGGAGAGGGGAGGAGAGGAGAGGAGGAGAGGAGAGGGGTTGCTGTAGTGATGGTTGGAACACAGTGCAGACCACCACACCTGCCTGAGCTGAGCCCTGTAAGCTCATTATCCACGGGAGGGACACAATTAACGCTAATCAATTTACGCAATTCAGCTGCCAGAGCCAAACAGCCAGTACAGATGGAGGGAGAGGAGGAGGTCACATGACCACAAAAACCTCTGTCAAACAGACAGACAGACAAGCTTATGGAACGATGGACGGTGTTATCATTAGCCGCTTTTCGACAGCGGTGCCAGTTACTAGCGGCCAGCTCGTGCTTTAAAGCCCGGTGCTTTGAGCCTAGCAAACAAGCCCGTTTGAATTTCCACAGCTGGGCTTTCTAGTCCCACTGGGACCATATATACTGAAATGTATGCACTCACTGCAATGTAAGTCGCTTTGGATAAAAGCGTCAGCTAAATGGCATTTATATTATTATATATTATATTATTAGTATGGTAATAGAGGCTAAGATTAGGGCCCTGAGTTTTCCCATGCTGTGCTTTATGCATCTAGTAGAGCAGTAGGCCATAACAGTTGTTCCTGGTCAGATCCCATAGTCAGGAAAAACTCCTGGCCCTCGTTAAGGGGATTAGGTCTGAGGGTAGAGAGAAGGCTCAAGTCACTCGTCCAATCAGCAGACATCAAAGCCCAGCAAAGCCAGCCAGGCTCCGAGGCACAGAAAGACCCAGTGGACAGTACTGACCTGTCTGGGGCACCTTGGACAGCAACATCATCATCTTCCTGTACTCCTGGAACTTCTTGTTCTTCACATCGCCCCTGGAGGAAGGAAACATGACGTCCTTATCACTGTTGTTGTTAAGATTTAAATATTGTTATTGTTATTTTATGTTTGCACATACATTTGTTTTTACGCCATTAAAAACAGCTAATGTCAGGACATTTAAACATCATAAACAAAAAAAATCCCCCCAAAAAATCGAACAAAAAAAACCCCATCACAAACAAGTAACATACATAAATTAAACATTTAATAAAAAATGATGTGTGGTTTGATTTGTTGTTGTTGTTGTTGTTATTAGTGAGTGACTGAAGCCCCTGTGGTGAGCCTGCACCCCTGCCCCGTTTGAGCTCATTTTAACAGTCATAGTTTTCATGTTATCCATGTTTCTGAAGGGTTTCCCATGTGTCTGTGTTTGATACCCCTATATGTCTGTGTTTGATACCCCTATATGTCTGTGTTTGATACCCCTATGTGTCTGTGTTTGATACCCCTATATGTCTGTGTCCGGTGCTGTGTTGTTAGTTAGCCCTTATACTAATTGCCCCCTGAGAAAATGTTTAGAAAAGAGAGAAACATTTCTAAAAAGTTGTATGGTATTATATGGTATTGTATGGTATTGTATTGTATTGTACGGTATTGTACGGTATTGTAGTGTATGGTATTGTATGGTATGGTATGGTATTGTATTGTATTGTATGGTATTGTATGGCATGGTATGGTATTGTATGGTATGGTATGGTATTGTATGGTATTGTATTGTATGGTATTGTATGGCATGGTATGGTATTGTATTGTGCGGTATGGTATTGTATTGTATGGTATTGTATTGTATGGTATTGTATGGTATTGTATTGTACGGTATTGTATGGTATTGTATTGTATTGTATTGTATGGTATTGTATTGTATTGTATTGTATTGTATGGTATTGTACGGTATGGTATTGTATTGTATTGTATGGTATTGTATGGTATTGTATTGTATGGTATTGTATTGTATGGTATGGTATTGTACGGTATGGTATTGTATGGTATTGTATTGTACGGTATGGTATTGTATGGTATTGTATGGTATTGTATTGTATGGTATGGTATTGTATGGTATTGTATGGTATAGTATTGTATGGTATGGTATTGTATGGTATTGTATGGTATGGTATTGTATGGTATTGTATGGTATGGTATGGTATTGTATGGTATTGTATGGTATGGTATTGTATGGTATGGTATGGTATGGTATTGTATGGTATTGTATGGTATGGTATGGTATTGTATGGTATTGTATGGTATGGTATTGTATGGTATGGTATTGTATTGTATGGTATTGTATGGTATTGTATGGTATGGTATTGTATGGTATTGTATGGTATTGTATTGTATGGTATGGTATTGTATTGTATTGTATGGTATTGTATGGTATTGTATTGTATTGTATGGTATGGTATGGTATTGTATGGTATTGTATTGTATTGTATGGTATGGTATGGTATTGTATTGTATTGTATGGTATTGTATTGTATTGGTTGGAGAGCCTGTTAGTGAGAAGAGAAGGGAGCAGCAGAGCATGCTGATCTCCCTGAGCCCTGGTCTCCTCCTCCATGTTCTTCTACTTTAGCCTGCCAGGCTAATGACCTCACGGGGCCTGGGCTCAGAACAGGGGCTAGGAGACTGGCCTCAGGTGCCCAATTACCCCACAGAGAGAGAGAGAGAGAGCAGGCTGGAGAGCACTGACACTTAACCCAACCCCAGGGGGATTGCAGACAAAAAACATCACTTTACCGATACACACCGGTGAAGTGGTCTAAGGACAAACTTCAGAGAAACTTTTGACAATTTTACAGCCAAGTGTGTATAACCATTGATGGCATAGTTAAAAAAACAACAACAACTTATATTTAGACGAAGCAGCGCTCAAGTCCTTACTTTAACGAGGTGTGTGCATGCAGTAGCATGCTGTGTTCCACACCACTCTACATAACTTGACTCATAACATGGTCTAAACCATAAAACATGGCTGACAGGCAGAGAGAGGCTCATGATAACATCGGCCCAGGATGTTGCAATAAGGAGGAGAGAGCGCCCTTGCGCTTTTAAAGAGTACATGTTGAATGAAGTGTAACATTGGCCCAGTGGGGTGTAGATAGATAGTGTACAGTAGATGTTAGGGGTGCGGGGGGGGGGGGGGGGGACTTACGGTAGCCGAGTGCAATACTTCTGCAGGAGGAAGTTGGACAGCTCTTGAAGGATGGGCTCACTGTGCAACGCCACAAACTGCTCCCGGCAAATCTGTCGAACCCAGATAGAGAGAGAGAGAGAGAGAGAGAGAGAGAGAGAGAGACAGAGAGACAGAGAGAGAGACACAGAGTGAGAGAGCGAGAGAGAGACAGTGTGGGAGACAGAGACAGAGAGAGAAGGAGTGAGAGAGAGGGAGAGACAGAGAGAGAGAGAGAGAGAGAGAGAGAGAGAGAGAGAGAGAGACACACACACACACACGCACACACAGAGACAGACAGACAGAGAGACACAGAGATAGAGAGTGAGAGAGAGAGATAGGGAGGGTACAGACAGAGGGAGAGAGACAGAGAGAGAGAGAGAGAGAGAGAGAGAGGGAAAAGGAGAAGGAGAGAGATGGCACATTCAGTCACTTTATTCCCAACAGCCACCCAACCAACACTGCTCATCTCCCCAGATAGAGTTCACTGCCACAGCACTGTACACAGCAGTGAGCTATTAGAGGAGGCTCTCCATCCATCCTCTAGCCCAGGCTGTCTGTCTGGGAGCACTCCACTGTACGAATGGGGAGAACTAAACTTCAACTTTGTAAACTTCATGAACCAGACATCAAGTTGTTGGAAACAGTAGGCATGCAATTCCAGCTGCCCCAACCGAGTCTCAAACTTGTGACACACGTGACCGTCTCCTCAAACAACCGATGTCAACCAGCTGTGCTGTCGAAAAGCTAGCAATACAACAGCACGGGTGGGGGTATTTGAACTGGAGGAGTGAGTTTACCATCTCAACTCAGTTACACTAGGTGGAGAAACCCCTGAGAAACAGTAGGATCCTTATGGAAGGGAGGGAGGGAAGGTCGGTCCCCATAAGGACAACATGGGAAGAGAGGAGGATAGGGATTACATTTACATGGGGATGGGAGGCTACACTGACTGGACCATTAATTCTTTGCTTCCGCTGGTCATGGGCAATTTGATGCATGCCTGAAGAATGTATTACTTAGGGCTCATTTAAAAGGCCATGTCATATGTTAAGGCATTGCCCAAGCTATTTAAAGCTCTGCCCCCGTCTTAGTGCATTGAATTGATGGTGTATATAATGAGGGTGTGTGGGGGGGGGGGGGATAACCACAATGTGGAATACTGTAGCTGCTTCAACATTAATCATTCACAGGATTGCATAACAGGAAAATCTAAATGTTCGCAAAATCCACAAAAAACGGTATTATCGGAAAAGACTGGCCCCAAAATGAATCTCAATTCAGTCTTGTTGACATGTAGGAGTCACCCGGGGGATGGCAGACAGAGCCATCCGTACTCCATGACGAGCTGTTCTGACAGAACATAACTCCTGGACATATGGTGCTACCCTGTTACCTGCTGCCAACAGCTGTACATTCATGTATCAAACGGCCAGACAGGAGGGGTGTGGTAGAGTACTCGAGTCTGACCACCAGGGATGTTAAAGTGGCTCTACGGTGTAAATCACCACAGCTGGTTAGGAGGATCTGAATGCTTTTCAAAGGAGGAGGGAGGGATGACGGTGATTTGAGTGTGTTGTAGTACTGTACCTTGTTCATGGTATCCACGCTGTCAGCGTGGGTCCAGAAGCAGTCATGGACGGAGACAAAGGTCAGGCCAGCTCTGGGGAGGATGGGAAGAAGGGATGGAGAGAGAGAGAGAGAGAGAGAGAGAGAGAAGAGAAGAGAAGAGAGAGAGAGAGAGAGAGAAAGAGAGAGATGGTGAAGGAGAGGAAGCGAGAGAGAGGAAGGAGAGGGAAAGAGCTACTGTTAGGAATGAGAGGGAGATAACTTGTATAAGACAAAACAACAGAGAGAAATGTAATAAATGCCACCGGGACAACAAGGCTATTCAGTCACTGGCCACTTGTTGTTGTAACTGTGGGAGCTGGGTCTGTAGGTGTGCTTGTTGCTGTAGCTCTGGGAGCTGGGTCTGTAGCTGTGGGAGCTGGGTCTGTAGCTGTGGGAGCTGGGTCTGCAGCTGTGGGAGCTGGGTCTGTAGGTGTGCTTGTTGCTGTAGCTGTGGTAACTGGGTCTGTAGCTGTGGGAGCTGGGTCTGTAGCTGTGTGCTTGTTGCTGTAGCTGTGGTAACTGGGTCTGTAGCTGTGGTAGCTGGGTCTGTAGCTGTGTCCTTGTTGCCGTAGCTGTGGGAGCTGCGTCTGTAGGTGTAGGAGCTGGGTCTGTAGGTGTGGGAGCTGGGTCTGTAGGTGTAGGAGCTGGGTCTGTAGGTGTGCATGTTGCTGTAGCTGTGGGATCTGGGTCTATAGCTGTGGGATCTGGGTCTATAGCTGTGTGGTGGAGACTGTGGAGTTGTGTTTTTACCTGTGGCAGTTGAGAGCAGTCAGCATCATGTGTGTGGAGTCCAGAGAGTGGATGAAGTTGGGAGGGAAGGCATTCTTCTGTTTCACTGTGTCTGGTCTCCTGTGGATGGGTCAAGCAGCTGTTATTAACATCGGCACCTGAGAAGTCAGTGCACACACTGCATACCATCATTGCACATGTGGAAAAAACTGACAAGATGTTCAGTGGATATGAATAGGAACACACTCAGTAGGAGTCACTCAGCTCTCCACCACAACTGTACCCTCTGCTTCTCACCTGATTTAGCCCCCCAGAGAGAGAGAGAGAGAGAAAAGGAGAAGGAGAGAAATGGCACACTCAGTCACTTTATTCCCACCAGCCAACCAACCAACACTGCTCATCTCCCCAGATAGAGTTCAACAAGCTACTGCAGGTTGAAGTGGCTGTGTTGGGGGCTGAGGGACATCAGAGATGAACATGCTCATTGGCCTCCATGGTAGAGAGGAACGGCAGTGCTTTTCCAACCTCATTACCCTGGGAGTCTGCCATCCAACAGGCCACAGCCGCTGTGCTCGCTCTGACCAAATAAGTGCCTGTTTCTCCCTGTCGGCGTTTGCATTCGCCAACTCTCCTTGACAAGTCCACTGACACTCCCATTTACTGAAAAACAGTTTTTCCCAAAGCTGTCTTTGCACATGGTTTTAGTGTTGAGCAGCACCCTTTAGCAGAAGCAAAAACCACGCTGCTGAAGAGTACAGTACACTGTCACAGGAAACTCTGTCTCTATTGGTTTAGAGAATGGGAGTTAAGTTAAAACCACAACAGTCACTGACAGCTGACGGTGACTATGTGGTTCTTTATTTTATATTTTTCCAGTGTCACAAAAATACCAATCATACTATACCCACTACCACTCTCTGAGTCTGGGAGAAGGCCTTCACCCCAGGAGATATTCTGCTAACCGCTCAAACTCATCATTAATTTACATTGCCTTAAAAAGGCCTTATTAGGCTCTAATTACCAAGACTGTGTGTGTGTGTGTGTGTGTGCATGTGTGTGTCTATGTGTGTGTGTGTGTCTGTGTGTGTGTTAAGTGAGGATTAGAGTGAAAGCTTGAGAAAATCAGCCGAGGAAGGATCGTCGAGTTCTGCTCTCGCTGTCAGGGTGTGAAATGCTGATGCATTCTCTGACAGCAAATTTAGAGTTTAGATGGAAGCTCTATAAGCAGCATCCCTCCCTCTCTCCCTCTCTCCCACCCTGCCTCCCTCCCATCCCTCCCTCCCCTTCCACTTTTCACTTCAGATGGTGTTTTGGTATTCATAGTAGTGTTGCTGTGACAGAGGGATGTCACATGTAGGCAGATGACTGTCAGTCTGTCTCTCTCTTTCACTCTCTCTCACCCCCTCTCCCTCCTCATCCTCTCTCTCTCCCTCTCTTTCTCATTCTCTCACTCCATCTCTCTCTCTTTCTCACACTTCCCCCCCCCCCCCCCCTCTCCCTCCTCCCCCCCCCCCCACCCTCTCTCTGGTGTATTTCTGGGTTCTCTATCTGTCAACACCAGGGTTCACAGTAATAGGCAAACTGTCACCAGGCGTTGCCCTGACACAACTGAAGGATCAGACAGTACAGTATCAATTAAAGGGGAGCTCCAGTTACTGTGTGCTGAATGGATTATGCATCCCCTTTAGTCAAGCAATATTTTGGGAAGCTCAACTTGGAGCATAAGGCTAAGCACCCAAAGGCAATCTACATGAAAAGTGAAGCATTATCCGCCATTTTGCTGAGGAAGAGGACTTATTGTCAACAACTTGAAGGGTAGGCTTTCAAGAAACTTCTCTTGAGTGGGAGTGTAGAGGGGCCTCAAGGTTTACAGTAACTTGGCAGTTCCCTATGGTGCACAGGAATCCTGTACTGTACAGACCTACAGCCCACTCTGAGACCAATTAATCATCCATTAGAATGAATACACAAACCTGCCAACACACCAACCAGCCCCAGTGAACAAAAAGCCCATTGTAACCACCTCCGCTTCTAATCACACATTCAATGCCTCTCCTGCAACAGCACATTCACTGGTGACATTTCGGCCCAAATGCCATCGTGGGCCACCAGAGAAGAGCCCGGTGCCGGCTGGGCCCTGGACAGCGGTATTGTTGTTCAGCAAAGATGGAGCATCTGTTGGTGTGTAATAATGAATACGGCCTGGAGGGGTGGGCACGGGCCAATTAGCAGCTAGCAGCTACACCAGAGTGCTGCTGTTCTCCCAGCCGCCCGTTCATCCTCACAGGCTGGTCCAGGTCTGGAGCACCGGGGCCATAAGGGCTGTGGCCAGACCTCACAGCACTGGGACCCCAGCACAGAGGCAGGCACGTGGGCATGAGGATGGCTACACCAGCCACTGACAATTACAGGCCCAGATACAACGGGAAAATACCAGGTCATAAGGAATTGTCTTACGCCAGGTGGCGTCTCTTTCTAAGCGAACTCATCATTAATTTACATTGCCTTAAAAAGCCCTTATTAGGCTCTAATTACCAAGACGCTCAGAACCTCGACCGACAGTGCAGAGGCAACCGTCGCGCTGACAATGGGTCACCAGGTGTATTTCATGTCTCTTCTGACAATGACCTCTATGTAACCAGCCTAAAACATTTCACAGAGCACAAAGCAAGCGTTGTTTCAAGGAGGGTATATGCAGCTGAGTGGCCCTATTAAGGGTTAAAATTATGATGCCTTCAACAAACACCCCGAGACAAGGCTAATGTGCTATATGTCCATACACATGCTAATATATGTGTTACATTAACTGTCATTACATATAAAGAGTTGTCCCTGAGGTCATGTTGCAGTATGTAAGGACAGGCGCTGATCTGATGATGATTGAGATGGACAGATGACAAATTATTGATTCATGGATAAGGCTCTCGCCAAAACCTGGTTTGGATAGAATATTGATACAGTGAACGAGGCCCTGGGAGCAGAGATGAGACACTGAGGGAGGGGCCCTGGGACCAGAGACACTGAGGGAGGGGCCCTGGGACCAGAGACACTGAGGGAGGGGCCCTGGGAGCAGAGATGAGACACTGAGGGAGGGGCCCTGGGACCAGAGACACTGAGGGAGGAGCCCTGGGACCAGAGACACTGAGGGAGGGGCCCTGGGACCAGAGATGAGACACTGAGGGAGGGGCCCTGGGGCCAGAGACACTGAGGGAGGGGCCCTGGGACCAGAGATGAGACACTGAGGGAGGGGCCCTGGGGCCAGAGATGAGACACTGAGGGAGGGGCCCTGGGAGCAGAGATGAGACACTGAGGGAGGGGCCCTGGGGCCAGAGACACTGAGGGAGGGGCCCTGGGGCCAGAGACACTGAGGGAGGGGCCCTGGGACCAGAGATGAGACACTGAGGGAGGGGCCCTGGGACCAGAGATGAGTGGGGAAGGAGAAGTGAACTGGAGAAAGACGAGGGACTTACTCTTTAGCGTCGTGGCTGATCTGGAGACTCAGAATCTGGATGCTGCTCTTCACCTGTGAGAGACAGAAGGAGAGGAAGAGGACATGAGAGACAGCCAGGAGGAGAGGTAGATGACATGAGAGACAGCCAGGAGGAGAGGTAGACGGAAAATCACTGAGGGAGAAGAGCAAATTAACACATGGTTGCCTGTTTGACAAATTGATGAAAGGACGATCAAATCAATGTTAAACCCAATCGTCTGTACTGACTCAGATTGACCTACAAGTGCCCCGCCTTGATTTCTAGCCTAACCAACACACAACAATGACACAAACTACACTAGGATGAGGGCAACAACCTGGTTTGATGGTGCTAATAAACAAATCCCTACTGACTGACTGTTCGATACGTCAACAGACGGCCACTGACACACAGCTACTGTGGTGGAAAAGAGATGAGGTTTGACTGCAGCCAGGTGAAGAATGGACCTCGTCAGAGCAGCCATGTAACAAAGTCCATGTTGTCAGTCACTGGTATGTGTGTGTGTGTGTGTGTGTGTGTGTGCGTGCGCTTGTGTGTTTGTCTGGTTATTTCTTGTGTGTGTGTGTGCGCGCATGTGCGTGTGCATGTGCGTGAGCGAATGTGTGAGTGAGTGACTGACTGCTCTCCACATCGTCCCTGTCACGCCCCTGAGCGCTTCCATCACATTACTGGACAGATTAGTCTGTCACAGTCACTTCAGAGGGCCCCTCGCCACGCCGCCCGTCGCTTCCCCTCCCCTCGCCCTCGCAGGGACACACGCAGGGAGCAGGGGAGGTTGCTGGGCTCAAGGTGATGTGTGCAACGTGTCCGGACAGAGACCAAGACGAACACAGAGGAGAAAGAGCAAGACACAGGAGAGAGAGGTGCAAAGAGAGAGAGAGAGAGACACAGCCCAAAACACAACTTTGGACGGCCGCCTGAAGTGCTGAAGACAACTGGGGAGCTGGGGTGGTCGGTCTGAGGTGTCTGGTTGCACGGGCGCAAGTGTGTGTGCGTATGTGTTCTGCCGTGGGGGGATGCAATTCTGTAGGTGGTCATCAATCACCATGATTTATGAATCTATTAGAATCCATTAATAGAAGAACAACTTGATGCTTGGTCGTGGCTCTGCTGGGAGAGGGGGATGAGAGGAGGAGAGGAGGAGAGAAAGGAGATGATGTGAGAGAACAAAAGGAGAGAGAGAAAGAGAGAGAGAGAGAGAGAGAAGAGAAGAGAAGACGAGGGAGAGGGTGAGGAATAGGGAGAATAGAGAGAGGTATAGATGAGGAGGATGAAAGAGGAGAGGAGAGGCAAGGAGGGGGAGGAGGGGGAGGAGGGAGGGGAGGATGTGAAGGAGCCGGGTCCTGTGAGGCCCTAGAGTACACTGCTCTGTCTCTGCCATTAATTATCTTCACCAAGCCAGTTCTCTAGAGATGGAGCCTTTCATTCTCTGGCTGGCGGGGAGAGAGATAAGACAAGTAGTGTGAATGGTATCCTCTTACCTACAGAACAACAGGCTCTATATGACGGGACCAAGACTCCTAAACACAAAGGCAAATACCATCAATGCCAATAGTCATCAGGGGTATTTCACGTGTCTGACAACGACCTCTACGTAACCTGCCTCAAAAAGAGCACTCCGGGAGCATCAAACAAAGTGCTAATCCATCGCCCAATTTAAAAAAAAAATTTCCCTTCCACTTAGTTAGAAAAGTTGATTTGAATGTGCATATATTATGCCTAGACATCATCTCCAGAGCACCCTAGTGCCTCTTCACGGTCTCTATGCCAACCTCTTGGGTAAGGTACTGTACAAACACGATGCTTTAGGGTGAGAGCAGCCATGGCAGTCCTAGTCCTCTCATTGATAAAGGCTGGCACCCTGGCAGGATGCCTGTGATGAACACAGCCTCTATCTGGAGGGAGATATGACTGGCCTCATCTCAGCTCAGCTTGGTTCAGTTCAGCTCAGCTTGGTTCAGTTCAGCTCAGCTTGGTTCATCTCAGCTCAGCTTGGTTCAGTTCAGCTCAGTGTAGTTCATCTTAGCTCAGTTCAGTTCAGCTCAGCTCAGACAGACAGAAGTTTCACCTGGGCCTGCTCCTCACCAAAGAGCAAAGCACATTATTATCTCACTCTGTAACCACCGCTGTATCTGGGAGTCTCTCTCTGTCCTTCAGTCTGTCCTTCAGTCTGTCCAGCTGTCTGTCCGTATTTCTACCGAATGAAGAGAACCACTTATTCTGTACTGACAAGGCGGACGGGAGGACGGGCTCTTAACTTTAAGTGCTGTGCTGTCGAGATGTTCACTAAAAACCCATCATCATCATCATCATCACAGCACAAAGAACATTTTGAACAGGTCGCTGTGGTACAGTAAGTGTGCTAGAAAGTGGAGTCAACACATTACGTATTGTTCAGAAAGAACATGCTCATCACCAAAATGAACAGAAAGGTGGTTTCTCCCAAATAGAACGTAAACATTCTGAGTGGACCCACAGTGCAGTTTGCCTTTATCTGCAATTGACTTGAATTGGGGCCTTGAATAAAAGTGTCATGAAAGCCAGGGTCAGGGTTTAAAGTCAGTTAGAGAGCAGGCATTACGGAAATACACTGACTGACTGACTGACTGACTGACTGACTGACTGACAGGCCTCTATACAGGGGAGGGAAGCCCAGTGGATCTAACTACTGTAACTGCCTTTCTCCCGTCAATGGCTTCAGGGCACATGAAGGTCAGCATGACTTATCACATACACATAAGAACAGTTTTAAAATAGACACACATCAGCGCTGTACAATAAATTCACATTAGCATCTGCCATGTGTGCTATCTTCCATCCACCAGTGCTCTGGGAGTTAGGAGGAGGAGAGAGATCTGTCCATCACCGGGGCGTCGTTCCTTCGCATGCCCTCAGGGGTAAACGTGGAGTGAAATAGAATGGGTCATGATGAATGACTGGGGTTAACTCAATGTGTCTTATCCTCCAAGTATGAGAGATAATATCTGGTCAATTACACACGTTCCGACAATGTCGTGCACTGAGATTAGAGATAATAAATAATGACGTCCGGATTTGTATTCTGCATCTCAGTCCGCATGGGAATTAGTTTTGCATGCAAGGTCCAGCCCTTAAACATATGATGGATATTCCCCCGGCCTTGATACAGTCCTCGAGGCCCTGTCTGTAACGGTTCTATCCAGCCATCCGTAACCATGAAAAAGCAGCACGGTGCCAACAGGGGGGAATTCCCATTCATCACAGTACAGCTGCGTTGTGGCACTTACTACACCAACAATCATCAGTCCATGTCGAGCCCAGCCACGCCCAGAGCCAAGCCCAACACCCTGTGCCAACGCGTGCCTCCCCAAACCCCACCAGCGCTCCCTCCATCACCCTAAATTAGCCTCTATCAGACTGTCACCCACATTATTGATCGGGCTCGTCACTGACTCCAAATGAGATATTAGAACAGTGTCTGGGCCTAATCTTTCAGCAGCAGCCCACCTCCCCCCACTAGAGAGAGATGTACCATCCTCCCCCGTGACCTTTCCCATCCCTCCTCCCTCCTCCCTCTTCCCTTCCCTTCTCTACCCCCTGGGGTTGTCCTTGAAACCCGTCCGGCATTTATTATTTCGCCCAAAAGTGCCGAAAGATTCCGCAAGGATCAACGGAACACGGTCTCCACAGGGAGCTGCTCACTTTCATTCTGAGGGAGGGAGCGAGGGGGTTGAGGAAGAGTGAAGCTGACATTTGGAGACCCACTGTATGCCAGCGCAGGACTAACTCATTCTAATTCTATGTATGTAACCCATATTCCACTCACACACTCATCTGTACTCCTGCTTTTTTCTTGAAAGAGGTTAGAGACCGGACAGCCAATTCAAAGTGCACACAAGCAAGCTCTGGGAGAGGGCTGTTTATGCTGGGGGAGGCACGACTCTGGCTCCATTTAAATACGCATTGACCGTATTTTTATTGACGTCGAAGTCGAGAAACAGTCGTTTCATCCCAGATTTGTCTTCATCATCAGTGCCTCTGTGCCCTTCCCCGAGTTTAGTGGGCTTCTACACGGTTTAGAACAGTCTAGAAACCCTCTGTGGAAATCACTCAGCCTCCACTTCCTCAAGGTCATAACCTCTGTTTACTACATAGGAACGCTGTCTGTCTGGGGATGACAAAAGGCCTTAGTTACACCATAATCTCTAACTCCCTCCAGCCAGACACAGTATCCTCCATAATCTCCATAAACTACAGTACCCATCTCCCCTGCGAAATCCACTCTGTACAGAACTGACCAAGAGAGGACAACAAATCACAACCGTGAGGGGGGGGGGGATGGAAGACCCAGGGGTGGAAGACCCAAGCGTCTACCATTAGGCCAGGAGGACATCCTCAAGGTCTGAGGGTGACAATTGATGTCTCAGGCAGGGCTCTCTCAACACGACAGCGTGATTCTAAATCACCTCCGCTACACGAGTAAAAAAGTAAAGACCTCTGATGTGATTACTGTGCCACAAACCCATTAGGCAGCCTTATTGATGTGTGTCCACTGCTCTCCCTATTGCCATTTCCTCTTCCTATCAACAGGAAGAGGAACTCTGCTCTCACTGACTGATTAAAGGACCGCTGTTTGTTCTCCTCTTCTCTTCCTGCTTTTTTGTTTACTCATTGTTCGGGGTCCTTCATCTTCCTAATGCTCCCCGTTGTCTAATTAATGCCTGAAAATAAAGAAAGGCCAAAGACGATTTATGAGAGGGGGCCACAGAAGATTTAATCAAATCCGGCAACATATTAGGGAGAAGGGTTATTATATATTAGGGAAAGTATTAGGGTGACCTTTGTGGAAGTTAGTGATTAATTTCGGTTCGTCACATGACATAAGAGGCAGGTGAGGGGGTTTAAACTCTCGGGAACAAATTAAAAGGATTAAAAGTGTGGGGTAACACATTTTCACGGGCGAGGCCATAGGTCCATATCATCAATTGCCTTGGCAATCTAGGCTATGTTTGGGAACGTTTCTAAACACAAGAGCAGTCTCCGATACATCGACGTAGTACATTAACAACCCAATACGTTTCACACTCCATACTAGGAGGGAACAGAAACAAATAACACTGAGGTAACTGTATCCACAGTGGAGTATCCTCCAGAGACCTGCCATCTGTTTCCCCCTCTCTAGCGCCTGCTTACCGAGGTGCTGCTACCCCCCCGACGCCTCCACGCCGTACGACGCCACGCGTAGAGAGCAGGCCGCACACTGGGCTAGCTGACCTGCTTAGCACGTCTGTCTGTGTTTGGCAGCACTGAATGCCAGCCACGTACTCGGTGTACACCACACACACACACACACACACACACACACACACAGGATACACCACACACACACACATACAATACCACACACCACGTACTCAGTATACACCACACACAGACAATGCCACACACACGCACGCACGCACACACACACAGTCATCAGCAGACATGCTGTCAGTGCCTCGCTACTGCTGGAGATCTCTGTGATGCTGGTAAGCACCATTACAGTCAGTGCACTTAGTGCAATCACAGTACACCATCAGAGGTGCACTCCCACCTCAGGCTTATCAATACTGCTCCACTTGGCTAGTCCTATTAACATTCCAAACACACACACACACACACGGACACACAAACACGATCACACACACACAAACATGGTCACACACACACACACACACACACACACACACAGACACACACACACACACGATCACACACACACAAACATGGTCACACACACAAACACACACACACACTGTTGACCAAGTTGGGCAGAGATGGTTCAAGCCAATAACCTTTCTTTGAACTTATTCATCATAATGAAGCAATATATTTGCAATTATTGTAGGACAGCTGTGTGTTTTAAAAGCTTATATGAAATTAGCAAGGCATGCTGAGTGAGTCACTAATGGGAAATGCAGAGCTCCTTTAATAGGCGATAGTCCAGGCCCTGCAGTAAATAAAGCAATACACTTACAATTATTGTAGAACAGTTGTGTGTTATGAAAGCTTATATGACATTGGGAAGATAGGCTTCCTATAGGCAAGGAAGTGAGTCACTAATGGGAAATACAGCGCTCCTGTAATACTCCACAGTCCAGGCCCTGCAGTCTACTGGAGGACTGTGGTGTCTTGACTTTAGAACGATTAATACAGTCCAGCAAGAATCTAGCCAGCGTGACATTACAGAAGGAACCATAGCCCCTACTGAAGTGGTGGAGGGAGGGAGAGAGAGAGAGAGGGAGGGAGAGAGAGAGAGGGAGAGATAGAGAGTTGAGAGAGAGGGAGAGATAGAGAGTTGAGAGAGAGAGGGAGAGATAGAGAGTTGAGAGAGAGGGAGAGATAGAGTTGAGAGAGAGAGGGAGAGGGAGGGAGAGAGAGAGAGAGATAGAGAGTTGAGAGAGAGAGGGAGAGAGGTAGAGATAGAGAGTTGAGAGAGAGAGAGAGATAGAGAGTTGAGAGAGAGAGGGAGAGAGGTAGAGATAGAGAGTTGGTATAAAAATAGACTAGAAGTCAGAGAGAGAGAGAGAGAGAGACAGACAGACAGACACTCTAAATCCAGAAGCCCTTGACCCTGTTGCCAATGGATAAAACATGGGATTTATAGCATGTTAACTTGACTTGTAACATGCTATGTTCCACATGTGAGGGGTGTGTGTGTGTGCGCGCGCACGTGTGTATGTGTGTGTGCACGCGCGCATGCCTGTGTGCATGTTCCAGGGATGACAGTTCCTGTGGGATGACAAACAGGCAGTTCAAAGACAAACCAACAGGTTGAAGTGAGGGGTCCTTCACAGTCACACCTGGTTAGACAGGGACCACGGAAGGCTAGCTGACGCTAACAGCTCTTCATTAAAACTGCATTTACATGTAGTAGTACGTCAATGATGTCAATACAGTACTGCAGCACTGAATCTTTCTCCTCTATGGGGAGAAGAGTGCAGAGGTCCAGTGTAGCGTAGCCTAGTGACTGGACATCCACTCAGACACAAGCTACTCTGAGGAGCTGTCCTCTCACAGCCAGGTAACACAAGGCCCAGGTGTCTCTCTACTGAGAATTTAAAGAGGCCGCATGTCCTCACATTTTCTATTCCCTCCTGCTTCGACAGAGAGAGAGAGAAAAAAAAATGTAATAACCTGGAATCAGAGAGCGGAATGATGATATACAGCTCTGGAACGCTACACAAAAATTCCAGGTAGACTAACAGGAAGAACATACTGTATCAGGTCTGAACATTCTAAGGTCGGTTTCCCAGACAGCGTACATATTGATTTCGCCATTCAGACATTACAACACTTTTTATGCATGACTGCCCAGACCTGCTTCACCATGTTGAACGACCCTAACTGAAGTCCGTCCTAACTTCCTGCTTTTAACACTTGCACATCAAAGCCCCATAAGGGCATATAAAAGTACCTCTCTCTGAGAAGTAGTGGTACCTCTGGCCCGTTGGGCTGCGGTAGACTAGCGGTCAGCCTAACTCAGACCATTAGAGTGCCATCCTACATTACTGCCGGCTGACTGCCTGTCAGTAGAGGCCTGGGGGACAGGATGGTGGTGGAGGTGGAGGTGGAGGTGGGGGGGCTGTGAAAAGACCTGCCGTGGTGGAGGTAGGTAGAACTTTACTCCGGAGGAGGAGAGAGCAAAGGAAGGAGCAGTTGCCGTCCTCTCTGCAGGACGGCAAGGGTGTAATGGTTTAAAAAGGTGGGTAAAAAGTGGGTTGAGATAAATGGCTTTGCATAAATGTAAGAGCTAATTCTAACAGCGCTAGTGTAATAGGTGGAACATTATTCCTCATGTCACAAGGAGTGTAAATGGTGCAAGTGTTGAATGTAGCCACTGAAGGGGTCCCTCTCCTCTCTGGTGCTGCGCAGGGAGCCTCACCCTTCTCCTGAACCAAAGTGGCGGCCGAATTTGCTTGGATTTGAATGACATTTGCCATGTAAAACACCTGCGACGCAAGCCTTCATTTCCATACTATATCCATTAACCAAACTGTGAATCATAGTCTTCGATCAGGTGTAGTCAAAATCTGGCTCCCACATTGTGGATGAGAGTGGCCATCTGTGGTGAACAGAATCGGTCTTACCACTGCGTTCCTGGTGCGATGGTAGGGCTGGACCACGGGCAGACCCAGGGGCGTGACCCACTCCACGGTGTGGCCCGACTTGGCAATGAGCCTGGCACTCTCAGTCAGCCAGTCCTGCAACAGAGGGAATCATTGGTCAGGTAGTCACTAGGAGGAGACCACTTCAAACACACACAAGGGATACATGTGGACTAGTTACTTGGTTGCAGCTTGAAATTATGGTTGGTTGCAGCATGATAAATTATTATGAAGTTTATTATGAGTTTCCATGACAACAGGCGGTTTGTTGTTTGTTGTCTCAGGGGGGGAGGGGGGGGGTGCACAAATGACCACATTCCAACAATTGATAAGAATTGCTAATAAACAGTCTTTCTTTCTTTAACACAAATTAAGCCAAGTCCCCCTTCAATGGAGACACTGCATTGAAGATACTTTCGAGGACAAGGCTTAATCTGTGTCTAGGAACCAAGCCCATGAGGTCTACAGAGTTTCTAGTGAACAGGTGGAGGGTTTGTTGCATCCTGTACACTTAACATTCGAGACCAACAGTGCTGACTGGCTGATCTGAGCCGAGTCTGACACACATTCTCTCTAAGAATGGAGGCAACAGAACCCCTATTAGAGTCCCACAGGACCTCCTCCACACAGCGTTGTGCACATGTGTGTGTAAGTGTGTGTGTGTGTATAAGCTGAGTGGACACACACACACACACACACACACACACACACACACACACACACACACACACACACACACACACACACACAGTGAGCGGAGAAGACAAATATCTCCCAGCTCCGCGGCAGTGGTTGCCTGGCCCAAAGCTGCTCAAATTCATCAGTCTGTCTACCTGCCTGCCTCCAGGCCCACTCTCCCCTCCCCCTTCCTTCACCCCCACCACTCCCAGGTACAGACAGGGGGATGAGAGGAGGAGGAGGAGGAGGGGGGAGGAGAGAGGGAGAGAGGGATTGATCATCCACCTATCCTCCGCTGCTTTTTCCTTGAGCCACTGCTGTGAGCACCAGCGGGACCTGACCCATTTAGAGCTGAACTAGGGGCAGAGACGAGCGGGGGATATGTCATCTGGCCTGGGCCCGTCTCAGAGCACCCCCGGGGGGGTCCACGGTCACAGTGGGTGGTGGGTCCTTAAGCTACCTCCATCATTCCCTTCCTATGGAGTTAATATATGAGCCCGTACAGTAGCAGGTGCGAGGCCTTAATGTGTGTACCAGAAAGGGAAAGCATATGATGAGTGGTATGTATGACTTGTGTACTAATGGTAAAGTAAACTAGTCATGAATAAAAAAAAAAGCTCACAGTCTGTTTTATACTCTGGGTCAACAATGCAACCAACATAGTGTGAGTGTGACTGTCATTCAAACCAGTCAAAATACTATTCCATTTTTTTCCCCATGGCTTGAGGTGCGTTATATTTAGCTAGCCCGACACCCAAAAATATAATATCTATGTATATATAACAGTTCTGTTGCCATGCTTGTAATGTGATTGAGTGTGACCATCATACAGGTACCTGTATCTCTCTGGTCCCAGTGAACATCTCCTTCAGACCACAGAACACCTGGGCAACCAAGTAGTGGGAGGCATCCCACACGTACTCCTGCAATCACACAGCCAACGGAACAATCAACTCAATGTAACACACACACACACACACACACACACACACACACACACACACACACACAGTAATACCCATATCCAGTATTACTTCCCACACACACACACACACACATACACACACACACACACAGTAATACCCATATCCAGTAATACTTCCCACACACACACACACACACACACACACACACACACACACACACACACACACACACACACAGTAATACCCATATCCAGTATTACTTCCCACACACACACACACACATACACACACACACAGTAATACCCATATCCAGTATTACTTCCCACACACACACACACACACACATACACACACACACAGTAATACCCATATCCAGTAATACTTCCCACAGTAAACAAGCATTGACAACAATCACAAAGGAGAGGGAGGCTTCCTTGAAACCATTTTACAGACGTCTACTGTACAGACGTCTACTGTATAAAGAGAGGATGACGATCTTGAAAAGGTTTAGTGGAATCATCCCTCTGTGCAGAGACGTATAAATGTATGATTATATTGCTGTGCTGAGCCAAATGGTTCTCTCAGCAGCATTACGGTGACAGGAATATACTCAGTGTGAGCCCCCAGGGCTTAGCTCCCCCAGCCATTCCAAGGTAATAACATCATATTACACTGCTCCTGTTAGCGCTATGAGGATGTCTCTCATGATGATTCCCTCTCCAAATAATAACAAGTGTTAACTGAAGCAATAACACGCAACCCTTTGGTTGTTAAATGACGAATATATCAGGTGAAATACTCTAATAGGGCTGCGTATCTACAGTAGCAGTAAATACAATATATCTCCCATTTACATACATTGGCAAATGACACATTTCTCCTCCTGCAGTCATATTCAATATTAGAATATAACATATCAGATATTAGAACATATAGGGTAGACCTACAGGACATAAAACAAATAAAGTATTTTGGGGTTTACAGAATTGCTAAAACAGACATCGAGTGTGTCCGGTTAGTGTATCCAGTTTTTGAGTGGAGAAGGACACACGTCTGTCTGGATGAGTTAGTGTCTCTGGAGAGGACCAGAGGGAGGGTCGTGGCGTCCTGTACCTGTGGGAACTCATCAATCTCCTTGAGCCTCTTCTCGATCTGAAGGCGTCCCCCGTAGCGCGTGACCCCGTAGACTACCGTCATCACCGTCTGCTTCACCACCTTCCTGCTGATGAAGCCCTCCAGCACCTGGGCGATCTTCAGCCCCTTCTCTGCATCCCGCACACGGAACTCCTCCACCTGGGGAGGGAGGGAGGGAGGGAGAGAGAGAGAGAGGTAGAAAGAGAGAGAGAGAGAGAGAGAGAGAGAGAGAGAGAGAGAGAGAGAGAGAGAGAGAGACACACATACACACACACACACACACACACACACACACACACGAAAGCCTTAACACAATTTGACCTCAATTTGGTTTCAATTAAAAGTATTCATATTAGCAGCCCTGAATGTTACTTCGGGAGCATTTTGCACACCACCAAACACAAAAATCTTTAGAAAACATTGAACATTAAATCCATCCTGTGAACATTACTGTTGAATGATTGGTACTTTAAACTGTAGGTGTTTGTCCCCCTGAGGAGCAGCCCTGTGCTCTAATCAGAAATATATACAGTGTCCCAAGGAGTGACTGGACAATGAGCTAGGAGCTAGCCTGGAGCCAGAGCCCTGACACAGCACTATCCTGACAGGCACCCAGCTCATTGAGACCTCCTCAATGTACTCCGTTGCCACAGCAAAAGCTTCTGGATGTTTTTTGGCACAGACCACTGCTTTCTTTTATCACTGCATAAACACTCGTTATTCCCACCGGTGCTTAAAAAATCAATAGCCTCACTATTAACCTGAAATTGGTTTTCTCCAAAAATACGCAGCTTCGTAGAGGCCACATCTTTGGATTGGGCCCTGTGTGCTTGAGACACCTGACTAGTGAGCCCTTGGGTGAGGCAAAGTAAGCTTCCTCTAATTGCAGGCTGATTAAAGAGGATGGAGAAAGGCAGGTTTTGTAGGTGGTGAGGGCTGGACTACATGATCCCCTGATGACTGACCTGCTGTGCCACCCCGCTGTAGACATCCTGGGGCATTTCACAGGGCATCAAGTTGACAGAGGTGGCACCGATCACGTCCCGACCCAGGGCTGCGTAGTGCTGTAGACCATTACAGGAGCCGTCCTGAGGGGTGGGAGGGGGGGGGGAGAATGGGGGGAGAAAGAAGAAGAGGGGAGGAGGAGGAAGAGAGGAGGATGGGTAAAGGTAGGGGAGGCGAGGACAGGAGAAGTCGGAGGGTAAGGGAAGGAGACAAGTACAGGATGAGTGCGATACAGTATGTCATTACAACTTAGGATCACAACGTTGGCGGATGGAGACAAGGGAAGCAGTGACACAGCAGTTGACGACATTAACTTTCATTCAACAATAACAAAGACACAGATTGTCATTCACCTCTGCCTCTCAAGTATCACTTAATATGCAATTAAACGCAAGAGCAACAAACCATTAAGCCACCACTTCAATTACTGCCTTCATTCCAAACAACATCTGGACCTGGGCTTGGCGTCGCTGAGAGAGGATATAAAAAGCTATCGTCATTTTTATTGGGGCAGAAAATAAGAGCTTGTATGAGGTTGTGGATGAGGTCTCGTAGAGGAGACGAAGTCGGTCAACTTCTTGCGATGTTTAAGTGTGCATGTGCTTACACCTGCAGTTTGCTGTACTGTGTACCATCAGGCTGGTAATCACGACGCTGCTGGGATATTGTTCACACAGTTAAGACGGGTCCAGAGAGCCCAGCCTTCAGACAGAGGCGCCAGCGGATGTCTAACAATAACGCTTTAGGGCTGAAGCAGTCAGGGCAGCCCACTCAGTAGAGTCAAGTGACATAAAATGACCATTTTGAAAATGTTGTCTGGCCATTGCCGACTGTAGTTAACTTTGATGTAGCCTTTAAAATGATAGGATCAGGCTTAAACGAGGCACATCCACTTTAAAGAGGCTACCGTATGAATGGGAGTGTGTGTTCAGAAAGATGAAACCCTCAGAGAATGATTCAGATCAAAGTGTTTGAGTACAGAGCTGGCGCGATTAACCAACCTTTTCTCCCTGACCAAGAGGAATGTCTGTTCTACATGCTACATTTCTATCTGAACATGTTGTGTACTAAAGCCTTGTGTTTACCTGATGTACAGGGAAATGGGAGATGAACCGTGTGGGGTCAGGAGATCTGACAGCATTGGCTATCTCCATACAGCAGGACAGGGCTTGCCAGGGCTCATCAGCATTCTGCCACCACTTCTTACCCTGGACATGGAAACACACATACATGCATAACTTCACAGACTGTACAATACACAGTTTAAATGTATGATAATAATCAACATATCATTATTCTCAATGGTTACATTTTCTTACATTGGGTGTTACAAACTATTAGGCATGTTCTTACATTTTAAATGTCTTAAACCATCTACATCTTAAAACCATAGGAAAGATGGTGCAATATTGCAGTTGGTGGCTCTAACCCTTTACAAAGCCCACTCTGTTGAGCTAAAACACTCAGTATGAACACTGACAGGCAACAGTAGGAGGAGTGTAACCAGAAGCAGACTAACATCGAGGGGGTTGTCAGCAGAGTCCAGGATGTCCTCCATGATGCTGTTGGCGTACTCCAGCCTCTCCACCAGCGAGCAGCGCTTCTTCAGGCCCGTCAGGTTGACCAGGTGGACCTTCAGCCAGTCCATGCCGTGCGGACCCAGGGGCTTCCCCTCCGCAAACACCAGGATGGCCCTCGTCACGTCACTCCCCAGGTGGTTGAAGTGAGGCGGGCATGGGTACGTCCTCCCACGGAAGTCCACGTTGTGAGGGAACCAGAAGACCTCGTCCCGGATGTGGTTGGCGATGGAGAGCTTGTAGAGGGCGCTCATCCTGAGACTGTGCATCTCGCCACACTTCTTCCTGGCTTTCATCACCTCCCTCTTCAGGTGGGCCTTCTCCGCCAGGGTGTAGCTGTTGTCGCCGGAGTTGAAGCGGGGGATATTGGGGCCCTCGGTGACGGGCGGGGGCACCTCCAGCTTCTCGCTGCCCTTGTCGTTGAAGATGGAGATGATGATGTCGAGCAGGCGTTGGTTGATCCGCCAGGCGCAGTTGGCCAGCTGGTTGAGGGAGTCCAGAACGGCGTGCAGGTCTTCACCCTGGCATTTTTCCAGCGCCAGCTCGTGCTGGATGGCACCGTCGATGGTACGCATCATCTTGGTGGGTGTCAGCAGGTAGGCGCCGAACTTGGCAGAGGTCCAGGGCACGGGGGGGCACAGCATGGGCATCACATAGGAATCAAAGGTCAGGGTCGTCTCCGTGGCCTCCGACTGCATCTGGGTCAGGATGGGGTGTGGCTTGATGAAACCAACCTGAGGCAAACAACAACATCCGAGACTTTAATACTTAGACTCCAAAAAAAGAGAAACATTCCCCATGGAAAACCTTTGATAGCGCCAGCATAACTACATTTACAAAATAAAAAATAAAAAGACCTCCCGAAGAACAAAAATATGACAGGAAACCGAAACCTCTGCTGAAAACTGCAACTACACATTTCAATTTAACTTCAATGGACCAGGCTTGCTAAATTTGCTGTCACATTAATCACAGCTTATGGTGTATAAAAGTGTGTGGGTGATTTATTTCCTGACTAAGTGTAGCTGTGATGATGTAAACACTGTGGCTCGGAGCGACCACGTCTGGTTCATAGCAGATCTAATCACGCATGACAGCCAGAGATTAACTGCTACCCGAAGGCCTCACCGTTTAAACCACATAAAGACAGCACTGTGCAACATTAACCAGCAGCATACAGTACATTGTAACCTGGGAGAGAGATCATATCAGATTCAAACCCATCCATCAACCTTAGCGCAGATTTCCTTTAAAAAAAATGCCAATAATAGACAGGCTCCAGTAACTCTGCGTGCTGTAAAATCATTAGGGTGCACCCCTGCTGGCCTATCAACCCCCACCCCCCAAACCACCACCCCTACCCCCGGCCCCCCAGCCAGCACAGCAGAGGGAGGAGGTGACGAGAGACATGCTTCGAAACCGCCCACACAGAGGAGAACCTCTGTCAAAGCACATCAATTCCATGTGACTGGAGCTGAAGCGGGATGCAGCTTCCTCTTTTCTCCAGGAACGAGGCCTGGAGGACTAAATAGAAAAGTACTTTTAATTTCCCTGTCAGTATCCCTGGGCAGTAAATCAGGCAGCCAATTAAGAGGACAGTAAAAAAGGGATTAGTTCGGAAGCCATTCGTCTTACTCAACTGCTCCTGCACCGCCTGTTCCGTCGTCCAGTCTTGCAGGGAAAGCATTTTTATTATTCATATGAGGACAGGGCTGAGCTGTGTGAGGGGAACGTGGGGAGGCTGAGCTGTGACGACAGAGACAGACAGCCCGGTCCAAACCAAAGGTCGTCTGTTAAGGGAGGGACGTTTCTCACTGCGGCGTTTCTATATCCGTCTATTCTTCCCTCATAAGTGTCAACGTTGAGATGAAGCCACGACAGGAAAATTTGTTTAACGGACCAAACATACAGTACAGGCCCTAAGCCCAGGAAAGTGGATGAATAAATTGGAAAAGATAAGTGGTGTAGTCCTACATACGTTCTGCTGGTCCCGGAGCTGCCGTGCAATGTTTATCACAAAATTATGATGTTATTACTACTGTATTACTACTGATATTATTACTACTGTATTACTACTGATATTATTACTACTGTATTACTACTGATATTATTACTACTGTATTACTACTGATATTATTACTACTGTATTACTACTGATATTATTACTACTGTATTACTACTGATATTATTACTACTGTATTACTACTGATATTATTACTACTGTATTATACCATTTCTCATACCTGTCTGTTACTGCGGAATGTGTACATGTGGTAGAGCACGGGGATGAGTTTCCTGTCGTAGGCGGGGTTGATGATGTCGCTGGCTACTTTGAGGTTCTTCACCATCAGGTCCACCAGGTAGGTCCCCAGCTCCACCATCACCACGTGGGGCCAGTGGGTCTCTTCCCCCAGCAGGGAGGGGCCTGAGCTATGCTCTGCCTCCATCCTACACCACTGCTCCCGGGGCAGGGCGTCGCCCTCCTGAAACGTGAGGGGAGAGAGAGAGGAGCATATGAATGTCTGAAAAAAAAAAAAAAAAAAAATATATATATATATATAGTGCTAGAAATAGAAATAAATAAATAAATAAAAAGTACCCCAGTGTCTTTGGCTAGCAGCTCCGCATATGCATTGTAGATGTGTCCAAGCTTGTCCACCATCTGGTTGCGGTACTTCTGGCGGATGCAGAACATGTTGTGGACCCTATTGCCCAGCTCCTTGGCCATGATGTGGAGAGACTCGCCACTGGGCGCCAGGCTGGCCAGGCTCTGGAACACACAAAGGTCAACTTCAGACAAGGCAGCTCTAGCTGCTGCTACGCGTTCGTCGTCCTACTCTGTTCATTCTGCCGTTAACTCTTCCAATTAAATATGCCTTGAAAATAAAGGCTTTAATAGTCTAGTAAGAGTGTCTTGGTCCTTTGGATGAGCTACATCCACACAGCCTTCCATGTTGGGCTTTGCTTCCAGTTCCAGATTCGACGAGAACAGTGGTCCAAACGGTTCGAGGTGCAAGACACTAGACAAGACTTTACCTTCAATCTATCATTCATTCATGGAATACTGATCACACCAGAGATGGTTGACTTGAAACATCTTGTTATGTTCATACGGGCCTACCTGCAGCATGATGTCTGTGTACTCCCTGTCCTCCAGCAGACAGAGGTAAGGATAGAGACTGACACGGGGGCCCTTCTGGTTGGTGGCGGCCAGGATCACCTTACTCTCTCTCAGAGCCTGCAGGAGGGTCTTGTGCCACTGTGACCTCTGCACCGCCAGCTCATCCCTCTGAAACAGCAACATCACCATACTGTATGTCAACTGTCAACTGTCAAACTGTGGGCTACGGTACTGTACTGTACGGTTGGTGGATATGACAGGAAATGACAACCCATAGGCATATTCGTTTTTTTGTACCTCTGTGTATCAGTATCATCATTTTTGGCTTCAGGCTAAAAAAAAAAAATCAACAAATGGTATAGTGTATTTTGTCAGACCTATCGTGTTATTCATGATTGTTCCATGACTGTGTTGACATAAGAGTGACAGTGAAAGTGGGTCACCGATTCGTCCAAGGGATGTCTGTTTCGCCAGCGCAAGGCCAGACACCCCCAGCCCCCCTCCCCGTGCCTACAGCCAGCCCAGAGCCCAGAGCCCAGAGCCCAGAGCCCAGAGCCCAGAGCCCAGCTGACAGAGCCCAGAGCCCAGAGCCCGGAGCCCAGCTGACAGAGCAGATAGGCTGGCCTCTAAAAGGAAAGGTGACTGTGTCTCTCCTCCAGAGACCTCCATTACAATACATTATCATTCTGCTCTGCTTTCTGCTGTAAATGTTGCAGGACCACCAGGGACCACCCACCCCCTCTCTCCTCCTCTCTCTCCCTCCTCTCTCTCCCTCCTCTCTCCTCTCCCTCCCTCCCTCCTCTCTCCTCCTCTCTCTCCCTCCTCTCTCCTCCTCTCTCCTCCTCTCTCTCCTCTCTCCTCCTCTCTCTCCCTCCTCTCTCCCTCCTCTCTCTCCCTCCTCTCTCTCCCTCCTCTCTCTCCCTCCTCTCTCCCTCCTCTCTCCTCCTCTCTCTCCCTCCTCTCCTCCTCCTCTCTCCTCCTCTCTCTCCCTCCTCTCTAAAGCGTGTGTGGAGATGCGAGGCGAGGTGAAACTGTAAATGCCAATGCCGGCTGGGAGACGACACAGGAATATCCTATACCTGATGGCCTCCATGCATAATCTTCAAAGTTTTAAGGGAAGAGAGGAGATAAACTTTTTCGCACTACACACACACACAGAATACAGAAATAAACACTATGACAACATTGTATGAAAACCCAAAATGAACCATGGTATTATTTCTGTGTGTATCTCCACTGCAGACGTGGACCAAACATGGGTGTGCTGTTTGTTTGTTTGTTTGTTTGTTTACCATCTTGGTCATGTGTTGCGTGACAGGTTTAATGGCCTCCACAGAGTCGATAGTGACGGTGCTAGCCTGTTCAGTGCTCAGCTGACGCCTGAACCTCTCCTGCAGCTCCGCCAGGCCGAAAGCCAGTTTCGGGTGTTTAGCATCCGTCCTCTGAAACAGACAGACAACACAGAGAGGTCAGAGGGACAGAGGATAAACAGGAGCCTCCAGGGAGAGCTTGTTACCTTTCATACTGTCGACTCATCAGAGGAGAGACACTTGGAAGGGAGAATCAAAGCTGTGTACATGCACATCAAAGCTAACGCAATTTGTTTAATTGGAGTCAACCAGGGTGATGCTGTGCCGTGATAACTGGGAACAACTGGTTACAAAGACTAATTTTCTACTGATGAATCCTGGAGTGTGTGTCAA